>NC_053026.1:585848014-585962152 GCF_003073215.2 Triticum urartu
TAGACTACTAATGGTTGGTGGTAGGTAGGTGGAGTAATAAAACAGCCCAGTCTAGGCCCACAATGTGTACATGATGGTTTTAGGCCCAAAAATATACTAGTTCAGTATTGCTACTTTCAGGAAAACAACCTAAAGAAATAAAATAATTCTTCACTGCATTACTTAAGATAGATAGGTTCTTAACAGTACAATAACATAAGCTAGACTTAGCAAAGGTTCTCCACCACTCTAGTTACCATAACTTAAACAGTTCATATAGGACTACACAAAATATACTCCTACCATCATCTTGCAAGGCCTGTTATATGTGTAGGCCACCTTACTTACTTAACCACCATTGTCCAAATCTTCAAGCCTCCAGTATGGCCTTAATTTTCTCAAGCTTTTCCTTGCTCCCATGGCCAGCATTCAGCAGATCAGCAACTACTTTCTCAAGGTCTGTCTTCTCTTGTGCAAGAAGATCCCTGTCCACCTTTATCTCTTTCATTGCCTTCCTAGTGTTGTGAATTATGTCTGCCTGGGCCTGAAGGATACACCTCTGTTCTTTTGCTAGCCTTAGCTTCTCCATATTCATCTCCAGCTCTTCCTTCTGCTTCTCAAATTTCTCAGCATCCATTGCTTTTTGGTAGTCAATCTTGCCAACACCATCCTGCCAGTCAAACATCTTGCTAACATCATCAACCATTTTATGATACTCAGTGCAGAGCAGATCATAGTCCTTTTTCAACTTGGCAACCTCATCCTCATATGCATGCTTGTCTTGAACCCTTCCAAGGTTTTGCTCATGGAACATTTCCCACAACTTGATGAGGCAGTTCTTAAGTACATCAGGCCAGACAGGATCAACCCACTGAACTACACCACAATTCACACCTCCCTGTAGTTTGATCAGAGAACACATACTTCAGAAAATGCATAAATTCAGTTCTAACTTCAATTCAAAAAGAGGATTGGTACACAAGGAGGACATGTAACCATAAATTCAGTACTAAATTCAGTTCAAACAGAGTTAATATACAAATTCAGTAACCACTGGGCATAACTGAATCCACTGGGCATAACTGAATCCACCCAGCATACTCAATTACTCACCTGAACAGGGCATCCATAAAACCTCCTCCCAGTGTTAGCACCTTCAAAAGCAACACACTTCCTAGGCTTCATATCGTGCAGAGTACACTTGGCAACTTCCTCCATAGGAGCACCACACCAGAGTGGCTCAGGGATGGTGTCAGGTGTGTCCTACATGCAGTAAAAGGTAGATCAGAACCAATGCATCAACTAGTTCAACTTGAGTCAAGCTTTGCCTTGCTCAAGGTCAGATCAGACATCACAGTGCCATCCATACCCTAGATCAAAACTAATAGATAACCAAACCAAACGAATCCATCCATACAAATATACAGCTCATCAACCCTCATTCCCAAATCGATTCAACCCTAATCCTAACCCTAGATAATGACAGAGAGGAGGATGAGGCTTACAAAGTACTCCATGTCCATCAGGTTGCCCCCCATGCTGTCGTCGGAGCTCTCATCCCCATCATTCCAAGAAGGCATCCTGGCCGGCGACGAGGAACTGAGGTGGTCGGCGACGATGGAGAGCTCGGCCAGGGGAAACAGAGCGAGGGGGAGAGTGAGAGTGAGTGAGCGCGAGGGAGACAGAGTGAGGGGGCGGCCGTTTTGACCTGGTCGGGACGGCCCGTGCGCCCTAACGGCCGTCACCCGCGCGCCGTGAGCACTGTGGCCGACAAAACCCTGACGGGCGGGCCCCACATGTCATAACCCCAGCTAAAACTTAACCGTTCGGCCACTTGGGTTTTTTGGAACAGCCAGCCACTTTTGTGGTAGTTTTTTAAAAAATTAAAAAAAACGATAGTTTTTCGGAACGATAGCCCGTAATGTGATAGTTTTTTGCTATTTACTCCAACTTCAGTAATAGGCCTTGCAGGAGAAACAAGTGCCGCTTGCATCAACCAGGCCCAACCTGTTCATCAGATGGCATCGTTGTCCCGTGCCGCTCGGCTCTGCTATAGCTCCGACTTAACGCTCACGGACACATCGGACGCTCGACAACAAAGGGCATGCCATGACCGCGCTCGCTCCTCAAGCCGTCATCATCATTGCCACACAAGTCGCGATGTCACCGAATGCAAGGCCGCCACCCCGACGTCCGCACATGCACCGGAACACACCCCAAGCCAGCCAGACACCCCCGGCAAGCACCGCCGGAACAACAAGGCAGTTCCGGTTCCGGCGAAGCCGCCGTCCTTTGATGTAATGCAGAACTCAAGTGATCTATTTCTATGGAAGAAATGACTGGGCCCAACGAAATACAGCTATGCAAGTGTGCCATGTGGGATCGGAATTCTGTCTGCTTCCTCCAACTCCAACTGAAGTGGCGATGTCTACTGAGGTATCCACTGGTTAATCCCAATGTTAATCAACTGTTTAGCTAATGATTAAGGAATGGGACGCAGACTAGTAACCACTACGTACACAACAAGGACCAATGGCATTAATAAGACTAAACTAAGCAACCACATGAGTGGCACTGTCTTCTCTTAATTAGGTACGTACTCCAAGCTGCAGCTGGGAACGTACACACAGTCCTAGTTAATTAGTGGTACTGTACCTGTTAATTAAGCCCGTGATTCATCTGCGGTCGCCGTATGGCATGGCATGTACGCATGTGCATGCCGTTCGGCGCATAACTCCGACAGGTTCGCTACAAACGGCTACACCTCAGTGGGTCGCTGCTGCTATGCGGGATTGAAGAGTGCAGTGGCCAAGTGGGGTTACCACGGCAATCCTCCATTGTTTATCTAGTGCAGCAAGGGGCTCTGCTCACGTGACTATAAAATAATTAAAGTACATGCATAAAAATTGCACTTGCGATAAATATGAGAAGAAGTACGATATGAAAGTTAAAAATAAGCAAAAAACAAATCTATAAAAAGATAAACAAAACATAGTAATTACAAAATAACCCCGCAATTGTTTTTTTAAAAGTGACCAAAACATAAAAAATGCCTGAAATATTATAAAATGACCAAAACACAGCTGAATTAAAAATAGTAAATTTTTACGAACGGTCACGTGTCCACACGGTCAAAGGGCCCGCACGCAGACATCTCTCGTATCCCTCTCCTTCAAATTTTTTTTCCTTTTTTGTCGCTCATCTCGCTCTCCTTCCCTGCTTCGTTCTCAGGCCCCGTCGTTACCATGGCCGCATGCAGGCCTCCGGGACGCCGCGGCCACGGGAATCAGCCGATCCGTCCGCCCTCGGCCGGATCTACTCGGATCCATGCCACCGGAGCTCTGCCTGCCTCGTCTGACCCGACCCTGTCTGAACTGCAACCGACCACGCGCAGAGCTGCAACCATTGAACCTTTTTTTTCTCCCGGAACGGCACCGCGGCGACGATGGCCATGGGCGGGCGTGAGAGCTCGGTGGAGTAGCAGCAAGTAGCTGTGAAAATGGTTGTAGCAAATTCCAACGCCGGTTGTAGCGAAACCAACTATGGTTGCAGCAAAACGACGTCAACGTCATCACGGGGTTCACAGCTAAGACAAATCAGTTTGAAGCTTTTTTCAATGTCGGTTGTAGCTTTTGCTACTACCAGTTGTAGCTTTTCGTTTGTCATTCATGGCTTACGGCTCCACAGTTGAAGCTTTTTCCATCGCCGGTTAAAGCTTTTTTCGTCGCCAGATGAATCTTTTTTTGTCACCAGTTGTAACTTTTCGTTGGTCATTCATAGTTTTCCGTCATACGAGTTGAAACTTTTTCCATAGCTTGTTGAAGCTTTTTTCGTCACCGATTGTAGCTTTTTCCGCCATAGGTTGCAGCACTGGGCATCTCCCTAGGCGCTTGATTCTTTTGTTGCAAGCGGGGGATGAGCGCCGGCGAGCACACCGGTGAGCACGCCGGTGAGCTCCGTTCGTCGCCATCGGAGCTACAACGGTTGCCGCGGAAGCTACGACCGCATGGGTGGGCTGTTGCATGGGCGAAGCAGGTGACGAGGACGGCCGCCGAGGGCAGGGACCCGCGACCAGGGCGGCTGGCGAAGACGGGCGGCGATCAGAGACGAGGAGGGCAGGCGAGGGGGCGGCGACGAGGGAAAATGCATGCGGCCGGCGAGACGGGGTTCCTTTTCCCGTCCGCGCTCGCGGAAGGAAGAAGACTACATGATTGGATAAAGATCCAATGGATCGGGACGGGGCAATCTGACAGCAAGGGTTGGACTGGCCGAAGCGTTCGGCCGGCGCCTAGCATCACCCATTAAAAATTGACTAAATCTTCAAACATATTTTGCCATTTGCATTTTAGCAATTCCGAAATAACACATGCTTGATTTTGAAGGAAATATGCCCTAAAGGCTATAATAAACTTGTTATTTATATTTCCTTATATCATGATAAATGTTTATTATTCATGCTATAATTGTATTAACCGGAAACTTGATACATGTGTGAATACATAGACAAACAAAATGTCCCTAGTATGCCTCTACTTGACTAGCTCGTTAATCAAAGATGGTTAAGTTTTCTAACCATAGACATGTGTTGTCATTTGATGAACGGGATCACATCATTAGAGAATGATGTGATGGACAAGACCCATCCATTAGCTTAGCACTATGATCATTTAGTTTATTGTTATTGCTTTCTTCATGACTTATACATGTCCCTATGACTATGAGATTATGCAACTCCCGAATACCGGAGGAACACTTAGTGTGCTATCAAACGTCACAACGTAACTGGGTGATTATAAAGATGCTCTACAAGTGTCTCCGATGGTGTTTGTTAAGTTGGCATATATCGAGATTAGGATTTGTCACTCCGATTGTCGGAGAGGTATCTCTGGGCCCTCTCGGTAATACTCATCACTATACGCTTTGCAAGCAATGTGACTAAAGAGTTAGTTACGGGATGATGCATTACGGAACGAGTAAAGAGACTTGCCGGTAATGATATTGAACTAGGTATTGAGATACCGACGATTGAATCTCGGGCAAGTAACATACCGATGACAAACGTATGTTGTTATGCGGTTTAATCGGTAAAGATCTTCGTAGAATATGTAGGAACCAATATGAGCATCCATGTTCCGCTATTGGTTATTGACCGAAAGTGAGCCTCGGTCATGTCTACATAGTTCTCGAACCCGTAGGGTCCGCACGCTTAACGTTCGATGACGATCGGTATTATGAGTTTATGTGTTTTGATGTACCGAAGGTAGTTCGGAGTTCCGGATGTGATCATGGACATGACGAGGAGTCTCGAAATGGCCGAGACATAAAGATCGATATATTGAAAGGCTATGTTTGGACATCGAAATGGTTCCGGATGAGTTCGGGCATTTACCGGACTACATGGGCTTTAGTGGAAGAGAGAGGAGAAGGCCAAGAGGATCCCCCCAAGCCCAATCCGAATTGGGAGGGGGGCCGGCCCCCCTTTCCTTCCTCCCCTCTCTCCCTTCCTTCCCCCTCCTAGTAGGACTAGGAAAGGGGGGAACCTACTCCTAGTAGGAGTAGGATTCCCCCCTTGGGGGCGCGCCCAAGGTGCCCGGCCGGCCCCCTCCTCCACCCTTTTATATAGGGGGAGGGGGGCATCCCATAGACACACAAATTCCATCTCGGTCATATCGTTGTAGTGCTTAGGCGAAGTCCTGCCTTGGTAACTTCATCATCACCATCATCACGCCGTCGTGCTGACGAAACTCTCCCTCGGCCCCAGCTGGATCAAGAGTACGAGGGACGTCACCGAGCTGAACGTGTGTAGATCGCGGAGGTGCCGTACGTTCCGTACTTGATCAGTTGGATCGCGAAGACGTTCGACTACATCAACCGCGCTTCAGAATGCTTCCGCTTTCGGTCTACGAGGGTACGTAGACATACTCTCCCCCTCTCGTTGCTATGCATCTCCTAAATTGATCTTGCATGATCGTTTTTTTTTTGAAATACTTCGTTTCTCAACAGCTTTTTATACTGCCTCAAGTACACTATATTAACTAAGACTTTTTACCGCTCGTGCTACACATAACCACCATGACAACAAAGTTGCATGGTAATTTACAAAATAGAGTATTACCCAGGAGAACCTGGGTGCTCCACCCGCCCCATATGAAATTTAAATTCAAAAAATACCAGGAAAATTTAAAAAATCTGGAATATTGGGACATCAAACTTGGGTACCCAATCTACTCCCATGTGAAGTTTCATAAAAAAAATACTAGGAAATGCATCCGTGGCGAAGAAAATACAGTCCGGCCCAAGATAAATCCAAACCATTTTTCTATACATAGGAATTTTTTATCCTTTTTACTGAGAATGCGTTTCCTGTTTTTTTTACGAAACTTCACATTGGACACCTAGGTTTGATATCCCAAAATTCTAGGTTTCTTTTTGAATTTTCTTGGTTTTTTCTGAATTTAATACCCTTATATGGGGTGGAGCACCCGAGTGCTCCAATCCTCTTTCGTTACTCACTGGTTACAAAAAAATAATATTGTGAACATGTTTGTTGGAAAATATCCAACTCTGATCGAGTTTAAAGCACTCGGCGAAGCAAGTATAAAAACAGATTGTCAAATAGAAATATATGGTTGGAGCTAAAAAATATTTTAAATTTCTTAAATCAGTTTGTAATGCATTGATGTCATTAGTCCCGTCACATCTTAGCAATGTAACTTCGTCATCCGTGTGCACCTAAATGTTTATGATTTGCGCCCAAATAGTAATAAAATATTATTGTACTGTTTTCGATGATCTAGGATGTTAGACTCGCCTATGGACATATGGGAGATATAGAATTCATTATATTTTTTCTCCATGCCCATAATCAATATTATAAACTAGATAATGCCCCGCGCTACTGAGGAAATTTTTAGCAATGAATTTATCAAAAATAAAATGAGAATATATGAGAATAGCACACCACATTCAACCTAGCGGTAAATAGAGCGTGGATGCAAGTTATATTGGCTTGTAACATTCAAGTTCAATTATTTAGTGTTGAAAAATGAAAATAATGATTTGGAGGGTTTTCATGTTCTTTGATGATGTGGAGGGCTTGCGTCTGGTAGAAAACTAGAAAGTTGAATGGTTGCTTGTGCGCTTGATGATGTGCAGGGCGCACATGTGGTGGAAAGTAGAAATTTAATTGTTTGCATGCGCTTGATGATGTGGATGGCTTCCATGTGCACTTCAGATGAGAGGTGGCATATGTGATGAAGTGGACATGCTGCATGTTAAAGATACTCCATCTGTTCCTTTTTACTCCGCATATAAGATTTTTGTCATGTCAAACTTTACAAACTTTGACCAAATTTATATAAGAAAATATTAACTTCTACAATACCAAATATACATAATATGAAGCTACATTCCATAATGAATCTAAAGATATTCCTTTGGTCTTGTAAATGTTGATACTTTTTTCTATAAGTTTAGTTAAAACAGAGATATTGTGACTTCAGACAAAGGTTATGTGGAGACTAAGAAGAAACGGAGGGAGTAAATAAGATAGTGGAGATGAACTTCTATAGGATTGGTTTAGCTAGGAAATTATAAATAAAAGAATGCCCCACGTTGCTCCTAGGAGAAACCCTAGTTGTCTGCTGTTGTCCCATCTCCTATTGCCTTCCTCGCTGCCGTCAAAGGAAGCTGGCAGCTAAGGGGGTGTTTGGTTCAGGGACTTTTTAGTCTCAGAGACTAGAAAAAGTTCCTAAAAAGTCCCTAGAAACCAAACAGGAGGGACTTTTTTTACAGGGACTAAAAGAAGACTCTACTGAAAAGTTATTTTTAATTAGTCCCTGGGACTAGAAAAAGTCATAAGACTTCTGAACCAAACACCACCTAAGCTAGCTAGGCTGACAATGGCGATGAGGTTGTCTCCTCGCTGCACTGAGCCCTCCGTCTCGGGATCGACAACAACCCTAGACAACATGCGATCAAGAGGAGCCCAGACATCGAGTCAGCGACAGCCCAGCAGGCCGCCTCGGGCCACCATTGTATACTGTAGCAACTGCTATCGTATTTTGCTATAGTATACAAAGGATTTGGGCCTCATGCCTCGGGGCCTAGATCGGCCGCTGATTGTAGGTTGTCATGTCACCATGGCTGTAGGGACGGTGTGGTGCATGTGAATCTGACCCTATTTCAGCTCGCACTTTCTAGCGCGGCTGCGCGAGGATCTAGTCGACTATGGCAGCGATGACTCATGCCTCGACATGTAGTGGAAGAGTGTATTACGGCCTGATCCGGTGAGGGCCAATGTGTCGGGGTGTGCTACATACTGGCATAGGTAGATGTAGCGCCTCAACAATTGCCCGATGTGTCGATTGGTTTCATCCCGATCCACGGTCTAGTGCTAATCAGGACATTGTAGCAACACTTGTGGCAACTTGGCGGCGGCAACCACGTGGGCTTCATTTTTGGTGGACATTGTACCAAGTCGGTGATGATTAAGTCAAAAGGGGCTTTATCAACGCACTAGAAAATATAGCTCGGGATCTATTTCGTTTTTTTTTTAGAGAGAAGGTGCTTGTTCCTACGTGTCACATCTGGATGATGATTAAGTCAAAAAAGGGCTTTATCAACATACTAGAAAATTAATATAGTGTAAATTCAGTGGCAAATTGAGTAGTAATATCTCGTATGAAGGTACTATGAAAATATCTATTGTTGTTGCTGGCGTGAAGGTACTATGAAAATATCTATCGAAAATTCTAAACGCACGGACTGGTTACTGGGTTTTACGGGCATATTCCAAACTACTCAACCCCCCCCCCCCCCCAAGCATGCCAATCTAGCCAGTCCGTTCATCCCGTAAAAAGGAGCCCGTGCGTGTAGCGTTGCCCAAATATCTATAGTTGCTCGCCGGTGTAGAAGAAAGACAAAAGAAACTATAACCTGGGACTATTTCAAATGGACACGCATGCATTGCTTCGTTTGTCCTCATCTCGTTGTTCTCAACGAAATCCTCAAATGCCAAACGCAAATCTGGTTGGTGTCAATCAACTCGAGTCATTATAGGCCCGGAAGCGACGTTTTTGAGCTCTGGTGATCGTCTCGTTTTCTTGGGCACGTCGGCGTACATACATACGTGAGGTGACCTCGCTCGATCGACCAATCTCTCATCTCATCCTCTCCCCGTAAGCACACAAAATCAACCCCCAGAAGAGCAAAGTCAGATTTCGGTCCATGTTGAGAATCTCGAATGCACGTAGTTATCATCTCGAGTTCAAGTGGACGTTGATGCTACGTACTTCTCCACGATATCTCATTCTGTGATGCTATCGTGTGCATTTTTTTTTGAAAAGGTTGCTATCGTGTGCATGTGCCTTGACCTTAGTCGACGACGGAGACGAAGTTAGTCCTTAATAGATTTCGGTTCTTAACTTGGCCGCCGTGTAGTGGTATATAATTAAGCGAAATGGGAGGAATTGCACTCAAACGACTGAGACGGTGACACCACATTACGTATGAGATTAACTTACCTTCTCCTCTTTGACATCCGTCTCTGTATGCACTTTTGCGAAGGGGTCGTCGGTCATATAGCTCGTGGCGCGGCGTGCTACAAGATACCCTATCTAAACTCCAAATCCAAATTCACACATGAGGTGCATGCACATGCGATCAAAACGGAGAATGCGATGTGCACCAAGTCCAACCGGATTGAACCCAAGAGCTAACCTTAGAACTACGTACATTCGAATATACGTGCGGATCGACGACATAGATGAAAGCTAATATCACACCGCGTATTGCCAAGTTGCTTGCCATTGTCACCATCAAAGAGTCAAGGCACTGATCACAGCTTCTAGAGGAAAGGAAAGAAGAGAGAAAATCTATTGAGTTTTTCTTTTTTGCGAGTAGAGAAAATCTACGAGGTGACCCTAATAACTAGGCTCCAAAGAACAAATTTCTACGAAGAAGAAAGACGAAAGAAACTATATATAACCAGGTGAGACGTGAGAGCCTGAGACTTATCTCAAATGGACGCTCATGCATCATTTCATTTGTCCCGTTTGGTTGTCCTCATCCAAATTCTGATATTCCGGCGCATAGCATCAAGTGACTCGAGTCATTTAAGGCAGGAGAGCTAAGTTGTGGACTTTTTGACGTGCGTTTCGTCTTATTGGCAGGGCAGGTCGACCTGAGACGTGACCTCGACCAATCTCTCCTGATCTTCGAGTCCCATCGCGCACACCACACAACATATAGTCAGGTTTGGGTCCATCCATGTCGAGTGAGATTCTTCGTGCGTGTACGTACTTCCTCCGTTCCGAATTACTCGTCGCAGAAATGGATGTATCAAGATGTATTTTAGTTCTAGATACATCTATTTCTGCGACGAGTAATTCGAAACGTAGGAAGTACTTGTCATCCAAAGTCCAGATAGATATTGCCGCTAGCTAGTTCAATGTAGTATGATCATGATATCTCATTCTTTTTGTAGGTGCCTTGGTCTTGGGCATCGATTTTCGTGCGCACTTTTGCACTAGAAAGGAGTCGTCAAGTCCAACCACAAAGGAAGGGAAGAAAAAGGTGATTGATATTTGGGCTCAAGAAAATCTTGCCGAAACCAACAGAGAATAGATGGTTGCGTACGTCGCTCTCATGTACGAAAACGTCGTCGTTACTGACTGTAATCTTCAGAAAAGAGAGCCCCGCTGAATGTGAACACCACTTTTTGGTTTCTGAGGCATACACGCTGAAAGGGAGTTGCATTTCAGCGTGGCAAGCACGAGTAGGACGGAAGCTAGCTGGGCGACGGGAGAAGAGAGAGGCGCCGCACGACCACCAGGGATCGAAAGAAAGAGAAGATTCCGTCTGGATCCGTTTGTACACATACATGCGGATTGTGGATGGGACTAGTCTCTCCAGCTGATGGCGAACAAATCTTGGCAGGCCAGCAGCCTCACTCTCACTTTACATGATGCGGTGCCTAATTGCAGACCTAGCACAGATCAAATCAAAGATGGCACTGGCAGGCAGGCGTCACCAGCTGAAATGACAGGCTCCTTCCCTGACAGAAACAGAGTAGTACACCTCTTGTGGATCTAGAGGCACGACACAAATGTCTACAACTAATTTAAAGGTGACCACTGTTGATTGAAAACAAAAACACAATCAGGCCGCGTTTGTGTCATGGGCAGGAAGGAAGCTACGTAGTGCCGTAGCCCGTAGTGGCAGCCTCGGGGATGGCGGACGTTGAAGGCAAAGCCGGGCGGCGCGCTTGCCTGACACCGACACGACGTGATTTGATTTGGCGAGCTGGGCGCCGCTTCGTCCTTCCGTCTCGTCAACCTCGAGCCCATGGCCGCGCAGCCCGGACGGAGTTGAATGCCCAGGGAGGGGAAAGCAATGCGGCCGCCGTCGGTATGGGCATGGGCTGGTGAGGAGAGGAGTGTCCTTGAGATGCAGAGGAGGAGCCATCATTGCCGGCCGGCGACCCCGTTCCCAGATCCACCAAGGAAGCGAGATGCCGCCGCAAGGAGGCGAGAGCGAATGGTCGCATGATCGAATTAGATTGATCGGTCCAAAGACTCCGAACAGTGAGTCACCAGAAACAACATCAGTGCAGTGCAGTGCAGCAGTCAAAGCAGGGCGGTCCCTGTCTCAGACAAATACTACGTTCAGACTTAGGCTTAGCACACTGGCACTGGCCATGTCACATCGATCAGGAATGAGGTAGACGTGATGCGCCGGCGGCGACAGGTCTCGGAAGCTCTACATACTAGGAGAACCAAACCCTTGAATTATTTCCGTTTACCGTGGCTGTTTTTCTTTTGTGATGACAAGCGTTCCTGATTTTCTGCACCGACCCACGACCATAGCAATTGAACACTGCTTTATGGGAATTGATTTGTGTTTCTCCTGTCAGGATGATCTGATTTGCAGTGCTAGCTTTTAGCAAATCAGTACTACCGAGGTTGAGTCTTGCGAATATTGTTGCATTATATAAGAGTTTTTCTAATTCTCAGAGAATATCCAATAGTACCTTTAATAATAGTACAATAGGCTTTCTAAATAATTTGTTCATCGTGTTTGGCCTCGTTAAACAAGTTTGGAAAAACAGACAAATGTTCTTCATCATGTTCAAACTTTTGTTCGGAGACTTGCTTACTAGTAAATCTTTGGCCGTTGCTTCTAGAGTCCATTGGAGAATTTATTCATACCATCTTTCCTCAAGCACCCGAGTCTTGTGTAGTTGATTATTCCCTCTGTATTCTGTGGCACATTTCAAAAGCTAGAACGATGAGAACTGAAGGCGCGGGAGTTCGCAGCTAGCCCACCAGGGTTCAAGTCTCGGCTTGAGCATTTGGTGTTCACGGAGTTTTCTTGTGTAAAAAAATGCCAAGAGGCGGCTAGTGTAGCCCGGGTTGGTCTCGTTTTTTTTTGAAAGCTAGAACGATCCAAGGTGACACTGCTAATGCTGCTTATCGCTCTCACGCTCTGGCCTAATGTTTTGCAGGTACCATCGCTGTTTAATGGAGCAGATCGACACTGACGGTGAACAGCAATTTGCTTCATCCTCTTCTCTTTCTCAGTCTCATGCTACAGGTCTTGGAATTTACAGTACATTTGTGACAACACGCCGTACATCTCTGCATGTATGAAAGTGCAAGTAGCTGATGCAGAAGCTCATGCTTGACGTCTACATATGCCGTTGAATGCAACCATGTCTTTGATCAGAGAGGTTCCTCGTGCCACTAGTGCAGATTCCATGACATATCTAGAGATTGAAATAAACAAGGGGGGTCTCCCCCAGCTCACCATCGTCACAACAGTATAAACCGACGATGTATCTAGGGATCCTACGCTCCATTTTCCGCGCTACACATGCAGACGGACACCAGGGCGATCGACGAGATGACCACACCTGTCCTCTTGTGTTTGATTTTCTCTTCTCCGAGCACTTCACACTGGTGCGATGTACTGCTCACTAGCCCGCCGTGTCCACACACGGAAAGCAGTGACCAGAAAGAGACAACACCAGCGCAGCAGCAGTAGCAGTCAAAGCAGGACGGTCCCTGTCCTCTGACCCAACACTCGGATCTCGCTTCGATTGCTCAGACCTCAGAGAGGCGAATGGTCACACTCGCCGCCGTTGGTGACCCGACTCTGACTGCATCACCACACACCACACAGATCTCGCTCGCCCAGAAAAATGTCACTTTCAGGCTTGGCAAACTGGGCATCCGTCGGATCATGAGGTAAAGCTGATGTGCCGGCGACGTCAGCTCTCCACAACTCTATATACATACAATCGATGCTCCACGGAAACACATCAAAAACTGACAATTGTTGGAAAATTTATTTATTCCAGTTCTTCACCCATTCCTTCCAGTCTTTGCTGCACATCAAATCACTATTTTGACATGCACACAACTTCTGCTGCTGCATAATTCTGAGGTTCAGTACACAGTTACCTTCTTTTTCTCGCTTATAATCTGCTACATTGGAATGCCTGACACGACCGCGGTGTATCGACCAACCACTGTCTTGAGGACCTCAAAGTATCCTGGAACTTGGAAGTGACAAGTAGAACCAACGCAAGCATCACCATAATCCAAACATTCTGGTTACTCTAATCTGGCACCTCTTCATTTACCATTTGAAATTTACCGCCTCCCCCGGTAATCTCATGCCATTACGTAACATCACCATCTAGCAGCAGGAGCCACCGCTCAGGTCACGTACAACATGATGTTTCTGCTGTTGCAGATTCTGTCACGCATTTTGTAACAACAACAACAACAACAACAACAACAAGGCTGCCATCACTTCAACAATAAGGTCAATCTAACTTTGAGGAAAAATAAAATAAAAAGGGCATAAGAAAATCTACAACAATCTGCTCTTTTAGTCTAAGCCCTCGGCATTCACAATAAAGTAAACCCATCTACAGTATCGGCAAAAGTAGCATTTGAAACCAGACGTGCAGACAAATGTTACCTTAACATGACCGCGACGTCAGGTCATCAAGTAAAGGTGGTGTGCCCGAGACGTCAGGTCTCTGAATATATATGATCGATACTCCAGAGAAATAGAAACTATAGCTGAGGTGACAGTGCAACTGCTTATCATCTTCAGGACACAAGAAAGATTGCAGTTACTTATTCCATGCTCTCAAGCAACATTCCTTTCAGTCTGTGCTGCAGATCAAATCACAAGTCTGACATGCCCACTACCGCATGTTGTGAACAAGATCATTAAAAATAGACACACGATCATATATCACAAATAATTGCATCACTTAGTGCTACACAGTAGCTACTGCCATGCAGCGACAACCAGGCAATTTAATGTTGGCCCATAGTAACATGAACAATAGTGTGGTATAACAATTTTTCCATGAAATTCTATTATTCCAATGTTGGCATAAAGGTAAAAATGCCACACACAATGGACCTCTTGAGTATAGTATGGTGGATTTAAATCTCCATAACTTTGGAGCATAGGTGTGGAATAGCTCCAAGGTGCAGGTCGGAACTTCTGCATACAATTAACCCAAATTTCTCGGACATGTCCACCGACTCCGAAATGACTCCATCAGGAAGCATCCAGTCAAAGTGATAGAGAAAGTTAGCCAATGCCATCCCTAAAACTGATGAGGCGAATGTTATCTTAGGACAAAGGCGTCGCCCGAACCCGAACGGAGTGAATTCGAAGCATGACCCATTATAATCCATGTTATTGTTTTCAAACCTCTCTGGATTAAACTCTTTAGGCTTGTTCCAGTGCTGAGGATCCCTGGAAATTGCGAAGGCATTAATGCATATATTGGTACCTTTAAGTATATCATAACCCATAATTTTGCAGTCCTCTCCATTCTTGCGGTTGAGTAGCAGGTGTATGCAATCTTAATGTTTCCTTGATGACCATCCGCATATAGTGGAGTTCTGCAAGGTCGCTACTGACAATGATAGCTTGGTCTGGACCTAGTACCCCACGGACCTCTAATTGTGCCTTAGCCATGGCTACTGGATGATTGATGAGTTCCGACATAGCCCACTCAAAAGTGGTTGAAGTGGTATCAGTAGCGCCTCCAAAAATGTCCTGGATTGGAATTTTTTTTTAGAAAAGGAGGAGGACCTCCGCCCTCTGCATCTGGGCGATGCATATGGCCACTTCATTAATTATTCTCACAAGACCTTATAAAGTCATACAACAATAAGACTAAAGCCACCGTTTAAGCAACAACTGTCACTACTCCTATCCAATTGATGAAGGGGCGCTGATAGTCTGGGCCTAATACCAAACAGACAGCGTAGCCAAACCTAAACATCTAAGACCAGAGGTCCCAACCAGGACGCCTGTTGGGTATGGGGCACCTACCAGTCCGGCGCACTCCTCAATCAGGACGCCTGCCGGGTATGAGGCCGCCGCAGCCACCTGCCACCAATCCATCTTCAGTACTGTACTGCTGCACCACCTTGCCTGGCCTCTCTGCCATCGACGCCACCACGACGTCTGATAATGTCACCCTCCTGCGCGAGTCCCTTGCCACACATCAGGCGCCGAGTCTCCACTGCGCCACGCCGCCGAGAAACGCCACCATTAGTGTGCAGGATGAATCATCGCTCCACCAATTATTCTGTTCACTGGTCCCTCGATCCCGTGTACACCTCCAAGAATGACGCCACAAGAGGGAAACGACACAATAATGCCACCGTCATCCGATCTACTGATCTAGGGTTTCCCCCGGAGGTAGCAGATAGTGGCCTGAAAGTTCTCAACAGCGATGCCTTCAACAAGGGATCGACACCGAATAGTGCCACCATCGTCGGCCTCGGCAGCAGCCGCGAGCAGGTCTTCACCCAGATCTGTTCCAATGGCCTCCATCAAGCGTCTTGTGCACGGATCGTCCACCATCACGGCCGCCCCGTCGCCCGTCGCGAGTCCACAGCCACCGACACATCCTCCGCCGTCCGGGGCCGCCGTCCCGGGATCCATCCCTCGTTGGCCGCTGGAACAAAGCCACCGAGCCCCATCGAGGGCGGCCAACGGGGGCGGAGAAGCTAGATCCGGCCAAGCGCGGCCAGGATCTGACCTCTCCCCGCGCTGAAGCCGAGGTTGCACTCGCAGGGCCAGGTCCGAGCCGGATCCGTGCCTGCGCCAGCCCCGATCCGCCGCCATGCCATGGTCTTGCACCGTGCAGCCACCACGGCCTGGACGCCCGCTCGCATCGCACGGCTGAGAGCCCCGCCGCCGCCACGCCCCGCACCAGCGTCACGCCCCCGCCGCGCCGCCGCATCTCGCGCTGCCGCCACACACCGGGAGGAGAAGAGAACCCCGCCGCCGCCGACGCCCACGGGCTTCGCCCTGCGGCGCCCTTCGGCGGCGGCAGGGGAAGGGAGGTTGGAGGAGGCGGCCGCGGAGTTGAGTCTAGGGTTCGCCCGACGCCGCTCGCGAGGGCGACGCGGGGCGTGCGGGCTCTTCCCCTCCTGGATTGGACATAGACAATCATTATTTCGAAGAAATGCTATCCAATACAGAGCTATTAGTTCTGTATTGGATATTAAAGTTTAAATAGTCTATTCGATGCTTGCTGACGGAGATTTATAATTGATCGAGTATTCTAGGATTTTGCACACACACAGAAGGTCAATTACTTCTACTTTATGAACAGGAAGAGTCCCCCTGCCCTCCTGTAGAGGTAAGTACAAAAAATGTGTGTCAGACATATAGTGTTAACCATAGTTTAAAAAAGCCGGACCGCGGTGAATCATTCAGGCGACTGATACAATTCACTGATTCGGTGGTCGGACCGCCGGCTCACCTGGTTTGTTGGCGACAAAAACCATTCTTTTTAACTAAAATTTAAGGAATTTCCGGAATTTTTTTGCCGCATAATGTATATATAGTGTATACTTGATACTTCAAAATAATCGAAAACCAGGTCAGTGCAAGTGGTATTGTGCCTCGCCATGGTGTACTGATTTTCTCCTGTTTTTCTGTTTTCGACCGGAGCCTCTAAACTATGATATTTACTGATTTAGATTTTAGAAATGATATCTAACACACTTATCTAGAAAAAAGTTCAACCATGAGTATCTTTTTGTTTTGTGAGGGACCAAGCTATGATGCTAACTTTAGAAAGTCCAAAGTGAGGCCGAGCTACATCTAGCTCGGTTAAAAAAAATTGAATCTGCATTTATATGTTTTAAAAAAATTGAAAAATATTCTCTGGTGTAGATAATATCGAGATCTACCATTGTGAAAAAAAATCAATCACAAATTCGTCGTATTTTGGCCTGGGGCAAAAAGACAATTTGCGGATCTGGATTGGTGAACGGTGTACAGTCTAAAAAATTCAAAATTTTGCGAGATTTGTCATTTTTGTGTAGCCTAGAATAATACTCCCCCCGTCCAGAAATACTTGTCAAAGGAATGGATGTATCTAGACGTATCTTAGTTTTAGATACATACATTTCTATGCATTTCTCCAACAAGTATTTTAGGACGGAGGGAGTACGAATTTTGACTTGAAAATTTACAGACGGGTAGATCTCGACTTTAGCTATATCTAGGATTGTTTTCGAATTTTTCAAAACACAAAAATGCAAATAAAATAAAATTATAAACAGAGCTACATGTGTAAGTCGGCCTCCAAAACACCGCTCTCGCTAACTTTTCTTTATATTAGTAGACATGATCAGATGCATGATTCTGCCCAGACGTACAGATTTCTTGATAAAGATGTGTCTTAAGTCGTAACCAAGCACATGCATGAGATGGCAATAGAAAGGAAAATATATACTCACAAACAAGACGGTGGTTATCATCTCTGTGGTTAGAGGGGATTCCAGCGAGTCCTCCTCCTGGCATGTGAGCAGCACGTCTAGCAGCCCACAAAGATTTTTTGTAGCTCAGGCCACATGGAATCTCTTATCCTCAACCCTACAGCCTTGTTTTGAGATCCGTACTTTCCAACTAGCAGCTCTTCGTCGCCGTTACTGGCAGCTCGCACCGCCTTGCACTCGACGAGGATATCGGTGATGATGCGCTGCATGAGGTCGAGGCTGCTCTTCATGCGGCGCTCCTCGCTGCTCAGCCACCGCACGAGCCTCGAGGACGGGAAGAGGTCGACGAGGGAGAAGCCTCCCAGAAGGTTCATGACCTGATGAGACGCGTGGATGTAATCCTCCCGCTGGCTGAACTTGCCGCCGAAGACCGCCCGTGCCACGACGTCGTTGCTCAGCGCCGCCACCTTCTGGCTGACGTTGACGGTGGCGCCAGGTGATGCCGCCATGGAGCGGAGGAGGCTGCCCATCTCCTCGGACCTGACACTCTCCATGCGCCTGACCTGCTTGGAACTGAGGAGCTCCGTGGCGCACACCTTGCGCATTCGGCGCCAGTGGTCGCCGTAGGGGGCGAAGCTGATGCCCATGCCACCATAGCCGACGATGTCCTGCATCCCGGTGGTCCGCCGGTTCGCGAACAGGAGGTCGCTGGCCTTCATCATCTGCCCCACCGCCTCCGCGCTGGAAACCACCACGGTGGGGACCTCGCCTAGCTGGAGGTACATCATGGGCCCGTGCCAGCGACACAGCTCTGTCATGGTGCGGTGCGGGAGGACGCTGACGACGTGGTGGAGGCTGCCGATGATCGGGAGTCTCCATGGCCCTGGAGGCAGCCGCTGCTTCTTACAGCCGGAGAGCTTGAAAAACCAAAGGGCCAGTAGCGTGGATAGTGCTATCAAACTTAAGGTCAACCACCCCTCCATGATATGATTTGCAAGTGAGCACTTCGCTCCTCCTGTCCATCAGCTAATAATGGCCAACCAGCCATGCCAAATTCTAGTTTGCATCCTGTGCCTGGCAGAAGAGTAAAAAAAAAGACGTATATTGTTCAACTCGTGCAGTTTGCATCTGGATCTACATATCAACTATTACTACCAATTGCCCGTATACTTTAAGACATTGGGACTCGTAGTCAAGGCTCGTTGATAGTAGTAATTTGAGACGCTTGAGATGTATTCAGCCAGCCAGTCCCACACTCCAACAAGAAGAGGCCTTTCACTTAGTACAGATATACGCGCTAGTTGGGCTTGTATATTGAGTAGGTGCGATGCTGAGATGTGTAATTTTATACTCCCTCCTGTCCTTTTTAATTTGCATATAAAATTTGTCTCAAGTCAAACCTCGTAAAGTTTAACCAACTTTATAGAAAAATATACGTACATCCATAATGTGAATTCATTATCATCAGATGCGTCTTGACTTAAATTTTCATATTGTATAACTTTAGCATTGTAGATGCTGATATTTTTCATATAAATATGGTCAAACTTTACAACGTTTGACTTTAGACAATTCTTATATATAGAGTAAAAAGGATTGGAGGGAGTACTTAGTAGGTGGAGGGCCTCCTCCTCGAGCATCGTAAGATTTTGGGTTTAATTTTGCACATACACTGGATCAATTAGTTCTACTACTTTATGAATTGGAAGAGCATCAGTAAAGGTAAGGTAAGTGCAAACAAATGTGTTCCAAACATTAAAAGATTTAGAGCAAACACTAACCCGATGGGGAGCCGCTGCTGGTGCGGCTCATGCATGCAGGAGCGTGTTGTGTGCACGCAAATGCTGGCGCTTCGTCCGCCGGCGCGACGCTGCGCTCCAGTTCAAGCTCATCCCTAGGCACGGCATGGAGGAGGTGACTGTAATGTCTCAAGACCGGAGATTTAGATGCCTTTTAGAGTTTACGAGTTTTTCGTCATGTAAGTTGTTGGTTTATTGCATTCAGTTTTGCATCATGTGCATTGCATCATGTCATCATGCCATCATGTTATTTATTTTTTCTTAACTCAACTAAATAAATGACATGGATCTTTGATCCATTTAAACCGAGGGAATTCACATAGTGAATTCTTTTTATAACATATCCTCCCAATATTTTAGGGAGCTATATTAAATATTCCATTAATTTGGAATCATTAAAACACACTTGCAGATTAATTCCCCGTGCCTTTGTCCCATGCATCATCTCCTTCTCTTTTCCTTCTATTTCCTTTCTTTTGCAAGTGCCATTTTCCCCTTCTCTATTAATGTTCATTCTTTTCCGATAAATTCTCAACCATGCCTGCAACCTCTCAGTCAAATTTCAGATCCTTTGGAGTTGTTTTGGTTAGGTTCAAAAATGCTTCAAGTTTGAATCATATTTAAACTTGTTTTATTTTTTTCTACCTCTAAAAATATCCAAGACAATTTAGCAAATAGAGTATAGTTCCAGGAGATTGAGGATATTTTTATATCTGAAAAACTCCTCTTCTAGCCCCCTGTCCTTTTTCTTTTATTGTTACTATTTATCTAAATAAACATGAAGTAAATGATAAAAGAAAAGGTTTTCCTGGGCCTCCCTAGGCCAACTTCCGCTCCGGCCCACCTAAGGCCATCCCGTCCCGCAGGCCGGCCCATCCTCCTCCCCCAGCCCACCTAACCTAACCTAAACCTAGCCCGAGCCCCCCGTGAACCCCCTCCTCTCGGTCTCCCTCGCGCCGCCAGGAGACAGCGAGCGTGCTGCCTCGCTCGATCCCCTTTTCCCCTCCCTCTTCCTCTCGCTCGCAGGGAGAGAGCAGCAGAGCCAGTGCTGCGCCTCCCTACGTTTCTCCTGATGCCGAGCTCCACCACGGGCCCTAACGTCGGCGACCGGCGTCGTCCCATCCGCGCCTCCTCCTCCCTCCGCTTGGCCACGACGCCCCGCGCCTCTCCGCTGCCTGCATCCCCATGGCGCCCGCGTTCCGTGCCCGAGGCCTCCTCCTCGACCTCGCATCCCTCGCCGTCTGCAACCTCCGTCCAGCGAGTGGTGCCGCGTATCCTCGCGCCTCCCGACCCGGTGCTCCCCTGCACATGCGCCCGAGGCCGCGGCTTCCTTGTCCCGGTCCATGGCGGACTCGCCGGAGCCCAACCGTCGGACCAGCAGCTCCCGCGCCACGCCTCTGCTCCGCCCTCCGCCTTGCTGCCCCGACGTGCCTCGTCCTCGTCGCCTTGCTGCACCACGCCTGTTGCCGGACCTCGCGTCGCCGGCCCGCCGCCCTGAAGACTGTGCCCTGCCAGACCTCCCCTGCCGCTCCCTGCATCAGGCCTACCGCCGACCCTCCCATCCGCAAGCAACTCCGGCTGTTGCTGTTGTCGCAACGTCCCCAAACATGAGCACGACCACGGACGGCTACCTCCATATGGATTTCGTCAAGTTCCGCTTCCACAAGTGTACCCCTACGTGTTGGATTCGTCAAGTACCGCACCGGAACGCCAAGTACATGGATTTGCCAAGTTCCCCTCCGAACATGTACGAATATGCCCGGTGATGCGACAAGTACCCCGACAACGTGTACATCTACTCCGTCAAGACCGGACCGACAAGTACCCCAACGTCGTGTGTACCACTACCGTCGCCCCGAAGACGTTGGAGTCATCAAGTACCTCACCGAACGAACGTGAACGACTACCGTCGCAAGAACGGGACCGGAAAGTCCGAAGACCCCAAGTACCATGACACCGATGACATGAACATCTACGGATACTCGTGCTTCAATAAACATGTACCACTACCATCGTCGAGATCGCGAGAACCTCTACAGTCGACCCTAGAGCATGCGAGATCGACTACTTCCACTACCGCCGTCGTGAGAACGCCTACTTCCCTCCACGAGCGAGAACCGTCCCCTTTGCACGCTCCGAAGGTATAACCTCGAGACAACGTCCGTGAACGAATGCTTGCGATGTTTGAGATGCTCGTGTTTGCACCGTGTCCAATTTGTCACTCGTTTCCTTGTCGCCCACTCGTGCGACATCCGGAATCCGGGAGCGCCCCACCATCTTTTGCACGCATCCGCACACTTCTCCTTTGCATCGGTATCTCAATCGAGTTACCGGAACCGGAATGCTGCCGTGGCATCGTTTTTGTATCGTTGCCGTGGCACCCCTTTCCTTTCCACCACGGTGACAAATGCTTCATAATGCTCTTATCAAGTTTTAATTAAAAAATTGCATAAACTTGTTCATGTCATCCGCATCATGATAACAACAATTAAAATGTTTAAATTGTTGTTGCACCAAATTGCTAAATGCATATGGGGATTTAGCGAAATTGTTGTTTGTTATTTCCGGCCTCATTTAAACTTGCCTAAATGTTTAGTTTACTCATGTTTCATCTCTTGCCATGTTTAACAACATTTAATATTGTTGGGTACATAAACGAGAGTGAACTAAATAAGTCATGTGGTGTTTCGTCAATATGCAACTCGTTGCATATTGAGCTCCACTTAATTTATAGTATTGTTTGTGCACTTTGCCATGCCATGCTTCATTAAACCGGACATGCATCATACTTGATTGTGCATCATGCCATGTTTATGTGATAGTTGTTTACTATGTTGTTTGCTTCTTTCTGGTGTTGCTTCTTCGGGTTAGTTCCGTTAACGTCGCGTTTGTGAGGAACCGTTCGACTACGTCCGTTTGTCCTCTTCATGGACTCGTTCTTCTTTCTTGCGGGATTTCAGGCAAGATGACCATACCCTCGAAATCACTTCTATCTTTGCTTGCTAGTTGCTCGCTCTATTGCTATGCCTATGCTGCGATACCTACCACATGCTTTATCATGCCTCCCATATTGCCATGAGCCTCTAACCCACCTTGTCCTAGCAAACCGTTGTTTGGCTATGTTACCACTTTGCTCAGCCCCTCTTATAGCGTTGTTAGTTGCATGTAAAGATTGGAGCTTGTTCCATGTTTGAAACATGGATATTTTGTTGGAATATCACAATATCTCTTATTTAATTAATGCATCTATATACTTGGTAAAGGTTGGAAGGCTCGGCCTTATGCCTGGTGTTTTGTTCCACTCTTGCCGCTCTAGTTTCCGTCATATCGGTGTTATGTTCCCGGATTTTGCGTTCCTTACGCGGTTGGGTTATAATGGGAACCCCTTGACAGTTCGCTTTGAATAAAACTCCTCCAGCAAGGCCCAACCTTGGTTTTACCATTCGCCACCTAGCTTTTTTCCCTTGGGTTAGGCCAGCCCAAGGGTCATCTTTATTTTAACCCCCCGGGCCAATGCTTGTCTAAGTGTTGGTCCGAAATGGGTAGCCTGCGGGGCCACCTTAGGGAAACTTGAGGGCTGGTTTTACTCGTAGCTTGACCTATCCGGTGTTGCCCTGAGAACGAGATATGTGCAGCTCCCATCAGGATGTCGGCGCATCGGGCGGTCTTGCTGGACTTGTTTTACCATTGTCGAGGATGTCCTGTAACCGGGATTCCGAGTCTGATCGGGTCTTCCCGCTAGAAGGAATATCCTTCGTTGACCATGAGAGCTTGTGATGGGCTAAGTTGGGACACCCCTGCAGGGATTTGAACTTTCGAAAGCCGTGCCCGCGGTTATGGGCATATGGAAATTTGTTAATGTCCGGTTGTAGAAAACCTAAAGTTTAACTTAATTAAAATGCATCAACCGCGTGTGTAACCGTGATGGTCTCTTTCCGGTGGAGTCCAGGAAGTGAACACGGTGTTGGAGTTATGTTTGACGTAGGTTGTTCTAGGATCACTTCTTGATCATAGTTTCTCGACCGTACTTTGCCTTCTCTTCTCGCTTTCATTTGCGTATGTTAGCCACCATATATGCTAGTCGCTTGCTGCAGCTCCACCTCATACCTTTTACCTTACCCATAAGCTTAAATAGTCTTGATCGCGAGGGTGTGAGATTGCTGAGTCCCCGTGACTCACAGATACTTCCAAAACCAGCTTGCAGGTGCCGATGATGCCATTCCAGGTGACGCAACCGAGCTCAAGGAGGAGCTCGATGAAGATCTTGTCCTTTATGTTGTTTCGTTCTAGTCGATCAGTAGTGGAGCCCAGTTGGGGTCGATCGGGAATCTGTGTAGCTTTTGGGGTAGTCTTCTTTTATTTTGGTTCCGTAGTCGGACCTTGATTATATCTGGATGATGTAATGCTTTATTCATGTATTTTGTGAAGTGGCGATTGTAAGCCAACTATGTATCTCTTTCCCTTATGTATTATATGGGTTGTGTGAAGATTACCTCACTTGCGACATCGCTTTCAATGCGGTTATGCCTCTAAATCGTGCTTCGATACGTGTGAGATATAGCCGCATCAAGGGCGTTACAATGACCGACGAACGGCGCGTGCCTGCAGTTTGAAAGCGGTGAGAAAGCTAACTTGTTCTCAACTTGTCCTGCGGTTTGCATCTGGATCTACATATCAACTACTGCCAATTACCCGTATGCTTAAAGACACTAGGACTCGTAGATAAGGGTCGTTGATAGTATTTTTCAGACTCTCACAAGAAGAGACGACCTTTTGCTTTTGCTAACGTTGCTTCCTCCATGTCACCATATGATAGTACAAATATATACGTCAGTTAGGCTTGTACTCACTCCGTTCCAAATTATAAGATGTTTTACATATTTATAGGTGTGGACTAGATACGGACCAAAACGACTGAATCTACACTCTAAAGTACTGAAAATGTCGTTACTAACTATAATCTTCAGAAGACCCCCACTGAAAACTGGACCCAGAATTTTGAGAAAAGTACCGATAGGACGGCAGCTAGCTGGGTGACAGGGAAGAGTGGCACAACACAAACTTCCTTCGTCCCGGATCTATCAATTTCTGCGACAAGTAATTCGAAATGGAAGAAGGATGTATTTTAAAGGTGATCACTGTTGAAATAAAAAAAATACAAGAAGCCAGTGGTGTTACTGGTGTAGTGGCAGCAGGGTGGCGGACGGACGGACGTTCAAGGCAAAGCCGGGCGGCGCGCTTGCTTGACGTGACTTGACGAGCACCACTTGGTCCTTCCGTCTCGTCAACCTGGAGCCCCGCGACATGGGCAGGCCGAGCCGAGAGCAGCAGGAGGCCAAGGGAAAGCGACGCGGCCGGCCGCCGTCGGCATGGGCATGGGCTGGTGCCTGGTGGAGAGCGCCCTTGGGGATGCAGAGGAGGAGCCATCAATGCCGGCCGGCGACCACGTTCCCAGATCCAGGAGCCAGAGCCAGAGCCATGCCCATGCGCGACTGGTCGAGCCGTCGCCGGACTAGATAGATAGGTCCGTCCAGGACTCCGAGCACCAGTGCAGTGCAGCAGTGGCAGTCAAAGCACCATCTCTGTCCCCTGACTGAGCACACGGATCTCGCCTGCTCAGACAGACAAACCGTTGATGACAGTCTTCAGGTTTCTCCCAAACTCTATACATGATCGATCGATGCTCCAGAGAAACAAAAACAATAGCTCAGGCGACAGTCTTCAGGACACAAGCAAAGATTTAACCGCGATAAAAAGTAGCACTGCCTCTTGTTACCTGATACATATAATTCTTGGTTATCACAATTACTAATTCCAAATTCTCAAGGAACTATTCTTTTCAGTCTTTGCTGCAGAGCAGAGCAGATCACTAGTAGTTTGACATGCACACAATTGCTGCCAGTGATCGAAACGCCTTTATATTTCTTTACAGGGGAGGCAGCAACACAGGTTTTTTAGTGCATTTGCATGACCAACAGTAATATATCTACAAACCAATGCTTTGAGAGGCGCTCAAAGTATCCGCAAGATATAGTGAGTTTAAACAACTGATTACCTCATAATCCAAGTTAATGTGGAAACAACTCTTGTCAAAAAGAAGAAACATCCGGTGCTATGGCTGTTACCTACCTCTAGGTGTGAGCCATCATCGTCAGTGCCAAAGATGGTTACTAGTAATGTTGATTGATGCTGCAGTGTTACATCACCACCTTGATGATGGGCGTGGGGGTGGTGATGTCCTGGTTCGCTTTCACCACACTCTTCAAGGTGTCACCATCCCAGAACTGGCTGAAGCAATATCGGTTTCACCAAGGTCTGCAATTTGCTCTGTCGGAAGGCTACCGACGAGTAGTGATTTTGGCTGGTGAACAAGCTACAGGCTGCAGCTAGTTGCTGATTCAATTTCCATTTCTCTTCAGATACAGAGTTGTTTTTCCTCATGCTAATCGTATCTGCACTCAGAATGTACAGGAATCCGTTGTGTTACTCCAAGCCCTCGGCTCATTCGAAACCAGTCCTGTTGTGTTTGATTTTCTTTTCTCCGAGCAGTACGCACTAGTGCGATGCCAACAAGATGCTGCTCACTAGTCCACCGTGTCCACACAGGAGGAGGCGGAGCCATGCGTGAATGGATGATCAGTCGCCTCCGCCGACGGATACATCCAAGGAGTGACAAGAAACAACACCAGTGCAGCAGCAGTAGCAGTCAGAGCAGGACGGTCCCTGTCTCCTGACTCAACACACGGATCTCACTTTGCTTGCTCACAGAGGCAAATGTTCACACTCGCCGCCGTTGGTGACCTGACTCTGACTGCATCACCACACAGTATACAGATCTCGCTCGCTCAGACGAATGTTGCTTTCAAGCTTGGCACACTGGGTGATGTGCCGGCGATGTCAGGTCTCCCAAACTCTATATACAGCCGATGATCCACAGAAACACATCAAAAACTGACAATTCTTGGCAAAATTTATTTATTCCACAGTTCCCCACCCATTCCCTTCAGTCTTTGCTGCAAATCAAATCAAACCACTAGTTTGACATGCACACAACTGCTGCGGCTGCTGCATAATTCTGAGGTTCAGTGCACATGGTGTCAGAGCAACTCTAGTCATGATATAAAGTGACAAGAAGCATCACCATGATCCAACATTCTGGTTACTCTAATCTGGCGCCTGTTCATTTACGTCTGAAATTTATCGCCTCCTCCAGTAATCTCATGCCACTACGTAATATCACCATCTAGCAGCAGGAGCCACCGCTCAGGTCACGTATAACATGATGTATCTGCTCCCCCAAGTTCCACCCGAGCTTAGATTGCTGCAAAGGGATGGCATACATCCGTGAAGATTTGCTTGCTTCCATGGATCTGGGATCAAGCTCCACTGCTGGGGTGAGCTCTGCCGCCATTCAACGCCGAGTTCCTCCGGGTCCGCTCGACGCTGGCGGTAGTGAACCGTTGCAGTCTTGCAGATTCTGTCAAGCATTTTGTAACAACAAGGTTGCCATCACTTCGACAAAAAGATCAATCTAACTTTGAGAAAAAATAAAATAAAAAAGGGCGTAAGAAATGTACAACAATCTGTTCTGTTACTCTACAGTATCGGCAAAAGTAGCATTCGAAACCAGAGGAAGACAAATGTTACCTTCACACTTAGGCTTGGCACAATTGGCATCTCAGATCATCAGGTAAAGGTGATGTGCCCGCGACGTCAGGTCCCCGGATATATATGATCGATACTCCAGAGAAACAAAAATGATAGCTGAGTCAACAGTGCAACTGCTTACCATCTTCAGGACACAAGAAAGACTGCAATTACTTGTTCCAACTTCTCAAGGAACCATTCCTTTCAGTTTGTGCTGAAGATCAAATCACGAATCTGAAATGCCCATAACCGCTGCATTTCTACGAAACACTTTTCCTGGGAGCAAGATAGATTTTTCATCATAATATTGAGGTAAGTTGCCTTTTTCCCTTGCTTAATCTGGTACATTTGAATGCCTAACAGTAATATATCTACAAACCAATGCTTCGAAGCGCTCAAAGTATCCTGGAACCGCAACATATAGTGACTTGAACCATTCATTTGCCTCATAATCGAAAGCATGTTACTGTCGAAACAACTCTAGTAAAAAAGAAGAAACATCCACTGCTATTGCTGTTACGTGTCGGTTTCCATGGGACGCATGCAACGAGGCTCGGAACAGCAAAGGCGATCCTGTTCCGTGAAGGGCTGTGCATAAGATCAGGGGGCTTATATTGATATTATCCAACAGCGTCTTATTTCCGCGGTGTCTACCTCTAGGTGTGAGTGCCATCACCGTCAGTGTTAAGATGGTTACCTGTAATGCTGATGATGCAGTGTTTCATTGATGATCAAATGATGGGCTGTGGGGGTGGTGATGTCCTGGCTCACTGGCTGAAGCAATAGCGATTTGACCAAGGTCTGCATTTTGCTCTGTCAGAAGGCTACCAGCGAAGTGATGATTCTGGTTTCAGATTGTCTGATGGTGGTGAACAAGCTACAGGCCGCAGCTAGTTGCTGATTCGACTTCCATTGCTCTTCAGATTCTGAGTTGTTTCATCTCTCATGTTAATCCTATCTGCAGTGAGAATGTACGAGAATGTGTCGTGTTACTCCAAGCCCTCAGCGCATTTGAAACCATAGGTGCAGAACTTGAAAGTGGCCCTTCACTCTATGATCTCTATGGACTCTGTTCAGGAGGTTTAGGGCAAGCACCGTATCTTCGGAATTCACCTTGGCAGTGAGATCC
Organism: Triticum urartu; assembly: GCF_003073215.2. Lineage (NCBI taxonomy): Eukaryota > Viridiplantae > Streptophyta > Magnoliopsida > Poales > Poaceae > Triticum > Triticum urartu. The sequence goes on from NC_053026.1 coordinate 585,876,349, forward strand.
AGTGGTTCCGAGGTATGCCCTTTCACGACGATGGTGATCAGGCAGGGCTTTGAAGTGCTCAGAGTCTCGCTCCTGAGTCGCCTGCATATGCCGGGGGCGTCATCGATGCCAAAGGCCACCAGCATATCCATTAAAACTAGGTGGACATTGGCGTTGCTGAGCACTTTTGACGCAAGAGCCTGGGATACTGCAAGGTTCTTTTCGGTGCAGTCTGCACTCTCTTCGGTGTGCTTATACTTTTGAAGATGATCTTTGAAGGTGCACCTGTTGCAATTCCAACAAAATTACTTCCAACATATATAGTCGATAGATAAAACTCATGAAGCCTAATTGCTTGTTGGTAAAATGGTCAAGCAACTGATTCAGCAAGCATGGAATGAAAGAAACAACAAATAAAATTCATACATCATTTTCTGATGTTATGAGCAGAATTACATGAGTTTATGATATTGTAGGCTCAGGTTATGCAACAACAACAACAACAACAACAAACAAGTTGGGGTAGGCTAGTGGTGAAACCCATAACATCTCGCGACCAACTCATGGCTCTGGCACATGGATAACAAGCTTCCATGCATCCCTGTCCATAGCTAGTTCTTTGGTGATACTCCAACCCTTCAGGTCTCTCTTAACGGACTCCTCCCATGTCAAATTCGGTCTACCCCGACCTCTCTTGACATTCTCCGCACGCATTAGCCGCCCACTATGCACTGGAGCTTCTGGAGGCCTGCACTGGATATGCCCAAACCATCTCAGACGATGTTGGACAAGCTTGTCTTCAATTGGTGCTACCCCAACTCTATCTCGTATATCATCATTTCGGACTCGATTCTTCCTCGTGTGGCCACACATCTATCTCAACATACGCATCTCCGCCACACCTAGCTGTTGAACGTGTCACCCTTTAGTCGGCCAACACTCAACGCCATACAACATTGCGGGTCGAATCGCCATCCTATAGAACTTTCCTTTTAGCTTTTGTGGCACTCTTTTGTCACAGAGAATGCCAGAAGCTTGGCGTCACTTCATCCATCCGGTTTTGATTCGATGGTTCACATCTTCATCAATACCCCCATCCTCCTGCAGCATTGCTCCAAATATCGAAAGGTGTCCTTCTGAGGCACCACCCGCCCATCAAGGCTAACCTCCTCCTCACACCTAGTTGCACTGAAACCGCACATCATGTACTCGGTTTTAGTTCTACTAAGCCTAACCCTTTTGATTCCACCACCAGGTATTCTTATCTTCGCTTCTCCTTGCCCTGGACACTTCAAACTCCTCCGAGGCCACTTTACGAATGCAAGTCGCCATCTTCATCCACACATTTCCGCATCCCCTCCTTCCTCCCAAGGGCCCTCCTTAATGACCCTCTCCTTGAATGCCTGAGCTACCTCTCCCTTGAGTTTCCACCACTTCGTTCTAGCGACTTTGGCACACTTATCCCGCTGGACACGAATCCGAAAGCGGAAGTCAGCAACCACCAGCTTATGCTGAGGTACAACACTCTCTCCAGGTATCACCTTACAATCTAGGCACGCACGCCTATCTTCTCTTCTCGAGAGGATGAAATCAATCTGGCTAGAGTGTTGGCCACTACTAACAGTCACCAGATGTAATTCTCCCTTTCTAAAGAGGGTGTTAGCTACAATCATGTCGTAGGCTAGAGCAAAGCTTAAGACATATTCTCCTTGATTCCTGATGCCATAGCCAAAGCCCCCATGCACCCCTTCAAAACCTGTGTTAGATGTACTCCCTCTTGGTGTTCTCATTGTGGCCTACTTGCGGGGCATACGCGCTGATAACATTGAGAACTAAGTCCCCGACTACCAGCTTGACCAGGATAATCCGGTTCCCACGTCTCTTGACGTCTACCAATCCATAATTGAGGCTCTTGTTGATCAAGATGCATATGCCATTTCTCTTTGCAGCCATCCCCGTGTACCACAACTTGAAGCGGGTATCCTCCTCCGCCTTCTGTCCCCTCCATTTGGTTTCTTGGACGCAAAGGATATCAACACCTCTCCTCACCGTTGCATCAACTAGCTCCCAAAGCTTCCCTGTTAGAGACCCTACGTTCCAGCAACCTAAGTGAATCCTCCTAGGTTCGGCTAGCTTCCTTAACCTTCGCACTCGTCGAGTCAAATGCGAAGACCCTTCCTCATTTTCCAATACATCCGGGCGCCGATGTAGTGCGCCACTAAGGATGCGACGACCCGATCCTCGCCCACTTGCCACCGTATCCAGACAAGATACGGCACGCCACCAAGGGGGTGACGGCCCGGCCCTTGCCCATTTGACACCACACCCGGGTTCTGATGTGACGCGTCGCTGAGAGGGTTACGCCCAACGAAAATCTTTTTGGTTTCATCTCCATAAGATTGGCTGAGTTTTTACGTTGGCTCACGAAGCCTATCACAACCCTCCTCCTTTATCCGTGCTTGGGATCGGCTATGTTGAGACAACATAGGCGGAGTTATTCATCATGAGGATGCACAATCAGATAATCTACTGCACATGAAAATAATCTTAATTCCTTGCTTAAAAAACTTAATTTAGATTTACATTCATATGCATGGTGCAAACTGCAAAATAAGTACCATGTGCATTACTTTCAGTCTGACGGCACTCATCAAATGCAAACCAAATTGCCTAAAATGTTACTTATCTGTTAGCAAGATGAAACTTGCTGGGCACTCATCAAATGCAAACCAAATTGCCTAAAATGTTACTTATCTGTTAGCAAGATGAAACTTGCTGGCAGATTAGAAGTCCTGATTTTTTTTTTGTGTGAGTGGTTGTACTAAAATAGAATTGAGAACATATTCCTAGTTTCTTACTCCAATTTTTCTGGGCACTATCAATTGGAAACATCATGAAGATATTCTTTTTGATAGTATGATATGTTAGAAACACTGCTCTTTGCTGCAGTTCCTCTCAACTTCTTTTGGTGTTATTAGTGACCAGTGACCACAAAAATGATTTGTTTTGTTACTGTATCTATTTACTTTGCTGAGATCATGAACAAAATCCTCACTTTTAAAAGATAGCACAGTGAACCTTTAGCAAAGTAGCCAGGAGATTTTCTGTAGTTATAACTATCTCAAATTACTTTTGTATTGATCAAATATACATATGATACTGCTCATGAGGGAGGCTGCAACATCACTGCATCATGCTATCAAGTTCAGTAGAGATAAGATGAAGCAAAACAAAGAAGCTGTTGATTCTGACTTGTATATACCTATTTATATTTCTTCATTAGTTACTATAAAAGTTGTTTCTTTAGTTCTAAAACCTGTCTTGGCCTCTTCTCCAATGCGATTTGCTACAAGTCAACGGTTTTCAATGGCTTGGGCTATGTAGCAACATATACATGGGCCTTTGACGTTGGCTCTGCTTTTCATTTATATCAATGAGCATTTTACCGCTGCCAATATGTCACTTACACTTACGAAGCCTTTTATCCCAAACAAGTTGGGGTAGGCTAGATATGAAACCCTTTCACAAGGACTTCCCAGGAGGTCGCCCATCCTAGTACTACTCTCGCTCAAATGGGTTTCATACCTATGGGACTGGCTAGTTTTTACGTTGGCTCGCCAAGCCTATCACAACCCTCCTCCTTTACCCGGGCTTGGGACCGGCTATGCCTAGAAGACATAGGCGGAGTAATGCACATGCTACTTATTTACCTCAGAAGTTTGCCAATATGTCGTTTTAGTTATTTACTCTCTTTCTCAAACTTGTTTGTATCCTATCTATGCAAAGGCCGAGTGTCGCTCAATGTGATTGTATCTGCTTGATGAAACATTTTGAGTTAATAAAAGCGCCCCCCTCCCCTCCCCCGACCATACCATCAAGGCCGTCTTGGTCGGATCCTCGGAGTGCACTTGGAACTTTTGGATCTCCTGGTCGGCAGGAATGACATCGACTTGGTGCGCTTGGTGAGTATAATGTCGTCCTTGGACCGCATGTCGGCAAGCTCCTCAACTGTCAGGGCTCCAGCAACTGCCTCGGCTGCCTAGGGCCAACTGGTCTGCTCAGTCTTCAAAGACCGCTCGATGTTCCCGTAGATGGTGATGACACTATTAGGGCCCGACATCTTGAGATTCAAGCAAGCATAGTGTGGTACAAAGCTGAATTGAGGTCCGACCTAGGAGGGCGTGGTAGCCGCTTCTGAAGGGTGACCCTTTCGATGCAACGGGCCTCCATGCCTAGGATGATACCCTTGAACTGGGTCGTGATTGTCTCAATGCGCCACTCGTCGAACTGCATCTTCTTCAATATTTCGGCATAGATGAGGTTCAAGCTGCCGCCGCCGTCCATCAGGACCTTGGTAAGGTGGAAACCATCAACAATTGGGTCCAGAATGAGTGCGGCAGTTCCACCATAGGGGATGATGGTCCGATGGTCACGTAGATCAAAGGTGATCAGAATTTCCGAAAAAGGGTTGTGCTTCGGCTCAGCGAACTCCACGGCATATACCTCGCGGAGGGCGCACTTTCACTCTTTTTTTGAGGTGTGAGATGGATAAATCATATTCAGATACTTTATTGCAGTGGGAACTGCTTCTGACCGCCCGTTGCCTTTTCCGGGCTGCGGGTTGTCCTCGTCATCATTATTGCAAGGATTTGGCTTGTCGGCATTGCCCTTGCTGGACTGCACGGCCTTCTTGTGGACCCAACGGTTCTGGTTTGTGTGGGTTGCAGGAGGGTCACCGTCCTTCGGACCATGGGTGTTGCAGGGTCGATCTAGGATCTTATCCAGGGTCGAGTTGCTGCCCTCGCCTTTCTTTCCTTGAAACAACCTCTCCACCGCCAGCCTGACACTTGTTCCTGCGGTTGTGCCTAGACTTCCCGTTCCCGTCCTTCGTATCGGACGGCCCGGGGGTCTTCTCCACGACCATTTTTTTGGCGAGCCATGTGTCCTCACCAGCGCAAAATCTAGTCATCATCTCCATGAGATCTAGCATGATCTTGGCTTTGAAGTGACAGAAGTCCCAGGAGAGGAACTCATCATTGGAGCCGTGCTTAAAAGTAGCGGTGGCCTCGACATCGTTGCAGTCAACGATCTCGTTTTTCTTTTCCAAGAATCAGTCTAGCAGCTACGTACTGACTCATTCTTCCCTTGCTTCATGATGCTCAGGTCGCTGGCATCAGCAGGCTGGACATATGTACCTCAGAAGTTTGCCATGAACTCAACCCGAAGGTCCTCCGAGCTTCTGATCAACCCGAAGGGAGGGTGGGAAGCCAAGCTCGTGCTAGTCCTTTCAGCATGACGGGAAGATGCTTCACTACATGGTAGTCATCGCCGTTAGCAACCTGGATTGCAAAGATGCAATCCGAGATCCAAATCGCGGGATCCGTGTCACCATCGTACTTGTCACCATTGGTGATCTTGAAGTTTGACAGGAAGGGACGAACAATGATCTTATCCGAGAAGCAGGGCGGATACATCATAGATGGACCCGCCGTTGCTGATCAGATGGCTTCTATGGTATAACGTGCATCGTTTAGGCCGGCTGCCTGATCATTCTTGCTGAAGGCTGGCCGGTGTCTGTCCACAGCTTGGACACGCAGCCAAGTTGATATCTCTCTAAGGTCTCGTACGAGGCGAACCGTGTGGTACGTCGGGCCGTGTGGCGTGCCCCCAAGCATAATTGGGCTGGTAAATCGTCTGAGGAGCCCCCTCGCCGGTCAGAGGCCGATGGCAATCTTGGTGACGGGACTTGGACTTGTCAATACGCCGGGAGGCCGTGCTGGCCAGATCGCCAGAAGTTGTGATCTGGCTCGTGGACCAGGCATAAGTTTTTTGCCGGTGCGCCGCTGTGTCCTGGCACATAGATTGCGCTGGATTCATTTTGAACACCCATCAAGCCTCTGAGTTCACCTAGCAGGCTGGCATGGGCCACCACTATCGGAGACAATTTCCGCAGATTAGAGTATCCCGGCTAGGCGATTAGGCTGGGTAAGAGGAGGCGAGCTTTTACCCAGGTTCAGGCCTTCATGATCGAGGTAATACCCAACTCCTGCTCTTGTATATTGCGATTGGGGTGTGTACAAAGTACAAGTGAACACCAAGGGATTATATTGTGTTCTATCGATGAGCCCGGTCCTAGGGTTACAGATCCTAGTTGGCTACATCAGTGGAGGTAGGGGCCCCCGGGCTCTGGCATCTTCGGCTTGTACTACAAGTTTCTAGAGTCTTCCGTATAATAGTTATGGGCCGCCAACGTGGCCCCAGGCGGAACCTACCTAGGGGTCCTCAGCCAAGCCCACGAGGCCGGGAACCGACGTGGTGAGAGATCCCTAGGTTGGGACATCGTCACCCTTTATCATAAAAATATATGTGCTTTTTAACATCCATTTTGGTTGTTGAAGATTCTGTTTCATCTTTCATAATCCATCATGAAAATTGGTTCAAGATCACAATCACCTAACTAAATCCAAATTGTTCCAAGATTAATTAAAAAATTGTTTATCCACCAATATAATAATCATCATGCTCATCTACTAGACATAAATTCTCATAATCCATCGAACTTATTTGACCATCTCCTCAAGATAATAATCACATAACTAAATCCACCTAAAACCTCATAATCCATAGTGAAATTTGGTTCACCCTAACCAAATCCAAATTATTCCAAGATTAATTAATGATTATTTTATCCACCAATATAATAATCACCATACTCACCTACTAGACCGAAAATCTCATAATCCATCAAACAGCTTCAACTATCTCCTTAATAACAGAGGTACTCGATGATGCAGCTTCTGACATATAGCTTTAGCAAGGACAAGAAGTCGAGATCTCATGTAAGTTGGATAGGTGTGGGGGTCGACACCTCGGTGGTTGTCTTAGCAGAGGTCGGGTTTGATGAAATATTTGATTACCATAGCTTCTTGGGTATCTCCAAGGTCTGAAGGTAAACTCGGTACCTGTAACAACCTTCTTGAGAACTTCATGGAGAGTTAAAATCTGGAAGAGGTTGTTATCAGCCAGTCGGCTCGCAAATGTTTGGTGTGAAGTCTTAATGGGAGGATGACAAGCTTAGGCAAATGGTCAATTATGACCCAAATAGAATCATGGCCTTGACTTGACATTGGTAAGTAGGGGGGCTATATAAAACTCCATTCTGTCCAACCAAGAACTCCTTGAGGTCCTGGTATAACTTGGGTACTCCCTACGTGGATGGAATAAAGTGGTGCCACGAGTTTCTGGTAGATTCCACTTCTTCATACCTTTTTGGTTAGGTACGCAGATGCGACCTCCAAACCAAAGAACTCTGTGGCCGTCTTTTGAGAATCCAGGGCTCTGCCTTACTTGATCATTTTCTTGATTTCTTCTATTCTTCTTTATTCAAGTGGGTCTAATCTCGAAGTTTGCGAGATGGGCACTACTGACTAGCTCTACGCCAAATTTCTCGAAGCCTTAATGTAGCACTGGTTGCTTTGCTTGGTCAAGGTATAGCAGGGACATGGCTTCCTGCTGATGGTATCCATGGCGACATTAGCCTTATCAAGATGGTAATAGATACCAAAGTCATAGTGGTCAAGTCCATCTGGCAGAAGACAAACGTAAAGCTATTGCATTCCGTGTAGATCTTGAAGAGATTACCTATGAAGTACTAATGCCATGTCTTAAGAGCATGCACTACTGCTACTAGACCCAAATCATTGTTAGGGTAGTTCTCATCATGAGGACGATGTTGCCTTGATAGATAGGCTACGACTCTTCCTTCTTACATCAAGACAAAAAGAAGTCCATGCTTAGATGCCTCACAGTAACTTCAAAACTCCGGCGGTGGCTACGAACGAAGCGGCAGTTAACCTTTTCTTGAACTCTCGAAAGCTCTCTTGACACTTGGACGTCCATTCAAACTTCTTACTCCCTCAGTTCCATAATGTAGTGCGTATAGATTTTTTTCAAAAGTCAAAACTTTTGCAAAAGAAGAGCCAGGTTTGGTGTTTACAGGACGACGTGTGGAGCTTGGTGAGCATGCTCCGCTCCCACCCCCACCTAGCTCTCTCCCACCTCTAGCCCCGTTGTCATTGAATCCTCGTCGGCGGCCCTTCACCCAACCCCGAGCCCCTTCCCCAGCCTCCTCCTCAGCCCCCGCCATGGCGTCTTCCGGTGTTGACCCTGCTGGGCGCCGAGCGACCCTCTCCGACGGCGACTGCGTGTCCTCTGGTGGCAGCGTGTTCGACTTGGAGAGCGAGCCCTCGCCGCGTTCCTACAGCAACGTCGCCCGGACCCCGCCGGCCCCGGCGCCCCCTCGGCACCCCGCCTCGACCCGCCTCGGCCCCCGTTCCGAGGTGCACCGCGTCTCCGGCAGGGTTCACGTCGATGCCGACGGCTTCCAGCAGCCACGATGCAGGCACCGCAGTAGCCGCCCGCGCACTCCGGCCGAGCCAAGCCCTCGCCGCTGCGCTGGTGCAGCCCATCGCCAGAGAAGGTCATGGGGCTCTGCTTCCGCTGCCTTGACCATCGTCATTGGGTTCGGGACTGCCCCAACGACATCCGCTGCCGCCGATGCCTCGAGTCTGGCCACGACTCACGCTCCTGCGGAAGCAGGCGCCACGACGCCGCTGGACGTGCCCGCACCACCAACAACCGCGTTGGCCCCTCTGCCATGGACGCCGCCATGCACCAGGCCGCACCTCCGCCGCCACCCCCGCCGCAGGCGATCGCCCTGGTCGTTGCCCCCCCCCCTCGCACGCCGGAGCCCGAGCCCATGCGGGTGATCATGGCACACTCCGTCGAGATGGAGGAGGCTGAGGAGGTCCTAAGCCGCGAAATGGTCGCCTCCATCATCGGCAACCGACCACGTGTATCCAGCGCAGAGGTCTCCGACGTGCTCATCAACACGTTCGAGCTGGACGACGACGACTTCACCGTGCACGAACACCATCCCGAGGATTTCTTGATCCTCTTCAGCTCCCACACCACCAAGCGCCGCCTCGACGGAGAGCACTTCATCAACTTGCCGCGGCTCTCGCTCTCCCTCAGACCATGGAGTAAGCTCGCCCACGCTGGCTCCGGCGAGCTCGAGTACTGCGTTGAGCTGGAGCTCCGCAGCGTTCCGGCACAGGCTTGGCACCTGTCCAGCGCCGAGCATGTCCTGGGTACGAGCTGCTGGATCGAACGCCTCCATCCCAGGACGTGCTCCAGGGCCAATCTTGCGACGTTCAAGCTGGTTGCGCGCACACACCACCTCGACAACATCCATCACGCCGCCGTTCTGGAGATTGTTGAGCAGATCCCTGCACGCCTGAGCTCCGACAAGCCCACCATCAGGACCCTCACCTACCCTATCGCCGAGAGGATTGGCTGCGAAAACAGCTCAAGATCTCATACTTGGGGCTGGCTTCTATCGAGCGCACGATCGCGAGGCAGCGAGCGCGGATCACCACGCTCAAGGACGGTGACGCTAACACGACCTTCTTCCATCGACAATGCTCATTCCGCCGACAGAAGAACCACATATTCAGCCTCGTGGTCGAAGGACACGCGATCACTGACCAGGAGGGAATGGCCCAAGCGGCCTTCACGCACTTTGACGAGCTACTTGGCTCCTCCGTCGCCCGCAACCACGCGCTGGACCTATCGCAGCTCATCGAGCCGCATGACCTGACCGACCTCGAGGCACCATTTAGCCCGGAGGAGATTTGGGATGCCGTCAAGCGCCTCTCGGCCCGTAAAGCGCCGGGACCAGATGGCTTTACCGCGGAATTCCTACGGGCCTGCTGGAGCATTGTTAAACACGACTTCATCGACGTCTTCCAGCAACTTTTTGAGTTGCGCGGTCGCGGCTTCAGCAAGCTCAACCAAGCCCTCTTGACATTGCTCCCGAAGCGTGCAGACGCCTGCCAGCTCCGCGACTACCGGCCAATATGCCTCATTCACCTCGTGGCGAAGATCTTCGAGAAGGTGCTATTGCTCCGCCTCGCGCCCAGATTGGGAGATATGGTTAGCCGCAACCAAAACGCTTTCATCCCGGGACGAAGCCTGCACGACAACTTTGCCCTCGTCAAGCAATCGATGAAGCTGCTGCACCAACTAGGAGTCCTGAGAGTGATGCTCAAGCTTGACCTAACGCGAGCCTTCGACTCCCTATCTTGGCCCTTCCTCTTTGAGGTTCTTGGCCAGTACGGATTCAGGCCTCGCTTCAAGGAATGGCTTGTGATCTTGCTATCATCGTCGAGCACTCGGATCATGATCAATGGTGAGCCGGAACCGCCAATTTGGCACCGCTGCGGGCTGCGTCAGGGCGACTCCGTATCATCGCAGCTCTTCGTGCTCGCCGTGGACATCCTTGGGCGCCTGATCAGCCGCGCCCACGACGCCGGCATCCTAGAGCGGCTGCACCCCCGACGTGACATTCCGGCCATACCTTTGTACGCCGATGACGTGATGCTCTTCTGCCATACCACGCAAGGCGACGTGGAGGCCGTCCGTGGGATCCTGAACCTGTTTAGTGAAGCAAGCGACCTCCGAGTGAACTATACCAAGAGTTCTGCTACTACCCTCAATGGTGACCCCGAGGCGGATGCTATAATTGCTCAGGTGGGATGTGCGAAAGCGAAGCTGCCCATTACTTATCTCGGGATCCCGCTCACGCTACGCCGCCTCTCTGCCGCCCAACTACAACCCCTCGTCGACTCGGTGGCCGCCCAGCTCCCCGCTTGGAAAGCTTGGCTCATGAACAAAACCGGGCGGCTGGTTTTGGTCAAATCGGTGCTCGCCGCGATCCCGATACATAAACTGCCCGCGTTTGCGCCACCCAAGAAGACCGTGAGGCAGCTCGAAAAGATCCAGTGCGGCTTCTTGTGGGATGGGCGCGTTGCTGCTAACGGCGGACACTGTCACGTGAACTGGCGCCGTGTGTGCCGTCCGTTTGAGTACGGCGGGCTGGGGGTCCAGGACCTGGAGCGCGCTGGCCTCGCGTTGCGCCTGCGCTGGCTGTGGTTCTCCCACACGGACGCCTACCGCGCATGGCATGGGCTCGACCTCCAATTTTCCCGCGAGAAGCGCGCGTTGTTCTTCGCATCAACGACCATGGCGCTTGGCGATGGATTGACGACACTGCTTTGGGATGACAGATGGCTCAACGGTCAGTCCGTGCGTGAACTCGCACCGACACTCTACCAGTGCATACCCAAACGGCGACGCAAATCAAGAACGGTGGCCGCAGGCCTTGCGTGCAACGCTTGGGCTCGTGACATTCAAGGAGTGCTCGGGATTCATGAGATTGGCCAATACCTGATGCTATGGCAGGCCGTGCAGCAGATCAGCTTAACACACATGCCTGACCGAATGATATGGAGATGGACTACAAGTGGCACCTACATGGCATAGTCCTGCTACGCTGCAACCTTCCACGGGTCCATGAAATGCCCCTCCTGGAAGCTTACCTGGAAGAGCTGGGCGCCGCGCCGTGTCCGATTCTTTCACTGGGTGGCTAGCCAGAAACCGATGTTGGACGGCAGAACGACTCGCCCGTCGTGGCCTACAGCACCACCCACGATGCCTCCTTTGCGATCAGGCCCTAGAGACAATGTGGCACGATGTCCTTGGCTGGGCGAGGATACCTTCACAGCCGCCGAACAACGAGCCCAACCTTACGGACTGGTGGTAGCGAACGAAAGGGCAGACCCCACATGCGCTACGGAAAGGCCTGCAATCTATCGCCATGCTAGTTCCTTGGATGATCTGGAAGCAGTGGAATGAGTATGTCTTCGAGAACGCTCGACCCTCGGTTAACACACTCGTAAATAGGATTAAGGCCGAAGCCAAATGTTGGGCACAAGCCAGCGCTATGGGCCTCAGGGTAGTCCTTCCCACTGACCGGGATGTTCACTGATAGGGTGCTAGCCCATGTAACCCCCACCTCCTAGGAGGACTGTACCTTCTCTTCTTTTCAATGAAATGAAACGCAAAGACTATTTTGCGTTTTCTCGAAAAAAAAAGTTTGCAAAATTTGACCATAATTAAAGAAAAAAACATTTATATTTAGAATACCAAATACATATCATCGTATACATCGTGAGTTAAAATTTCATATTATACATGTTTAGTATTGTAGATATAGATAGTTTTTTTCTTAAACTTGGTCAAAGTTTGCTAAGTTTGACTTTTCAGAAAATTTATATGCACTACATTATGAAACAAAGGGAGTATCTTTCTTCATAACTCAAGTAATCGGTAATGCTCGAAATCCATCCATAAATAATATCCACCAATATAATCCATCGCACATTTTTTTACTATATCCTTTTCTTAAACTCAAAGACTGGTAACTTTTCATAAACCTTTTCTTCAACTCTCTAAAGCGCTCATACTCCATCGAACATGTTTGACTATCTCTTCAAGATCACAGTCACCTAACCAAATCAAATTGTTCCAAAATAAATTAAAGATCTGTTTATCCACCAATACAATAATCATCATGCTCATCAACTAGACCTAAAATCTCATAATCCACCGAACAACTTTTGACTACCTCCTCAAGATCACACTCTTCTAACTAAATCTACCTAAAATCTCATAATCCACCATGAAATTCGGTTCAATGTCACAATCACCTAACTAAATCCAAATTGTTCCAAGATAAATTTAAAATATGTTTATCCACCAATATAAGAACCATCTAAAATCTTATAATCCCCCGAATATCCACCTACAATCTCATAATTCACCGTGAAATTTAGTTTAAAGTCACAATCACCTAACTAAATCCAAATAGTTCCAAGATTAATTAATGATTGTGTATCAATCAATATAATAATCATCATGAACACCAACAGACCTAAAATCTCATAATCCATCGAGCATCTTAGACTATCTTCTCAAGATCACAACCACCTAACAAAATCCATCTAAAATTACATAATCCACCATGAAATTTGGGTCAAGATCACAATCACCTAACTACATCCAAATTTTCCAAGATAAATTAAAGATATGTTTATCCACCAATATAATAATCATCATGCTCATCAACTAGGCCTATAATCCATTAATCCACCAAACATCTTTGACTATCTCCTCAAGATCACAATCATCTAACTAAATTCACCAAAAATCTTCTAATCATAATCACCTAACTAAATCAAAATAGTTACAAGAAAAATTGAAAATCTATTTATCCACCAATATAATAATCATCATGCTCATCAACTAGACCTAAAATCTTATAATACACCAAACATATTTGATTATCTCTTCAAGATAACAATCACCTAATTAAATCCATGTAAAATCTCATAATCCACCATGAAATTTGGTTCAGAATGACAATCATCTAACTAAATCCAAATTGCTTCAAGATTAATTAATGATGTGCTTATCCACCAATATAATAATCATGATGATCACCGACCCGACCTAGAATGTTATAATCCATCGAGCACATTTGACTATCACCTCAAGATTACAATCACCTAACTAAATCCACCTAAAATCTCATCTACCGTGAAATTTACTTCAAGATGATCACCAATCACACCTAAAATCTCCTAATCCACCGAGCATATTTGACTTTCTCCTTATAATCACAATCACCTAACTAAATCGGACTAAAATGTTATAATCCACCAAGCATCTTAGACTATCTTCTCAAGATCATAACCACCTAACTAATCCATCTTAAATCTCATAATCCACCATGAAATTTGGGTCAAGATCACAATCACCTAATTAAATCCAAATTTTCCAAGATATGTTTATCCATCAATATAATAATCATCATGCTCATCAACTAGGTCTATAATCTCATAATCCACCGGACATCTCTAACTATCTCCTCAATATCACAATCACCTAACTAAATCCACCTAAAATCTTATAACCACCAGCCTAAATCCAAATTGTTCCAAATAAATTAAAATCTATTTTCCCACCAATATAACAATCATCATGCTCATCAGATGGGCCTAAAATCTTATAACCGACTGAACATATTTGACTATCTTTTCAAGATCACAATCACCTAACTAAATCCATCAAAATCTCATAATCAATCATGAAATTTGGTTCAAAATAAGACTCGCCCAACTAAATCCAAATTGTTTCAGGCCCTGTTCAAGAATTCGTCCAATTAACCAGTTAACTGACCGATTAATCCCTACTCGTAGGGTCCCCAAGTAGCCAATTAACTTGTCGATTAGCCTATTAATCCCGTACTCGCCAGCCAACCGGGCAGCTACCAGTTAACGATTTTCTCAACATTGGTTTCAAGATTAATTAATGATGTGCTTATCCACCAATATAATAATCATCATGATCACCTATCAGACCAAGAATGTCATAATCCACCAAGCATATTTGACTATTTCCTCAAGATCACAATCACCTAACTAAGTCCATCTAAAATCTCATCTACCATATGAAATTTGCTTCAACGAGATCACCAATAAGACCTAAAATATTATAATCCACCAAGAATCTTTGACTATCTTCTTAAAATCACAATCACCTAACCAATCCATCTAAAATCCCATAGTCCAACGTGAAATTTGGGTAATGATCATAATCACCTAACTAAATCCAAATTGTTCCAAAATAAATTAAAGATCAAGTTATCCACCGATACAATAATCATCATGCTCATCAACTAGATCTAAAATCTCGTAATCCACCGAACTTTGACTACTCCTCAATATCACAACTAAATCCATTTAAAATATCATAATCCACCATAAAATTCGGTTCAATGTCACAATCACATAACTAAATCCAAATTGTTCCAACATAACTAAATTCAAGATTACAATCATATAGTTAAATCCACCTAGAATCTCAAAATCCATCGTTAAATATTGTTTAAAAGCACAATCACTTAACTAAATCCAAATAACTCCAATTAATGATTGTTTATCCACCAATATAATAATCATCATGATCACCAACAAACCTAAAATCTCATAATCCACCGAGCATCTTAGGCTATCTTCTCAAGATCATAACCACATAACTAAATCCATCTAAAATCTCATAATCCACCATAAAATTTGGGGCAAATCACAATCACCTAATCATATCCAAAATTTTCACAATAAATTAAAGATCAGTTTATCCACCAATATAATAATCATCATGCTCATCAACTAGGCCTATAATCTAATAATCCACCGAACATCTTTGACTATCTCCTCAAGATCACAATCACCTAACAAAATCCACCTAAAATCTTATAATCGCCTAACTAAATCCAAATTGATTGAAGATAATTAAAAATATGTTTACCCACCAATATAATAATCATCATGCTCATCAAATGGGACTAAAATCTTATAATCCACTAAACATACTAGACTATCTTTTCAAGGTCACAATCACCTAACTAAATCCACCAGAATTCTCATAATCAATCGTGAAATTTGATTCAAAATAAGAATCTCGTAACTAAATCCAAATTATTTTAGGCCCTATTCAAGAATTCATCAGATTAACCAGTTAACTGACCAATTAACCCCTACTCGTAGGGTCACCGAGTACCCGATAAACTAATAAATCGTCCGATTAATAGATTAACTTGCCGATTAGCCTATTAATCCCGTACTCGACAGTCAACCGAGCAGCTACCCCTTAACGATTTTCTCAACAAACGTTTCAAGATTAATTAATGATGTGCTTATCCACCAATATAATAATCATCTTGATCACCTACCAGACCTAGAATGTCATAATCCATCGAGCATATTTAACTATTTCCTCAAGATCGCAATCACCTAGCTAGATCCATCTAAAATCCCATCTACCATGAAATTTGCTTCAACATGTTCACCAATAAGACCTAAAACTTCATAATGCACCGAGCATCTTTGACAATCTCCTTAAAATCACAATCACCTAACTAAATCTGTCTAAAATCTCATAATCCACCGTGAAATTTGGGTAAAGATCTCAATCACCTAACTAAATCCAAGTTGTTCCAAAATAAATTAAAGATCTATTATCCACCAATACAATAATCATCATGTTCATCAACTAGATCTAAAATCTCGTAATCCACCGAACAACTTTTGACTACTCCTCAAGATCACAATCATCTAACTAAATCCATCTAAAACATCATAGTTCAACATGAAATTCGATTCAACATCACAATCACGTAACTAAATCTGTTTATCCACCAATATAATAATCATCATGCACATCAACTACGCTTAAAATCTTATAATCCACTGAAATCTTTGACTATCTCTTCAAGATCACAATCACCTAACTAAATCCATCTATAATCTCATAATCCATCGTGAAATTTAGTTTAAAATCACAATCACCTAACTAAATCCAAATAACTCCTAAGATAAATTAATGATTGTTTATCCACAAATATAATAATCATCATGATCACCAACAAACCTAAAATCTCATAATCCACCGAGCATCTAGACTATCTCCTCATGATCATAACGACCTAACTAAATCCATCTAAAATATCATAATCGACCATAAAATTTGAGTCAAGATTATAATCACCTTACTAAATCCACCTATAATCTTATAATCATCTAATCAAATCCAAATTGTTCCAAGGTAAACTGAAAATCTATTTACCCACCAATATAATAATCATCATGCTCATCAAATAGGCCTAAAATCTTATAATCCACCGAGTATATTTGACTATCTCTTCAAGATCACAATCGCCTAACCAAATCCACAAAAATCTCATAATCTACCCTGAGATTTGGTTCAAAATCACAATCACCTTACTAAATCTAAATTGTTTCAGGCCCAGTTCAAGAATTCGCCGGATTAACCAGTTAACTGATCGATTAATCCCTACTCATAGGGTCACCGAGTAGCCGATAAACTAATAAATCGTCTGATTATGGATTAACTTGCCGACCAGCCTATTAATCCGCTACTCGCCAGCCAACCGAGCAACTACTAGTTAACAATTTTGTCAACAATGGTTTCAAGATTAATTAATGATGTGCTTATCCACCAATATAATAATCATCATGATCACCTACCAGACCTAGAATGTCATAATCCACTAAGCATATTTAAATATTTCCTCAAGATCACAGACAGCTAGCTAAATCCATCTAAAATCTCATCTACCATGAAATTTGCTTCAACATGATCACCAATCAGACCTAATACGTCATAATCCACCGAGCATCTTTGTCTATCTCCTTATAATCACAATCACCTAACTAAATCCATCTAAAATCACATAATCCACCGTGAAATTTGGGTAAAGATCACAATCACCTAACTAAATCCAAATTGTTCCAAAATAAATTAAAGATCAATTTATCCACCAATACAATAATCATCATCATGCTCATCAACTAGACCTAAAATCTCGTAATCCACCGAAAAATATAACTAAATCCATCTAAAATATCATAATCCACCATAAAATTCGGTTCAATATCACGATCACATAACTAAACCCAAATTGTTACAACAAAAATTAAAAATTTGTTTGTCCACCAATAT
Organism: Triticum urartu; assembly: GCF_003073215.2. Lineage (NCBI taxonomy): Eukaryota > Viridiplantae > Streptophyta > Magnoliopsida > Poales > Poaceae > Triticum > Triticum urartu. Next base: position 585,893,812 of record NC_053026.1, read on the forward strand.
AATAATCATCATGCACATCAACTACACCTAAAATTTTATATTCCACCAAAATCTTTGACTATCTCTTCAAGATCACAATCACCTAAGTAAATCCACCTAGAATTTCATAACCCATCATGAAATTTTGTTTAAATTCACAATCACCTAATTAAATCCAAATAGTTTCAAGATTAATTAATTATGGTTTATCCACCAATGTAATAATCATCATGATCACCAACAGATCTAAAATCTCATAATCCACCAATGTACTTCGTCTAGCCTCGTCCCATATAGGGTAATGTGCTTGCACATGTAAGGTTGATATGACTTGCAGCACTTGCGCACTATGCCTTTTTAAAAACATCTCCACTTCATCTCCATTTTGTAAAACCTTATTTTCATAATTATCCGATGGGCATTAGTGGCACCCTTAGGTTTTTGTAATACATTTATGAGTAACAAAGATTCTTCCCAAGCCTATGATTTATGTGACTAGCATGCCTAAGCATAACTATTAAATTTGCACCTATGACCACATTTATTGGTAACCAGTTGGTATTTGTAGTACTATTGTTAGAAAGTTGGGAATTGAGAATGTCAAAGAGGTGCGGCAATATCAGGAACATAGGGCACAGTTAAGCCCAAGCTAATTTACTTAGCATATCAATACTAGTAAACAATATTTTATGCATGAAAAATAATTCTAAGTGTGTGCAAATATGGATTGAGCATGATCAAAGTAGGTTGCTTGCCTCGCTCTGCAAAGTCTTCAATGCTTTTGGTCACTCGTCAAACGTCCTTGAATCTTCCAAAAAAAGTTTACTACTCATCGGAAAAAATTAACACACAATCAATAAACAATACATGCAAAGGGCTCCAAAATTTATAAAAATAGTATTATTGGAAGGAGGAAAATATTAGATGAATTTAGGAAAAAAAATCAAATGATATGAAATTGCAGTTTTTTAAATATAACTAGCAAAATGCCCATGTGTTGCAATGGAAAATAATAATAATCAATTAACACATACTACATCAGATTACGTAATTTCCTTATTAATAACTCCATGAAGTCCAGTTAACATTGCTTAGGCTCGACTTTTAGTTTAGTAACAATATACATTATGTTATGTCAAGAAGGTGTGAAGCAACACTAATGATCACATCCTAAAGTGGTCCTCAAAAACCAAGAGTGGACATCTACACTCAATCATAGGTGTCGTATTTTTCCAATGAATTAACATGCCTTTGTCAAAAGATGCTAATCATCAATGTGACCTTGTCTTACAGCATGCATGTATATTTAGTGAGCATAATAGATTGGGTCCAATAGGCGTGAGATACTGCCCAATTCTCTTTTTTTCTTGCGGGGCAGACACTACACTAACTCTAAATTTAACTCTTCTAAATTCATCATTCCTTCCCTTAAAAGCCCAAAAGATAAAAAAGAATTAGCCAAACATTCAAAAGGCCAGTAAATATATTAGTTCAATGAGAATAGACAGATGAAGCAGCAATGATCAATAATAAATACTTGGACGGGGAATGAATTACTCCTACTGAGTTAGCTATGGTGCAGCGCCGTAACCTTGCAATAGCAGCCCACATGGAGGTGATCCGGCTTGCATTCCCGGTCCACAACTGTTGTGGCCAGACGCTGCTCCTAGTGTAGGATTCTGCAATCAAATCCAGCCTTGGCAGTAGCACCTATATGAATGTAACTCAACTGTTCAACATCACAGTGTCTTCAGCAAAGGATGAATGGACAGTAATCCTCTGCTCGTGTTGCGATGTTAAAATGTGATGTCTATGAAAGAGAGACTAAGAAGAATTAGCTAATCTTAATAAGCAATCATCGATTTAAATCCACGTTGGTTGTAATGATTTTACTGATAGCACATCAGTTTCTCAATTCTAAATTCATATTGCGATCACCTACGCGTTACTGGACAATGGTTCAGACTTCAGACGGGGAGTGGCTTCTATAGCCTACCGCTCCAGTTAGTAATACTAAGGGGGAAGAATAGTAAGCGAAACGAAAATTGCTGGAGCCGAGGAAGTCGATGATGAACTGACCATGTGGTACACAGTAGGCAAAAGACGTAAATCCAAACATAGTCCATGCAGAACCGCCTCACTGGTGAGAAGGCGTTGTCTTCGTAAGTAATACTGAATGCCAGCAACTCAAAAGTACTGACAAAATCTACCTCTTGGCTAGTTAACAGAAAGGAGTACTGATAGCATCAAGGTAAAATACAACAGTTCTAATAACTTATGATTTCCAACTATGAGTTCATCAGTTAGGGGCGACAATAAAATGAAAGAGTCGTTAGTTGTTAAGTTTACCCAAACAATATCCAGACTTTTTAGTTTAAATTGTTAGACCCGGACCAGCAGCGCCGAACAGTCTCTACCACAGGTCCACGGTCGAATCAGAGCTATTAATTGTGTCATCTATGTCACTCATTAAATGTGAAATATCATCGGCCTTGCTACAACTACTCCAAAGTCAAACAATAAAGGAAAATAACATAATGCTCTTTCCAGACTACTCCATATTTGAAAACAGGAACTAAGCAGAATCTCATGAAGCAAGAACTACTTATCGACTGCACATACCACCATAACCAAGCCTACTCGAAGCAAACAAGAAACCGAGCTAAGTCCCGTGAGACGCCACCAAATCAAGTACACGCCAGCCTACCCAACTCACAGGTCACCTCAATGACCCGTCCCCGCCTCATCGAAATTCCCCAAGAAAAAACCCAGAAAGAGATTGGAGAGGGAAACAGACAGGGTGCCTCTCACCTTGGTATTCAGGTTCAGTTCAGAAAGTGTATAAGACTCGTCGATTCAGTTCAGAAAGGCTAGCATAATTCTGAGGTTATGAGCTTACTGACGCTCGTAAATTCTTTCTAGTTCAGTATGTGAGAACTGAGCTAGTGAGTTATATAATCCCAAAGCCATATATGCTACCTACATTATTGGACACAACATGCAAGCACGGTGCACTGGTTAGATCTTATCAGGTAAGCTATCTTTACCATCTCACCCTAACGAATACTCAGTAGTTAGCCATAGCCACGGACAGCGCCATCAGCCTCCCGTGCACATGCACGCGCACGCGCACACACACACAAAGCAAAGCAAAGCTGGCCGCTCGTTGCACTATACTGGGACAGGCGCAGTTTCTTCACTAGAGAAACAATGCATATGGTTGAGACTTTTTCAGACAACTCAATTGCAACATCACATTCTAATTTCTAACCTACAAGTGCAGAACATCAAGTCTGTTCAGGTAGGAGTAGAACCAGGATTACCAACAGCCAAGATTTAATTTTGTCAGAGTTTTGCACTCCATGCACTACGCTGAACGCGGACGGAAGTTTTTAACCGGAGAAGGATTGTACACGTTTCAGACTGCCTCGGACAAAATAGTTTGCCTGATTGCAACTAATTAGCTTCGATCTGTCTCAACTCACAGGGAAGAAATTGCAGACGAATCTATTTGGATTTGGCAGCGACCTATCACAAGGCAGAGCGAGGGAGAAGTGCAGATGAGGGCGGGGGGCTGAGCTTACCTCCCGGCGTAGTGGAGCAGGTAGAGCCGTAGAAGAGACGAGCTTCTTCAGCTCAAGCGACTGCGCCACCACGTTCTTGACTGCCTGCGCCGCAAGCACACACGCAATTCAGTCGCCGGAATCGGCCGGGTGAGATGGACGAGACGAGAGGAGGGGGACGCTAGTCGGACCTGCGGGGAGAGGTGGGCGACGTCGACGCCCTGAGAGATGAGGGCGAGGAGGTGGTTGAGCGCGTCGAACTTGTCGCCGTGGAAGCGGGAGCGGAGGAGCGTCGGGATGGCGGCGTCGTTCGGGTCGCCGTAGAGGTGCGCGTCCGTGGCTCCGTGCCCATCCGCGATAGAGATGCTACCGCGGTGCTCGCCCGCATTCCTAACATCCCCGACCCCTCTCTGCCCCGGCTCTCCGCGGCAGCGAGGCTGAGGCTGGGCGCCGCCGCCGCCGCGGATCTCGGCTGCCGTCGCCCGTTACAAGAGGGACGCGGTCCTGGTCCGTCTCGTTCACGGTCACGGGCTCACGCGAGCACACATGATATGTAACCTGGGCCGTCAATGGGAGGACCCGGCCCGTATTTTCTATGGGCCCATATCCATCCACCTGCACGGCCGTGTTATAGAGTGCGGAGGTGCATCGACCTCAAAAAAAAAAAGTGCATCAATCTCAACTCCGGCCGTCTCCTCTCCCAAATCCCTCGCCGAAGTGCAGCCTCCTCCGCCGCATTCCTTCCTTCTTCCTCCCTTCCAGCCTCGCCGCGCCATCCCGCGAGTGTAGGATAGGATCACTTCGAGTCGAGGCCAGTGAGCAGGGGAGGGGACGACCGCCGGCGGCCACCGTGGGAGGAGGAGGAGGAGGAGCGCGGGGCTCCCGCATCGGCGCGTCGCCGTCGTTCCCCACGCCGGACACGAGTTCCTCGACGGCGGACGGAAGCGGGACTCGCGGTTGAGTGGGAGCAGACGCCGGCCGGCTGCTACGGGTAAGCTCTACCTGGAAAGTGGAAACTTTAGTCCCACATCGCGAATTTAGTGGGATTTCCACGGATTTATAAGCGTTTTCCTCAGCCAGGGTATCACCAAGCAGCAATACAAGGAAGTAGTAGAGTATACTGTCTGGTATAGGGTATAGTGCGGTAGTGGGTGTAGGCAGATATGGTCTAGGGTTGCAGGGGCGCAGGTATAGGTGGGAGGTATGCCCGGCGGGGGACGGGTGGGGCGGTGGGGTATAGTGGGGAGGTATGTCCGGCGGGACGGGTGGCGGTGGGGAGATGGTCTGGCAGCGGGGGAGGGGGTATAGGGGGTAGCTATGCCTCTCAGGAAAAATGCCAGAAAGAGGGGGGGTTTGGGGGGGTTCAAAATTCCTAATCTGGGTTTGATTAGAGAAAATAAAGAAAAATGATATCAGGAAAAAAAATGGTAATTCAAACCCCATGCAGTCCTGCGTTTTGTTAGCTTCGATGATCTGCAGAATTTTTTTATCTACTTGGCTGAGTGCTTGTCCTGAAAACTTGAATAATACTTTCCCTGTAATATGTTTTTTGTAAGCTGCTTGAGATTTGCAAGGACAAGAACTTGTTCACATTTATTTTCCAGTAAAAAATATTTTGAACTGAGTGTAGCGCTGCATCTCTATAGCATACATGTATTCCGGAAAAAATTCCAAGACATCCCAGTAGCCCAATGGTTCATTAACCCTTTGTGTGATCCTACATGGATGAATCAAATTCTGCAGCTGATTGGATAGGTTGATAAAATTGTGTTGTTGTGTATCCAGTTGAGTACTATGTTGTGTGTTGCTTTCTAGATTTTCTTACCCTTCAGACTTTGCAATCCTGTGTGTTCATGTAACATGGACTGTATTATTTTGATATCTTTTGTTGTTTCCATGTGAGAACATTTGTGTTTTCTCATAAATGATGAAGCTGCTACAGTTCAAATGCTGTATTATGCTTGAAGCTCTGTTTGCTGTTAGGTTACCAATCCTGTTGCTGAGGGATTAGAAAGGATTCACATTCTTCTGTAATATGTATGTAAGAATTCATCTTTTTTGTCATATATATGGGAGAACTTAATTCCTTGGGTCAAGGGATGAGAGCATCAATTTAGCTTGGAACAAATCATTTCTGGTAAACGAATTGACATACTTTATTTGCCAGAGAGTAAAGGAGAAATAAACTCAGAACATAGTGCTTTGCTCCGTTCCTGGATACGGCAGTCGTGCTTAGAGTAGAGGGGTATTTTCATCATTTCATGTATTTACCCCCTGGGTAGGATAAATGGTGTATGTCCTAAAGACATAAAGCATGTGTCTTGTACTTCTTGTCACATTTCTTTTAGTACAGTTGATAATTTGGTTGTATCGGTATGTCTAGTGCACTGTATTTGTGCTAACAGAGGTTTTGCTCTATTGCTTATATTCTCCATGAATCTAAATGTAGCAGCATGGTATTTTTATTATAATGGCTATTATTTGAGTGTCTTTCATATGCTGTATGGTGACAGATTCTGATTATCATTTGCATACAGGCAATTTTAGGATGGGTACTGAAGACTCTAAAGATATGCTGAAGAATGCAGACTGGAAGACTGTGAGTGGTGCAGTTACTGAGTCAAGTCAGCCGGTTGTTAGGAAGCGCCTTCCGAAGAAAATAAGACAAGTTCCTGAGTGTTACTTTCTCCCTCGACGATCTTTGCCTTCTGCACTGGCAATCTATGGTGCTGTTTGCGCCGCTGGAGTTGGTGCAGGGATGTTGCTCGAGGTTTGGATCAACAAAAAGATCAAAGGTAAATCCTATCTTTCATGGCCGGAGCCTGGAGGAACCACTTACCTTAAGAAAACTAATCTATCTGGAAATCCAAGATCTTGGACTGTACCACGGAAATCATTAATTGCGTTATGCATATCTATTTTGCTTCATCGATTGTGTTTTCTTGCATCCTCTTACTTTTTTTGTTAAATTGCTGCATGCAGAGGATGGCGGCGTTGTCTGGGAAATGGGCAAATGATGTTCAGGCCCTTCTGTTGCTGTTAAGTTGTATCACAGAGATAAGCATGTTTTTGTTGTTTTGGAATATCTTTTAACTTGCTGACAAAAGCAAACAATGTTTCCCAGTGTAAACTTGTCCCTTTGTTCCTGGTTTGGTTGTAGAAGCTGTTTGATGCTTCAACTTTATATTAGGCAAGCAAGGTGAAAACACCAGGCAGCAACACATCTCTACTTGTCATCTTATAAGAATTATCTGAATATGTGTAACCGTGCTAAGCTGGAAGGGCCTTTGATTTATCTTGGTTACACATGCGTGAACGTTCATCGTCAAGGTGGAAACACAATGTGCTGATTTTGTGGAATTGCCATGGGCATACTTTTTTTTGTGTGGAAATGAAGTCACAAAGATTACAGCACAGGAGGCACATGGTATACGATGTACAGAATTCAACACTTGGTGTACAAAAATGTGCCTGCTTAGGGTTCGATACCACAAAACAATGATCATTTCAGACACAAAACCATTTGGTCATACAATGAAAGGGCTCATGAGGACGAGGCATTGTGTCAACAAAAACAGAGGATAAGGAACATTGTTGATATTAGGCATGGACTCTGATCATCAGAATTCAGACACTAGAGGATCGTTACTCTGAAATGTGCACCCTATGGGGTTACACCAGGTTTGTGTGCTTGAAGAACGTGTAGAACAGTATTGCCGATGTCACGAAGAGGCTCAAGAATACCAGCCAAATTTGCCAAACTGCAATGGGGAAAGCGTACACCGGAAAATCTTGGTAAATACTTTATCCAATACTTATGTGCAACATACAAGAACGCCATCTACAGCAACATGCATGTATGTACCTCTCCAGTCAGCAGGGACGTTGAGCTTCGTAATCTCTGCTCCCCATTGGTGCGAGGTGGATATCACAATCCTGCAACAACAGCAAACAAGAGGCCATTCAGTTCTTTCATTCAAGCTTGGACCATCAACCAGTGAGGATTCTTCCAAGTGAATAGCTGAATAAACTCTGACTTCACTATGAACAAATACTGAACTAGTTGCTACTTCACTAGTTTGGCAGTGCTTCAGGAAGACAGGTTATCTCTAAAAACTTCTGTTCTGGATACAGTCAGCGATTATTTCAGGTTTGTCTCGCTTCTTGTTACAGGAAATACCAGTAGTTACCATTTACCTTTCAGTAGGGCAAAATTCAATGGAGGAAATTGGGGAGCCAAGATGGACCTTCTTCATCAAGTGAGAAACTTGCATCTTCTGTACATCGGCAACACAACAGTCTCCATCACGGCTTCCTCTAGATAAAGATGAAAAATGTATCCATGTCAGTACCACTTCACAGCCAAAAGAAGGATGTCGCGTCGACGCGGAAGGCTCAGCAGATCTAGACAAGCACATTAAGTCGGACGATGAACAAGTAGTATGACATGCAGACAAGCTCTTTTTGTTACGAAATGTACGCAGAATAGCAGGTAAGTGGTTTCTTCCAGTAAAATGATTATCTCAGAGGTGACCAACCAACATGATGTTCAGTCAACTGGACACACTTCAGGTACTAATGCTGCATATTTTGAAATGTACAACTAGATGGATTGTAGCTGAGAAGTGTGAGAAAAGACGATTCAGAAATTGTTTGAATTCTGGAAAGGAAAAACTATCCTGAATACCTCAGACTTCGGCGATGCAGGTATGCCTAGGAATGCTAAATATAGAAGTACTGTCACAGCCAGTATTACATGAGATGCACCACCACATCCACTTACAGTGCGAGATACTTCCCATCCAAGCTAACTGAAAGTGTGGAAATGGGCTTTCGCAGGAGTCTTTTGTATCCAATTCTCTTCCAGTTACTTATGTTCAAAACCATAGTCACGATATCATTTCCTATTTCATCAATAAAAATTCAATTAAGTCTGTTTGGTGTTGCATTTCTTGACTTTATCGACGTGATTACCTTTTACAAGTGTGCAAAACAGAAAAGGTTTCTTTCCATCCCTAGAAAAGCGGCAACACTCAATCCTCTCATCCTGTAAAGCATTTACAGGAAGAAATGTAAACAGTATGGTCAAATAAGCAATTCAGTTTCAGTTATTGTAAAGGGGAAAGTACATGGATTTTACCGAAGATCTAGTCAAATTTACGAGTGGAGCTCCCTCATCAATCTTCCATATTCTTGCAGAACCATCAGTTGAAGTTGATACTAAAAACGCTGAATCCAAGCTACATGAGAAAGAGGCATTTCAGGATTAAACATGCTACCAAAAAGAGCTTATTTTGTAATTTAATGAACAAATAGAAATTGGCTAACTGCCCTAATTAGTAATAAAGATCTCTTGTGCAAAAGTTTGTACTAAACTATCAAGACACACCCAGCAGCTTTGGTACTCGAGGGAGTATGTACAGTTCGTCAGATCCTATTGATCCACGAGGTAATAATCATTTGTTGATTAAAACAGGCGTCTACTTTTATAGTTTCATTCACCTGATGTCCATGTCCCGGAAGGATTTATGAGCTTTAGGTTCATCCAGAAGCACGCTGAGATTTGGCCAGTGAAATATTCTGAGATGTCCATTCTGTTTTAGTGGAATATAAATATAGCAAAATTTAGTTAAGAAATCAAATATGTGATTTGCAGAATGCAATCATAATTTTACAGTTCAGCAGATTACAACATGTCATAAATTACCCTTGAAGTTGCATAACTTTCCCTACAGAAAGAAGTTACTACAGAACTCTGAACAAAAGAGACTTACCAACTAGCAGAATCATTATATACATAGTAAATAAAAATGCATGAAAAGAAAAGCAAGGTGGAATGGGCTGATGATACCTCGCCGCCAATAGCAAACTTAGTACCATCAGTACTGAATGCCAAACATCGCTGAGGCCCAACTGATTGGAGGGGCGGCGAATCACTTGAAATAAGGTTGATACAAAAGTCATCATAGACCAGCTTGAACAGCCTAAAGGTGCGATAGAATGATGCCTTAGCCAGGTGAACTTAGAATATGAATGAAAGAGTTGATGTATAGCAAGGAGAAATATCAGAAGCCTGAAGAATGCCTATGATCTCCTACTGATTATTCTCTCCTATGATGTCCTACTGATTTCTTGAACTTGTACGTTAAGATATTGGAAGTATCATACTGACTGAGGCCGAGTAATTCGATCGGCACGACAAAGCGACGAGCACGCACGCACCTGCAGCCTTTGGCGGTGGCGCAGACGAACTCGTCGCCGGCGGGGTGCACGGCGATGGCGCGCGGCGTGTCCGCGTCGGCTCCCTTTTCGCCCATCACGACCCTCAGCTGCAAATTCATTAATCCCGCGGTCAGAGACACGGCCGTAGCAGCAGCAGGCGCCGAAACCCCGCCGCGCACGGGCCGCTCACCAGGGGTTCGGAGGCGAGCTCGCACGGCCTGGTGTCGAAGGCGAGGAGGTCGAGGAGCGGCGGGGACGAGGCGGTGGCGCCGCGGCCGTACACCACGAGGAGGCTGCGGCTGCTGGACACGGCCGGCCCGCCGCCCGGGCGCCGTATCCACGCCGCGCAGGTCACCTTCCCGGCCACCCCCGCTTGAGCCTCGTCGCCGTCGCTCGCCATCGGAACCAGCCAACAGCTGCCGAGAGCTTCGGTTCTCTCCAGCTCTGCCTGCTCCTAATTGGCGCTTGTAGTAGTATTAGCTTTGCCGTAGTGCCGCCGCGGTGCGCGTTGGAGCCTGGCGCGGGCTGGCGGGCGGAGAGCGCGACGGAAGGGAATCGTTTCGTCTGGGGACAGAAGCCGGGATATTCTCAGGCGGCAGCGCGCCCGCCCTGATGTCAGCGCTTTGCAACCTCCGCCCTGATCGAAGCTGGTATCCTTGCTGTCCCGCCGGCGCCGGCGCCCATTTCGGCTGGTGACTGGCATTGCTGGTGGAGTTGGAGACTGGAGTGGGCACCCGGATGCGGATTCCTGCGCTTACGATCGACACCAGCTAGCTGTTTTTTTAAGCTACACCACCTAGTTACTACACCACTGGTACATTTTCTTTTAGAGGTATACACATGAAAACATTTACAACGCGTGTCTCAAACCCATCTCAAATGGTCGGGCGAACTCCTTAAACCGAACCAAAACGGACTCCTCAAACGTCCGGACTAACCGACACCTCTAATATCCAGTCCAAATTCAGGACGGATATAGAGTGGACCTCGGGCACGTCCGGCACGTCGGAGAGAAAAATCTATCGATTTGAATCCCTTCCAATCTACAGTCGAATCCATTATGTCGATGCATGCCCCACGGAATTCGGCTTCAATGCAGAGCAAGCTGTACCTTACACTGTCAAAGATCTCTCCGTTTCCATGTGAAGCAAAATAAACCCCTGGTTGGCAGCTTCGCCACAACGTACGGAAGCCCATGGAGATAAACTAAGATCAGGTACTTCCCTTAATCCCTTTGTTGAAACATATTCACTTAGTGAAATTGTATTCACTTACTAAGCACTATATATGACCTGCATAAGATAGCAATCAAATCTAGAAAACTGGCACTCCCTCCGTTCCTAAATATATGTCTTTTTAGAGATTCTATAATATGGAGTACGTACGGAGCAAAATGAGTGAATCTATACTCTAAAATGCGTCTATACCATCTACATGTACAGTAGTTCATATAGAAATATCTAAAAGGACTTATACTTAGGAACGGAGCGAGTATTACATACCAACAGAAAAACATCCTTGATTACTGACAGGAAACTGATATTTCCCAAGGTAGTACAACCAAGTGACACACACATAAATCCTGTGTACGGGGTTCCACACTATTACAGACCAACGACATACAAGTAAGTTCGCCGTTCAAGATTCCACGGTACACACTATATAGGATTATAGGAAAATAAATAAACTCAGAAGTCACAAGTTGTAGCGCCACGACACATGTCGCATCCTCTGAAACGTATAATAGGACAAGTGTTACCAACCACACAAACCCAGATAGGCAATCCAGTTAAGCTTGTAGATTGGCTGGAAGGCTGGCGGATTGGAATGAACTCATAAACACCGTCTCCATTGTGTTGGGGCGCTTCAAGCATCAATGATGCAATGATGGAGACATAGCTTCAGCTCCCGCCTCAGCGTGTAGGCTGATATTTAACAGGATAACAAAATAGAATAATGAGCATAAAGGTTAATCATACCGACTCTTAATTAAGATGTGTCATAGAGCTACACAAAGGAACAAAGGAATTTGCAGATGTAGTACCTTCCAACCCATGCATGTTAAAAAGGCAAAATAAGTTTATCGGGAATGTGCTGAATCTTTTGCCAGTTTAGATGTCCAATTGTTACGCATGACCTCATGAACTCCTCGTTGCCGGCCGTGAGACAAAACTTCTCAAGGGAGGAGGGCAGTGTTGGAAGGGATTGGATATTCGGGCAACGATTAATGTCCAGTAACAGGAGTGACGCCAGCCGCTCCATATTATCGGGCAAGGCGTGCCAATTGCTGAACCCAAGCCTAAACCAACGAAGATGCACCAAGACCTCAAAAAGTTGAGGAGCCGGTTCAAGTCGGCTGCAGCTGTCGAGCCAAAGATTACGCAAATGCTTTGGGCCGCCATTCTGCTGACCCACCATCCAATCTGGGTACGTCCAACCATGGTAATCCCCAACTTCCAGTCTCTCAAGATATTTCGGTGGGCAAAGGCCCTCAAGCACCTCCGCTTCAACTTCTGGACTGCAACTCGTGTCATCCCAGGATAGTGCAAGTTTTTTCAGCCGCTCCTTGTGTGCAAGACTGGCTTCAATAGATTCTTCCTTGCTTTGGACATTCTCAAGACCCGTGATACTTAGCGTGCCTTCAAGCTTGTTTAGGTCCTTCACTTGTCGTAGCTCGTACCCCTGTGTCTTGCTTATACTGAAGCGTACTAGCTTTTGGAGCCATTTCAGCCTGCCAATGTCTGGAAAGTTTTCCATGCTGCGTATACACCGCAAGTTAATGAGCTGACTAATATTTTTACTACCAGTAAAAACCACACCCTTCCTTCCACATTAAAGTCAAAATACCTTAGATGCTTTAACAGACCAATACATGCTGGAAGTGAGAAGATATAGCCATCATCTGCGGAGAAACGCAGAACCAGCACCCGCAATTTCTTCAACCTCCTGAACATTCTCTCAAAGACTTTTTTATCTCTTGAACCAATATTTATATGGCAATCAATGATGAGAGTGCGCAAATTCTGCAATTCATATATATTCTCTGTAAGCATCTTTATATCACAACTCTCGACGAATAGATGACGAACATCTGGAGGAACTTCTTCTGTGACACCTTCCTCGATTCTGAAGCAATCTCCTCTAGCAGCCTCCTCTGCTAAATCATGCAGCAGGTCATGATCAGTGAAGTAATCAACCTCACATCCATGTTCCACTTGTCTCTCTCCTAATTGCAGAAATGAGACTGACAATAATTCATCAAAGTAATTCTGACCAACATCATACAGATCCTCTGCAGCATTAGTTGTCTCTATAAACGCTTGTGCCATCCACAACTGTACTAACTCATCACGTTTGAAATGATGTCTTTTGGAAAAAATACTGCAATAAGCAAAGCATTGCCTCACATGCTCATCAAATTGCTGGTAGCTCCACCAAAGAGCTCTAGTCGTCTCGTTCAAAAGGTCCCTAACTTTGACACTCCTCCAGAACCTAACATCTTTTCTTCTATGTAGCTGTCCTCCCACGGTTCTCGCCGCTAAAGGTAACCCCTTTAGCTTCTTCGCTATTTCAGCCCCAATATCTTCCAGTTTTCGACGCTCACTGTCATCGAGGTCTGATCTTCCCAATGCATAATGCATGAACATTTTATAGAAGTCATCATCATTCAAGTCAGGTATTGGAACAGAATTGCATGTCAGGCCAGGACTTAGATCGGCAAATGCATCTTTATTTCGACTTGTGGCTAGGATCTTGCTTCCTTCCAACCCAAATTGCAATGGAAACATCAACCGTTGCAGATTCTGCTCATGGGGATCTTTGTTGCACCAGATATCATCAAGTGCTAATAGAATTTTTTTTCCACTTAGTTCATTCTTTAGTTTTGTCTGCAGGACATCAAGGCTAGTATATTCAGCCTTTTTACCTGAAGCTGCTTCCAACATCTCACTGAAAATGGCATGCACGCTAAACTTCTGGGTGACGTGAATCCACATAAAAAGGTGGAAATTGCGTTTCCTTTCCTCTTTCTCTCCCTCTTCCTCTTTCATGGCGTTACAAACATATTGTGCAAGTGTTGTCTTCCCAGACCCCGCAATGCCATAAATGCCAACTACATCAGATTTTGAAGCATGAAGCATTGTTCTTATGTCCTGACAAATCTCATTTCTGCCAATTATCTTTCCCACTGGATATGCTGTAGTCTTCTGTCTATCTCCAGTAGTAACATCTGCAGTATGCGTGCCAAGTTCGTTTCTTCTTTGCTGGTTCGCCTGCCCAATAGTTTCTTGCACTTTGTTTTTTAATGCAAAAATTTCCTGTGTTTCATCAATGAGTTTTTCTAGCTTTTTCATATTTTTCTTTAGAAGAATATATAAAGGTCCCATGATAATGCAATTTGATTCCATAATGACGGCCTGCAAAAGCAATCAGTTTCCAAATCAAAACAGTATAGCAACTTTAACGGGTGTCGCAGAGCAGCCGCAATCACAACTGCCAGAGCTTACATCACTGCTAAGCACGGATCAACAATATGTCACGCCCCCTCTGCTACAGAAGACACCGACAAGCAGGACCCAGAGACCAGCGGCTCGCACGGCTCGCCAGCTGCCCAAAGGCTACCACGAACCAGACGGCCCAACCCGCGTAACACTGGGCCGGAGTGGACCCAATGAAGCCCAGGTGACGACTGCTACTTAAGCCATCTCCTCTGACTGGCTAGGCAAACGGCGGCGGCAGCTTACCCTAGTTCTTCTCTTCAGCTATTCCCATTTTGTAATCCGAATTCCACTGTAACCGAGACAACAAACTTGAATTCGTGAGCGAGATCAAGCTAGTTCGAGTGAATCCCATCCCGTACCTTACATCTGGTATCAGAGACCACTCCACCCCACTCCCTCTCCGCCACTCTGGCCCAAATTGTCGAGACGCGGCGCGTTCGGCAAGCGAGATCGCAGCTGATGGCCATGGATCCATCGATTGAGGCCTTCCTCGATCGCCTCGACAACACCCTGAAGGCCCAGAACAAGGTCATCGCCGAGATCCAGGCGTCCACAGCCAAGATCAACGAGCTCGTCAATTGGCGGCCTGATCTGGAGAAGCGCGTCGCCGATTTGGGCGATGCGGTGGCAGCACTCCAGCTCGCGCAACCAGCACCAACTAAGGAGGTCGAGGGAAACCGGGCGCCAGCACCTTCGTACACTCCGCCAGCGACGACCGGTGCCCACATCGGGGCCGGTACCGGCACGGTTGACGCTCCTCAAGGGCCCACAGGCCACGGCGTCTTCAACATACCTCGGGGGCCCCCGGCGGCGTCGTTCCAGACGCCGCCCCCGGCATCTGAGGGCCTGCGGAAGGATATCCGAGCGGTGGTGCTAGTTCAACGCCCGCCTGACTTGGATACAGCTTGTGCGCTGGCCCTGCTTCAGGAGGAAGTGGCCGACGGCGTGTTTGGCAGTTTCTCAAGACCACCTGAGGCCGCCCCGCGCGCGGGCACTCCCCTGCCTCTACCTCCACCACCAACACGTCCTGTTCCGGCTGCACCGGCGGCAGACCGTCGCGGCACTGATGCGGTGCGAGCAGATACAACCAAGATAAAAGCGCTGCGGGACTATCGACGTGCTCGCAGGCTATGCTTCAAGTGCGGCGAGCGGTGGGGGCAGGATCATGTCTGCCCCACCATTGTCCAACTGCACGTAGTCGAAGAGCTCCAGCTCTTCGGCGTCGAGACCAACTCCGACACCGAAGAGGGCGTACAACAAGTGCACGCCATCTCGCGCCCAGCATTGGATGGTGGCGTGTCGCCAAAGGCATTTCAACTGCTGGCTACTATGCAAGATCAAGAGGTGCTCATACTTGTGGATAGTGGGAGTTCTACGTCTTTCATCAATCAGAATCTGGCGGCGCGCTTGTCAGGTGTGCAAGAGCTGCGCCGGTCTTGCAAAGTGAAGGTGGCTGACGGGGGTGAGCTCATTTGCTCTTCCTCCATTCCGAGCTGTCGTTGGTCATCTCAAGGGTTGGAATTTGTGACGGATATGAAGATCTTACCGCTGGGAGTATATGATGCTATTCTGGGAATGGACTGGCTTGAGCAACACCCGGTGACTGTCGATTGGCGAAACAAGCACCTGCGCATTCCGACAGCGCTGGGCACAGCCAGTTTGTTTGGGCATGAAGCGCAGTCAACACAATGCCATGTGATCAACAGCGCGCAATTGCAACAACTGCATCGCCAAGGGGCATTGCTGCATCTGTGTTTACTCTACCCAATCAGCGAGAAGCAAGAGACTCCGGTGCAGGATCCCCCAGAGCTGCAAGCACTGCTGTCAGAGTTCGAGGATGTTTTTGGATAACCCAAAGGCCTACCCCCGCGGCGAGCCTGCGATCACACAATCCCACTCATGCCGGGGGCGCAGCCTGTCAACATCAAACCTTACTGTCACAAGCCGGAGCACAAGTCTGAGATCGAACGACAGGTGCAAGAATTATTACAACCTTGGGTGATTCAACGCAGCCACAGTACATTCTCGTCACCGGTCATTTTGGTCAAGAAAAAAGACGGGACCTGGCGATTGTGCGTGGATTACAGGCATCTTAATGCCATGACACGTGTCAGTAAATTTCCGGTGCCAATCATTGAAGAGCTGCTTGATGAATTGCACGGCGCAGTCTGGTTCTCGAAGTTGGACTTAAGAGCGGGCTATCATCAGATCCGTTTAGCAGAGGGGGAGGAATTCAAAACCGCATTCCATACGCACTCAGGACAGTACGAGTTCAAGGTCCTCTCATTCGGACTGGCAGGGGGACCAGGCACATTCAACGGAGCGATCACAGAGACAATGCACCCTCTCCCGCGACACTGTGTGCTGCTCTTCTTTGACGATATTCTGGTATTTAGCAAGACCTGGACAGACCATTTGGCACATTTGAGGCAGGTCCTTGAGCTCCTGCGTCGTGATCAATGGATGGTGAAGAGGTCCAAGTGCGAGTTTGGCCAGCAGCAGCTATCGTATCTGGGGCACGTCATCAGCAGCCAAGGAGTGGCCACGGACCCAACAAAAATCCGAGCGGTAGAGGCGTGGCCGACACCAGTCGACGCCAAGGAAGTGCGCCGATTCTTGGGACTCGCCGGATACTACCGCAGATTTGTTCGGGGGTTTGGGATTACTGCACGGCCCCTGTTCAACCTCTTGAAGAAAGGCGTTCCTTTCGTCTGGACAGAGAACACCAAGCAAGCTTTTGAGAATCACAGGGAGAACATCAGTGGTGCCCCAAGCAATTTTTTTATTAAACTGTCATTATGTTTTTTTCATGTGGGGAGGACGTTTTGGTAGACGATGCAATGCAAACCTCTTCTATCAGCTTCTTCTAGTCTCCTAGCCAGACGAACACTTGGATCGACCGGTTCGTCGTCACTGTCGCTGCTCGATGAGTCTGAGCTATCATCCGCTGCCCACTTTCCTTTTGCAGCTGATAGTTTCTTATCATTACCATTTCTTCCGTAGTCGCAAGCTGGCCCCTGCCCCCCTTGCCTTTGCTCAGACAACATGCTATGCTCCTGGATGGCAGTAATTTTTCCGGAGTCATAATCTGGCTCCTGTCCCCTTTGCTCTTGGACGGACACCATTGCATCCTGTTGGCTGGCAGCAATGAGTTCCAGAGCTGATCGGAGCGCAGCTACTTATTCTGTTTGTGAAACAAGAAACAGAGCATGTCTGTGAGAATATATTTTTGTTTTTTCATGCATTTTTCCCATTTTTGCATCAGATATCTGACCCCGCCCCTTTTACTAAATTGATGTACCTGGTTGTTGTAGGAATCCACCATACTCTCCGACTACACCGTGCCAAACATCATCGAGCGGGTTGAACGCATCATAAGGCTTTGTCTGCAAATTTTCAAGCAACATTTGTAAGTTAGTTAGTTCTACTGATAACATATGTAACTGTTGCTCATGAACAGGGCACTCTCTTACAGTGAATATATTTGGATACTCCCTTATAAGGTAGATTAGCCTCCTGCATATCTGCCCCGTGTAAACACTGATGCGGGGGACAGTGTGCGGCTCGACATTATTTGCTCCAAAATCAATCCAATCGAGGAACCACGGCTGCAAGTATTTAAGCAAAACAGAGAGAAAAAAGCAAGAAGCATGTTAGAGCTGCAACAACTTCATTTTGCACATAGCTTAGATGTGTTCAGATACATTGAAAAGCAATCACTTACAATGAGTGCCAAATGGCTGCCGCCTACTATTAGTGTTCTCACCCCAGCCTCCAAATCTTTTTGCAATTTCTTTACAGCTGCTCTGATGATTTCAAATGCCCACTCGGCGAGATCATACTCACCAGTTCCACCGTTACAAAGGACACAGGCAAACATCTCCTAGGGGATCGACGAGTATGATTGCTTGGGGCCAACACATGTACCAGCTGCTAAGAGGGAGTAGGCCATCTCAAAGGCCCTGGGGTGGTAGTTGCCAATTCCTGAAGCCATCATTCGTGTGATGGCATCATGCACAGCTCCGATTGTTAACCCACCGTCCCTGGCGTGACTTCTAGTCTCGATCCCTAGTATGGTTCTGATGCGCAGGGTTAAATTCTGCCTATGTTTTGCGGGTAATTTTACCATACTCACTTGGCGCCCACTGTTTTTCAGACCCAAAGTCCTAACGATGGATCGGGGGCTGAAATATCTATATTCCCCGTCAGGGAACGTGAATCTCATGTCTTCCCAACTAAATCTACTAAGCAGCCAAGCATAAAACCTCCTATCGGCCTCACCAGTCCATGCAGCTGTTAACAAACTCGCCATGCCAGTTCTATCCACCAATCCGTAGGATCTTAATCCTAGATGGAGGATTTGATGACAGCTCCAAGTACATTTCACCACCCTACCACGTAATACGGCAGACTCTGCTAGGAGACTCGGGGGTTGAGCTGGGACGACCTGACCTGCAACAGCAAGGTATTCGGGCACAAGAACTAGTGTACGGCGAGATCTACGCATGCTCGGCCCCCCTCCGCTGCAATCGTTGGCTAGAACTCGCTTTCTTTTTCGCTTGGCATATGGCGGCATCTCACTGTCTTCGGAAGCCACGCCCTAAAAAATGCATTTTCAGAGATTCGCATCCATCTGGATTTATCAATCGCACCAAGTCGTATAGCCGCATTGGAATCAAGAAAAGAAACAAAACCGAAACATCACTGGCTCGATAGGAGCTGGGCGATGACTTTTCACCATGAAAGCAAGCACTCACCAATGGAGCAGCTGCGCCGGGAGCAGTGCGATGGCCTTGTGAGCCGTCGCCTTCATCGGATTCGCCGCCTCGTGTGCTGGATCTAGCTTTTTTGTTCTTTCCGCTGCCATCACCTTCCTCACATGGCAGTGTCCTTTTCCGCGGTGGATCCGGTGGTTCCATGGTCATGTGTCTACGGAGGGAAACAAGGATTGGAGTAAGAGAAGACCAGCAGCACCAACAAAAAGGGAGCAGCAACCTCAAAAGTGCAGCCCATAGAAAAAGAGCAAAAAAGGGAAGATAGGAAAGCGGAGCCGCCTCCTAGGCTGCTACCAAATCGGGAAAGCTTACCGTCGCAACTATCGGCGCCGGCTCTGCCGTTGTAGTCGCCGTCCCAACCTTCGGCCACCGGATCTTGGTTCTTTCAACAGTGGTTTGGTGGGGGGAGGGAGGTGGATGGAGCAGTGGAAGAGGATGAAGTGAGCAGTGGTGTGGGAGAAACTACAAGTCTATATGTGCGAGGTAGGCTTTTGTAAATGAGGCTGCTAGCTGTCTCCCCCCCGTGACCCAGTGTCTTGTCAAGTCACCTCTACTCCTCGCTGCCCTCGCCACCCAAAAATTCCAACGCTTGCAAATTATTTTTTTAGCACTAAATCTAGCAATGGTTCGGCGCGTACCAAAATTACGTTCCAGTCTGGGGGAGAACTCACCGCACGCCGCACGTTGACGTAGCCCTTTACTTGATGATCATGAGCCCGTTGCAGAAAAAACTTGTCACGGAGAGTATATGATCACTTTTTAAAATTTATTATAGTTGTTAAACGCGCGGAGCAGCTGAGCTGGTTACTAAAAATGGTCAACTGGGCAATCCTCCAGGTGTGACCATGCCTAGACAAGAGGACACAGCAGTTGTACCCACATCCTTTTTCGCGGAACCAGAATGGAACTCCCTGATATGCTCACCCGGTCGGAACAGTACATTAACTGTTCATTCTTTTGCGGTCCATGCCAGCGACTGCGAATAATGGGAAGCAGGGGTCCTGCTTGGCGTTGCATGCATGCAAAACGCCCACTAACCCATGCATTTATTAATTCTTCCCCACCCGGCATGCTATCTCTACCGTACTAATGACACACCAACTCTAGACCTAATCGATCACGCACACATACACCAGCCCAATACGCTGATCGTTGCGAGTGGTTTGTTTCAAAATTTTCAGTCATCACCGTCACATGGTGGAGGCCTTGATTTGTTGTTGTTACTTGTCCCAAGTTAACGTCACGAAGACCCAAAGCACAAGAGAAAATACGCTTATTTAACTAATGTAGAAACCCGGGCGCTAAGCTATTCAGACTTGTCAACTCAAGCCACAGCTCATACATGCAAAGATGCAACCAGGTACTACATGCAGCGCAGTCACGGACGAATGCGTGGAGCGTACTAATGAACATAGCTACGGTAGCTACAAAGGAGTCGATTAGCTTTCATAAATCGCGCCATCTAATCTAGAATCCGGCGGCGTTTGGGTGGTACGCTGGTAATTTCATCATCATCTTCAGAATCTTCTTCGTCGCCATAGCCTACCACACCAGACTCGTTGTCCGCGGTGGAGCTACCAGTGCTACGAGGTGAGCCTGGGTCAGCAGCTGGATCGAAATCACCAAAACCTTCCTCCCATGAAACCTGCTCCACCACGCAGCCTAATTCTTGCGTTTCAGACTCTTGCTCCTGTACGACCTCGCCCTGAAATATGATAACATCAAGACATTAGAGCGACACTCTACAGGTATGCATCTGCCACCTGCCCGAGAGTGATTTGCCGATTTGGCATTCTTACCTCCTCATTGGCGTCGCCACCCTCGGCCGGCAGATCCGTCGTGCTCCATGCGCTACTTGTGGAAATCAATCGCGAGGGAGGCGAAGGCTGCAATACGAAATGGTTTTCATGTTGGTTCAGAATAGATTTGCCACTGAATAATACACAGACATCACACTGGGAGTGTATGAAAAAGCAAGGGACAACTCACAGGAAGATTCATGCCGTCGAACTCATCTCTAGCCGCTCCCATGGTTGCGCCACTGGTCGCTGAATCAGCTACAGAAACCTCCATCAGATGCAGGACACCGTTTTTCAAAGAAATTCGAATCAGTATGGCAATGGTGATTCTCAAGGGGAGGATGCAGACCACACCCCCAACCCACTTACTCTTACTTATACCTGTGGCGTTGCCAACCCAAAGGGCCGTCTCCACATGCATTAAATCTGGTTTTTTCAAATTTCAAATATCGCCCACGCGTGCGGGGTTGGGGTGATGGGTCAGGACGCAGGGGTTCGTGGTGTGTGTGTGGTCGCGGTCTTGGGTCGCAGTGCTGTGTGGCGGGATCCACGTGGATGTGCATGCAAGCTGACTAGGTGTGTACATGTAGTAAGTAAAACGATCCAAGCAGGGAAACCAATGTGCCTTTTTTCAGGTCAGACGCTGCAAATCATAGACAAAACCGCCATTTTTTTTAGCTCCATGCAATGCGGAAAATAGTCTAAGTCTAATAGAAAATTAGATTTGTCCTCCCGTCTCGATACAAGCAGAAAACTCAGCAGAACTAGCATGCAGCAAGCAGCACTGCTATATTTGAACATAAATCTAACTCATACACCCCTCCCAGGGAAACACATACATGTTTGGAAAAATGAAACACCTACATCAGTTATCAGCAAACCCAATCGGCCTTTTGCATGTAGTACGCCGATGTCCTTCTAACCCACAGTTTTTACATTTGCCTGGTTTCCTTGGCTTCCTGGGCTCATCACCCTTTTTAGGGCATGTGGTCCTTTTATGACCTCCGCGCCGACACAGGCTGCAGAACCGGGTTCTCTTACTAAGACCTTCATACGGCGCCTTATCCCTGCTGTTTGTTGGCCTGCCTGGACCCTTCCTTTTCTCCGGCGCTGCGAGACACTGTAGGGCATTCGTGCTGAAAGAATTGGCAGCACTCTGGTTGCGATCACCCTGAACACCAGCTAATGCGTTCTCGCCATTGGCAGAGTGCCTGGCATCTGCATTTGCTATGACACGTTCCTCAAAACCCAGACCATTGTTGGGGAACGTAGTAATTTCAAAAAAATTCCTACGCACACTCAAGATCATGGTGATGCATAGCAACAAGAGGGGAGAGTGTGTCCACGTACCCTCGTAGACCGAAAGCGGAAGCGTTATAACAACGCGGTTGATGTAGTCGTACGTCTTCACGGCCCGACCGATCAAGCACCGAAACTACGGCACCTCCGAGTTCTAGCACACGTTCAGCTCCATGACGATCCCCGGACTCCGATCCAGCAGAATGTCGGGGAAGAGTTCCGTCAGCACGACGGCGTGGTGACGATCTTGATGTTCTACCGTCGTAGGGCTTCGCCTGAGCACCACTACAATATTATCGAGGATTATGATGGAGGGGGGCACCGCACACGGCTAAGAGATCAATGATCAATTGTTGTGTCTATGGGGTGCCCCCTGCCCCCGTATATAAAGGAGCAAGGGGGGAGGCGGCCGGCCTAGGAGGAGGGCGCGCCAAGGGGGGAGTCCTCCTTCCCTTGTTGGAGTAGGAGAGAAGGAAAGAGGGGGAGAGGAACAAGGAAAAGGGGGCTGCACCCCTTGTCCAATTCGGACCAGAGGGGGGGCGCGCGCCTCCTTTCTTTCGGCCTCTCTCCTCTATTCCCGTATGGCCCAATAAGGCCCATATACTTCCTGGCGAATTCCCGTAACTCTCTGGTACTCCGAAAAATACCCGAATCACTCGGAACCTTTCCGATGTCCGAATATAGTCGTCCAATATATCGATCTTTACATCTCGACCATTTCGAGACTCCTCATCATGTCCCCGATCTCATCCGGGACTCCGAACTCCTTCGGTACATCAAAACTCATAAACTCATAATATAACTGTCATCGAAACCTTAAGCGTGCGGACCCTACGGGTTCGAGAACAATGTAGACATGACCGAGACACGTCTCCGGTCAATAACCAATAGCGGAACCTGGATGCTCATATTGGCTCCCACATATTCTACGAAGATCTTTATCGGTCAAATCGCATAACAACATATGTTGTTCCCTTTGTCATCGGTATGTTACTTGCCCGAGATTCGATCGTCGGTATCTCAATACCTAGTTCAATCTCGTTACCGGCAAATCTTTTTACTCGTTCCTTAATACATCATCACACAACTAACTCATTAGTTGCAATGCTTGCAAGGCTTTAGGTGATGTGCATTACCGAGAGGGCCCAGAGATACCTCTCCGACAATCGGAGTGACAAATCCTAATCTCGAAATACGCCAACCCAACAAGTACCTTTGGAGACACCTGTAGAGCACCTTTATAATCACCTAGTTACGTTGTGACGTTTGGTAGCACACAAAGTGTTCCTCTGGTAAACGGGAGTTGCATAATCTCATAGTCATAGGAACATGTATAAGTCATGAAGAAAACAATAGCAACAAACTAAACGATCAAGTGCTATGCTAACGGAATGGGTCAAGTCAATCACATCATTCTCCTAATGATGTGATCCCGTTAATCAAATGACAACTCATGTCTATGGTTAGGAAACTTAACCATCTTTGATCAACGAGCTAGTCAAGTAGAGGCATACTTGTGACACTCTATTTCTCTATGTATTCACACATGTATTATGTTTCCAGTTAATACAATTCTAGCATGAATAATAAACATTTATCATGATATAAGGAAATAAATAATAACTTTATTATTGCCTCTAGGGCATATTTCCTTCAGCCATATGTCAACAATATGTCATTCACATATACTTATCAGAAATGCTGTAGTGCTCCCACTCACGTTCTTGTAAATACAGGCTTCACCGCAAGTCTGTATAAAACTATATGCTTTGATCAACTTATCAAAGTGTATATTCCAACTCCAAGATGCTTGCACCAGTCCATTTATGGATCGCTGGAGCTTGCATATTTTGTTAGCACCTTTAGGATTGACAAAACCTTCTGGTTGCATCATATACTACCCTCCTTTTATAAATCCATTAAGGAATGCAGTTTTGTTTATCCATTTGCCAGATTTCATAAAATGCGGCAATTACTAACATGATTCGGATAGACTTAAGCATAGATACGAGTGAGAAACTCTCATCGTAGTCAACACCTTGAACTTGTGGGAAACCTTTTTGCGATAATTCTAGCTTTGTAGATAGTAACATTACTATCTGCTTCCGTCTTCCTCTTAAAGATCCATTTAATCTCAATGGCTTGCCGATCAATGGGCAAGTCAATCAAAGTCCATACTTTGTTCTCATACATGGATCTCATCTCAGATTTCATGGCCTCAAGCCATTTCGCGAAATCTGGGCTCACCATCGCTTCCTCATAGTTCGTAGGCTCGTCATGGTCAAGTAACATGACCTCCAGAACAGGATTACCGTACCACTCTGGTGCGGATCTCACTCTGGTTTACCTACAGGTTCGATAGTAACTTGATCTAAAGTTACATGATCATCATCATTAGCTTCCTCACTAATTGGTGTAGTAGTCACAGGAACAGATTTCTGTGATGAACTACTTTTCAATAAGGGAGCAGGTATAGTTACCTCATCAAGTTCTACTTTCCTCTCACTCACTTCTTTCGAGAGAAACTCCTTCTCTAGAAAGGATGCATTCTCAGCAACGAATATCTTGCCTTCGGATTTGTGATAGAAGGTGTACCCAACAATTTCTTTTGGGTATCCTATGAAGACACACTCCTCCGATTTGTGTTTGAGCTTATCAGGTTGAAACTTTTTCACATAAGCATTGCAACCTCAAACTTTAAGAAATGACAGCTTAGGTTTCTTGCCAAACCATAGTTCATACGGTGTCGTCTCAACGGATTAAGATGGTGCCCTATTTAACATGAATGTAGCTGTCTCTAATGCATAACCTCAAAACGATAGCGGTAAATCAGTAAGAGACATCATAGATCGCACCATATCTAATAAAGTACGATTATGATGTTCGGACACACCATTACACTGTGGTGTTCCAGGTGGCGTGAGTAGTGAAACTATTTCACATTGTTTTAACTGAAGGCCAAACTCGTAACTCAAATATTTTACTTCTGTGATCATATCGTAGAAACTTTTATTTTTGTTACGATGATTCTCCACTTCACTCTAAAATTCTTTGAACTTTTCAAATGTTTCAGACTTGTGTTTCATCAAGTAGATATACTCATATCTGCTCAAATCATCTGTGAAGATCAAAAAATAATGATACCTGCCGTGAGCCTTAATATTCGTCGGACCACATACATCAGTATGTATGATTTCCAACAAATCTATTGCTCGCTCCATTGTTCCGGAGAACGGAGTCTTAGTCATCTTGCCCATGAGGCATGATTTGCAAGCATCAACTGATTCATAATCAAGTGATTCCAAAAACCCATCAGCATGAATTTTCTTCATGCGCTTTACACCAATATGACCTAAACAGCAGTGCCACAAATAAGTTGCACTATCATTATTAACTTTGCATCTTTTGGCTTCAATATTATAAAAATGTGTATCACCACGATCGAGATCCAACAAAACATTTTCATTGGGTGTATGACCATACAAGGTTTTATTCATGTAAACAGAACACCAATTATTCTCTAACTTACATGAATAACCGTATTGCAATGTAACAATGTAACATCCCAAATTTTCAATTTGGAATGTTATACATTAGGTCATCATGCATATCATATTTTATTTTGCTTTTGGTTTTGATCCTAGAAAATCCTAAGCAACTCAAGGACCCACGGAGAGAGTTGGGGATTTCGTTATTTACATATTTGAGTTTTCTCAAATTATGTAAACAGGATCATTTGATTTTATTTATTTTATCTCAATTATTTCTATTACAAAAATATGAGAGCGGGAATAAAATGACTTTCCCAAAATATAGAAATATTGAAGATTTAATAAAAAAATCAAATAAGATTTATTTCGGAGTTTTTCGGTATTTTTATTTGAATTTAGGAAAAATGCGCGTTTTTCAAAGTTGTAGTTTGGGCCCAGATAAATGTTCACTTTATCGGGCTTGATTTTAGAAACCCGGGAAAATTTATTTCGTGATTTTTGGAGTCCGTTTAGTATTTCTTTTTATTTTTCTTCCGAGCGGAATTATTTAAAAAAAACGCGGAACCGACTTTGGGCCGTACTCGGCCAGGACACCGCCGGCCGAGGCTTTATAAGCCGCCGCCCCGGGGCCCGAAAGCCCAGCCGCCCAGCCACCCTAACCCTAACCCTAGCTAGCCGCCCGCCGCCGCCGGAGGCGCGCCGCCCGAGGTTCGCCGCCGCCTCGTTTTCCGTGCCTTTAAAAAAAATTCTGTTCGTCGTTTTTCTTTTTCGTCGGATTTTTCCGCGGTTATTTTCTGATCGCGATTTCTGATCCGATTTTCGTTTTAGTATAACTTTTCGCTCGTTTATCGGAATCAGGCGATTCAAGCGCCTGGAGTTTCGTCTCGAAACCCTCTTTCCGAATAATCAACTTAAACAAGTTTTTGCTACTGTAAAATTTGCCCTAGATCCAGATTACTAGAATGAAGTTGTTTTCTTTCGCCGTTTGATTTCTTTTGCTTCGTTCGATTTGATTCTTTTTGCCAACCAGGGTTCTTAAGTTGAACTTTCTGGTTAGATCTTCTATTTGAGTTTTACCTGTGCATTAGATGAGTACTTATTGTATGCTTGATTAGATGAGTACTTATTGTATGCTTGTTGTTTGTCTGCGATAGAATACCCGGAGTGCGCCGCCTGTTACTTCGAATCTCTAGGTTTCGCGGATCATCAGCAAGGCAAGTAACACTTTGATCATACCTTTTTCTACAACCCAGTTTTATTGCATTAGATCAATCCTCACACATTGCATGATTAGGATCTAATTAAATTGTGGGATGGGAAGTAGATGAGGTAGTACCTATTACCTGTTTATTATCAAACCTTTGGGAGTTACTTCTACGTTTGCTTATTATGCCATGCTATGCTAGTAGACGTGGATTGGGTGAGTGATATCCATGACAGTTGTGAGATTGATAATTAAGGGTTTATCTAAGGTGGCAACCTAACACACATCTGGGTGGATTGAGGCACCTGGGGTTTCCAGGACTTGCCTGTTTTCTTTTGGACCGCCACCCAGGCTCAAAGGGATCATGAGATTATTCATACTAGAAACTTACGTGTGCAGCCACAAGCCATTATGGGCTCTGGCATAGTTGACTAAGTTGTGCGAACTCTTATAGTGGTAGACTAGCAGATGTAGGGGATGTAGGTGGTACGGTCTTCCCGATCCTAAGGTGCTAGCGCTTCTGAAAGACTGTGTCTCGGTCATCCGTTTCTCAAACACCATGTAGTGCGAGAAATCCAACGGAGGCGATCGAGTCTTGTGGGGAAAAGTGCGCAAACCTCTGCAGAGTGTATAAACTAATCATGGTTAGCCGTGTCCCCGGTTATGGACATCTTGAGTATCTGGTACCTGGATTATCATGTGAATCTCAACATGTTACCCTAAAATTAATATTTTTGGGTTTTAATGATGTTACTTAATTGGGATTGAGAATGCTGTCAACCATTCTCAATGTTTCACAACCACCATGATAGTAATTAAATTTATTCCTTTGAAGTAGGGAAAATTGGCTTTACGCAAAAACTGTAACCATAGAGCTTTCCACCAGCCAAATATGCATATAGTATAGCTGTTGCATTTCCATTATTCTCTATGTGTTACCTTGCCAGCATATTCCATGTGCTGACCCATTTTCGGGATGCAACGTTAATGTTGCAGACTTTTCAGATGACGATTGAGGAGTTTTAGGTCGTGGTTCTATACTCAGTGATGCCGTTGGAGTTGATGGACTCACTTATCTTCCAAGCCTTCCGCTGTTATCGTTATTAGATGGCCTTAAGCCATACTTATTGTAATAAGTTCTCTTTTGAGACACTCGATGTAATAAGTGTGTGATTGCTACTCTGCTATAAATCCTCCGAGTACTGTGTGGTGTCAGCATTACTGATCCAGGGATGACACCGGAGCAAAGAGATCAGACTGTTTGAGGTCTGGTCGCTACAGAGATGGTATCAGAGCACACACTGACTGTAGGACACGACCACTAAGCTAAAGACCTAGATCACTACTCACTCTCTTCTCTTCTGACCTCTCATCTTCTCTACTCTTTAGGATGACGGATGCAAGGAACAAGTTCACCCAACCAGATGAAGATACACCCTTTGGACGCCACTTGAAGGAAGTCACTAGATACCTGAACATAGGAATACCAAGCTTCACGGGAACCTACAACGCCACTTTACCTGAAGAAGAGCGCTGGATGATACAAGTTCAAGTTCCAGGAAGGACGTTCATGCCAGTCACTGAGCCCATAGAGTTTTCTTTTGATGCACCAACTTGGAGTCTAGGAAAGAGTATGGCAGCTCACATCGCCATGGGACGCATTGGAGAAGTCTACCGCAAGGATCTCAAGGATACTATCTACCAGATTTGTGGGCGTCGAGATGAACACTGGGAGATGATCAACACCAGGAAAGATAGATCAATTGCAGCTTTTATTCAGGAGTTAAACCAGCACATTCGACGACAGGAGAATCAGATGTGCGCCGACATGATAGATCTGAAGAAGGCTAAGACTAGAATCAAGGAACTGGAGGAAGAACTCAAGGCTACACGTGAAGATTATGAAGAAGAAATTGAAGTATTGGTGGAGAAGAATGACGATCTGATCAAGAAGATTGGAATATTTATGGGAGGCCCGACACCAGTAGATGAAGACGAAGAACCCAAGGAGATTAGCCCGGAGGACTACATCATCATTGACGGCACCGACTCGGAACAAGATAGTAGCAATGATGACTATGTGGATGAAGCAGGAGCAGATATCATGGAGTCTACAACCGTAGAATATTTCTAGTAGACCACCTCATCAGTAGTAGTAGTCCACCATGTAAATATAGTAGTCTGAGCACTTTTGCAATAGCTAGATCGATTGTATGCCTTTGTTTGATTGATTGAAGTGAATTGTTTGTTTTTGCCTCATGTGCATATGGGTAGTGTTTTCCCTTTAGACCCCCCCTCTATTCTTATATCTCATCTTTTCTAAACCCTCAGATGCCTCCGAGACGTGACCCCGGATTTGCTTTTCCGCCGGAGCTCACCCAGTTGATCCAGCAGCAGAACACCTTGATGCAGTTGCTAGTTCAGAATCAGAATCAGGGGAACAACAACAACAACCCACAACCACCACCACCTGTTGACCACTTAGCCCATTTTCTTAGGCTGAATCCGCCGGTGTTTTCCAGTAGCACCGAGCCGATAGTAGCAGATGATTGGCTCCGCAAGATAGCTAGGGAGTTAACCACAGTAGGATGCACAGATGCGGAGAAGGTGAAGTTTGCCGCACATCAGTTAGAAGGACCCGCAGCATCCTGGTGGGAGAATTTCACAGCCACCTTCCCAGTCGAGACTGTCACCTGGGACCAGTTTCAGCAGGCTTTCCGTACTGCCCATGTTTCAGCAGGAGCAATGGCCATTGCAAGTGCAACTATCCCTAGGTGGTTTTGGTAATTCATAACAACATATAGCTCATTGAGCTAATGCTATTCCAAGATGATTATTTCAGGAAAGCTCAATGATTGGCATGGCATGGATGTGAAAGTGGAACCCTCAAAATGCTAAGGACAAAGGATTGGCTCAAGCTCAAAAGCTCAAGACTCTTCATTTTATATTTTAGTGATCCAAGATCACATTGAGTCTTTAGGAAAAGCCAATACTATTAAGGAGGGATGAGGTGTTGCTTAATGAGCCTCTTGCTTCATGTGCTTAGTGATATGCTCCAAAACCCTCAACTACTTTCCCATATCCACATATGACCTAAACCCTAAGCCAAACTCGGTCCTACCGATTCTTCCTATCCGGCGCCACCGAGTTTCACTTGTCATAAGCCACTGCCAAACCCTAGCAATTCGGTTCTACCGATAAGGATCTCGGTCTCACCGAGATGGGGTTGCAAACTCTCTGTTTCCCTTTCGTAACTTTTCGGTCTCACTGAAAGAGCGAATCGGTCACACCGAGATTGCAATGTAAACTCAGCGTTTCCCCTTTGTAACTTTTCGGTCTCACCGAGTTCCACTCGGTCTCACCGAAAGAGCAAATCGGTCCCACCGAGTTTGCCTGACCAACTCTCTGGTTAGCTAATTACCAAATTCGGTCTCACCGAGTTTGTGTAATCGGTCTCACCGAGATTACGTTATGCCCAAACCCTAACCATATCGGTCCTACCGAGTTGCATGTCAGTCCCACCGAAAATCTCTAACGGTCACTAGGTTTACATTTTCGGTCCGACCGAGTTTATTGATTCGGTCCCACCGAGATTGGAAAACTGTGTAACGGTTGGATTTTGTGTGGAGGCTATATATACCCCTCCACCTCCTTCTCATTCGTGGAGAGAGCCATCAGAACACACACACCATTCCAACTCATATGTTCTGAGAGAGAACCACCTACTCATGTGTTGAGACCAAGATATTCCATTCCTACCATATGAATCTTGATCTCTAGCCTTCCCAAGTTGCTTTCCACTCAAATCTTCTTTCCACCAAATCCAAATCCTATGAGAGAGAGTTGAGTGTTGGGGAGACTATCATTTGAAGCACAAGACCAAGGAGTTCATTACCTACACACCATTTGTTACTTCTTGGAGAGTGGTGTCTCCTAGATTGGCTAGGTGTCACTTGGGAGCCTCCAACAAGATTGTGGAGTTGAACCAAGGAGTTTGTAAGGGCAAGGAGATCGCCTACTTCGTGAAGATCTACCGCTAGTGAGGCAAGTCCTGTGTGGGCGATGGCCATGGTGGGATAGACAAGGTTGCTTCTTCGTGGACCCTTTGTGGGTGGTTGCTTCTTCGTGGACCCTTCGTGGGTGGAGCCCTGTGTGGACTCGCGCAACCGTTACCCTTGGGTGGAGCCCTGTGTGGACTCGCGCAACCGTTACCCTTCGTGGGTTGAAGTCTCCATCAACGTGGATGTAGGATAGCACCACCTATCCGAACCACGGGAAAAACATCCGTGTCTCCAATTGCGTTTGAATTCTCCAAACCCTTCCCTTTACATTCTTGCAAGTTGCATGCTTTACTTTCCGCTGCCAATATACTCTTTGCATGCTTGCTTGAATTATGTGATGATTGCTTAACTTGTCCTAAATTAGCTAAAATCTGCCAAGAACTAAAATTGGGAAAATGTTAAGTTTTTATTTGGTCAAGTAGTCTAATCAGCCCCCTCTAGACATACTTTCGATCCTACAGCCATGAAGAAGCGTGAGTTTCGTAACTTGCGCCAAGGAGGACGGACAGTTGGCCAGTATGTGGAGGAGTTTAGTAAGCTAGCACGATATGCCCCAGATGACGTTGCTACGGATGCAGCTAAGCAGGAGAAATTCCTGGAAGGACTGAATGATGAGTTGAGTATGCAGTTGATGGTAGCCACCTTCAACAACTACCAGGAGTTGGTAGATCGTGCTCTTATGATTGAAGGGAAGCAGCAGCAAATTGAGAACCGCAAGAGGAAGTATGGACAAGGAAAGTATAGTTCAGGAGCTCAGCAGAAGCCTCGTTTTACCCCTAGACCGGGAGGACATTTTCAGCATACCCATGGAGTAGGTAGCTCGCACAATCACAATGGTACCAAGAATGGTTATGGGAATGGAGGAAGCAATGGCCAGAACCGCAGCACCCCATCAACCCCAGCCAAGAAGGACTTGAGCCACGTCACTTGCTATAAGTGTGCGAAGCCAGGACATTATGCAAATGACTGTCCTGAAGGACAAAACGGCAATGGAAGATCTGGGAAAAAGCCGAACCCTTTCAACAGGACACAGGTGAACCACGTTAACGTGGAGGAGGTTGAAGCTCAGCCCGATGCAGTAATAGGTAAGTTTTTGGTTAAGTCATTTACTGCACTCGTTCTTTTTGATACTGGTGCATCACATTCATACATATCAAGGGGATTTGTGGAAAAGTATAGCCTGCCCACTAGGATTCTTAAAACACCTATGCTAGTAAGCTCACCAGGAGCAGAGTACATGGCCAGTCAAGGATGTTTTCAAGTGCCATTAAGTATAGGAAGGAATGTTTTCCCAACGGATTTAATTATTTTGGAATCCCAAGGTCTGGATGTGGTTCTTGGTATGGATTGGCTGTCGATGTATGGAGGAAACATAGATTGTGCTAGTAAGTCAATTTTGCTCACAACGCCAGAAGGAAGAAGGATCAAGTATGTGTCCCAGCATGCGCCAAACAGGACACAAGTAAATTCCTTATCAGGAGTTGTGCAGGAGGAAGTACCAGTGGTGAAGGATTTTCCTGATGTATTTCCCGAAGAGTTGCCAGGCATGCCACCGGATAGAGACATTGAGTTTTTGATTGAGCTTTTGCCAGGCACTGGGCCAATATCGAAGAGACCATATAGGATGCCAGCAAAAGATTTGGTGGAAATTAAGAAGCAGATTAAGGAGTTACTGGATAAGGGATATATTCGCCCAAGTTCTTCGCCTTGGGGATCACCAGTACTTCTAGTAGAGAAGAAGGATGGATCGTTAAGGATGGTTGTTGATTATCGAGGATTGGACGAAGTAACAATCAAGAACAAGTACCCGCTACCAATGATCAATGATCTGTTTGATCGGTTGCAAGGAGCTAAAGTGTTTTCCAAGATCTATTTGCGATCAGGGTACCATCAGTTGAAGATTCGAGAACAGGATATTCCTAAGATAGCATTCACCACAAGATATGGACTGTATGAGTATACCGTTATGTCATTTGGTCTGACTAACGCGCCTTCCTATTTTATGAACATGATGAACAAAGTGTTTATGGAGTTTTTGGATAAGTTCGTCGTAGTGTCCATTGATGATATCCTGGTATATTCGAAGAATGAAGAGGAGCATAAGGAGCATTTGTGTTTGGTACTTGGAAAGCTTAGAGAATACCAATTATACGCCAAGTTCAGCAAATGTGAGTTTTGGTTGAAGGAAGTAGGATTCCTCGGACACGTTATATCCGGAGAAGGTATAGCAGTAGATCCCGCTAAAGTAGAAACTGTGACCTAGTGGGAAGCTCCAACAACAGTTGGAGAGATCCGGAGTTTTCTTGGACTCGCAGGATACTACCGGAGATTTATTGAGAATTTCTCAAAGATTGCGAAGCCTATGACAAAGTTGTTGAAGAAGGATACTAAGTTCAAATGGACCGAGGAGTGTGAGGCAAGTTTTCAGGAGTTGAAGAAACGTTTGGTTACCTCACCAGTGTTGATTTTGCCAGATCAAACCAAGGATTATGAGGTGTATTGCGACGCTTCACGCCGAGGACTTGGAGCAGTGCTTATGCAGGAAGGGAGAGTTGTTTCGTATGCTTCACGACAACTGAAGCCCCACGAATTGAATTATGCTACGCATGATTTGGAGTTAGCAGCCGTAGTGCATGCATTGAAGACATGGAGACATTTCCTCATTGGAAATCATTGTGAGGTGTACACGGATCACAAGAGTTTGAAGTACATTTTCACGCAGAAGGAGTTGAACCTCAGACAAAGAAGATGGTTGGAGCTCATCAAGGATTATGATATGAGATTGCATTATCATCCCGGGAAGGCTAATGTAGTAGCTGATGCATTAAGCCGCAAGAGCCATGTCAATACGTTAATGACGGGAGAAATACCCAAGGAGTTAGCAGAAAATTTTCGTGAACTATGTTTGGAAATAGTTCCGAGATGCTATGTGGCAGCATTGAGATTCAGTCAACATTGATGGACAGAATCAGGGAAGCTCAGAAAACTGACAAGGAGATTGCTTCTATAAAGGAGAAAATGAAAGAAGGAAAAGCTAAAGGATTTCGCGAGGATGAGCACGACACCCTATGGTTTGAAGACCGTGTTTATGTACCCAATGACCCGGAGATCAGAAAGTTGATTCTGCAAGAGGCACATGTTCACCATATTCGATTCACCCAGGAAATACCAAGATGTATTTGGATTTGAAGGATATTTTCTGGTGGACCGGAATGAAGAAGGATATTGCGGAGTATGTAGCAGTTTGTGACGTATGTCAGAGAGTAAAGGCAGAGCATCAGAAGCCAGCAGGATTGTTGCAACCATTGCCGATACCCGAATGGAAGTGGGATAAGGTTAGGCATGGATTTTATCACGGGATTACCAAGGACTCGTTCAGGCTATGACTCGATTTGGGTTGTAGTTGATCGATTGACGAAGGTAGCACATTTTATCCCAGTAAAGACCACTTACACCAGTGCTAAATTAGCAAAGATATACATGACCAGGATCGTATGTTTGCATGGAGTTCCGAGGAGCATCGTATCAGATAGAGGAACCCAGTTTACCTCAAAGTTCTGGAAGCAGTTGCATGAGACTTTGGGTACTAGGCTAGAATTTAGTACAGCTTTTCACCCGCAGACAGATGGACAGACCGAGAGAGTCAATCAGATTTTGGAGGATATGCTGAGAGCTTGTGCGCTAGATTATGGATCTAGTTGGGACGATAATTTGCCATATGCAGAGTTTTCTTACAATAATAGCTATCAGACCAGTTTGAAGATGGCCCCTTTCAAAGCTTTGTACGGAAGGAGGTGCAGGACACCGTTGTCATGGGACGAAGTTGGAGACCGCCAGTTGTTTGGACCAGATCTAATTAAGGAGTCTGAACAGAAGGTGAAGTTGATTCGCGATAGGCTCAAGGTAGCCCAGTCCAGGCAGAAGAGCTACGCAGATTCTAAACGCAAGGAGACAGTTTACGAAGTTGGAGACAGAGCTTATCTTCGAGTATCCCCACTTCGAGGGATTAAGCGCTTTGGAGTTAAGGGGAAGTTAGCGCCACGATTTGTAGGGCCATATCGAGTTTTGGAGCGTATGGGAGAAGTGGCCTACAAGTTGGAATTGCCAGAAGGATTTGGACAGGAGTGCATGATGTGTTCCACGTTTCTCAGTTGAAGAAGTGTCACGCGGAGATGGCTGACATACCTTTGAGAGACACAGTGCCATTGGAAGCAATTCAGTTGGATAATAATTTGACCTATGAGGAGAAACCAGTCAAGATCCTCGAGTTTGCCAGTCGAGTCACTCGCAGCAAAGTTATCAAGTTTTGCAAAGTTCAGTGGAGCCACCACACGGAGGATGAAGCCACCTGGGAGCGAGAGGAAGATTTGCTCAAAGACCACCCTCACCTATTTTCTAGCCAACCCGAATCTTGAGGGCGAGATTCATCTTAAGGGGGGTAGGTTTGTAACATCCCAAATTTTCAATTTGGAATGTTATACATTAGTTCATCATGCATATCATATTTTATTTTGCTTTTGGTTTTGATCCTAGAAAATCCTAAGCAACTCAAGGACCCACGGAGAGAGTTGGGGATTTCGTTATTTACATATTTGAGTTTTCTCAAATTATGTAAACAGGATCATTTGATTTTATTTATTTTATCATCAATTATTTCTATTACAAAAATATGAGAGAGGGAATAAAATGACTTTCCCAAAATATAGAAATATTGAGGATTTAATAAAAAAAAATCAAATAAGATTATTTCGGAGTTTTTCGGTATTTTTATTTGAATTTAGGAAAAAAGCACGTTTTTCAAAATTGTAGTTTGGGCCCAGATAAAGGTTCACTTTATCGGGCTTGATTTTAGAAGCCCGGCAAAATTTATTTCGTGATTTTTGGAGTCCGTTTAGTATTTCTTTTTATTTTTCTTCCGAGCGGAATTATTTAAAAAAAACGCGGAACCGACTACGGGCCGTACCCGGCCAGGAAACCGCCGGCCGAGGCTATATAAGCCGCCGCCCCGGCCCGAGAGAGGGAGCCCAGCCGCCAGCCCTAACCCTAGCTAGCCGCCGCCCCAGCCGCCGCCGCCGCCACCCGCCGCCGCCGCCGCCGGAGTTGCGCGCCGCCCGAGGTTCGCCGCCGCCTCGCTTTCTGTGCCTTTGAAAAAAAAATTGTTCGTCGTTTTTCTTTTTCGTCGGATTTTTTGCGGTTATTTTCTGATCGCGATTTCTGATCCGATTTTCGTTTTAGTATAACTTTTCGCTCGTTTATCGGAATCAGGCGATTCAAGCGCTTGGAGTTTCGTCTCGAAACCCTCTTTCCGAATAATCAACTTAAACAAGTTTTTGCTACTGTAAAATTTGACTTAGATCCAGATTACTAGAACGAAGTTGTTTTCTTTCGCCGTTTGATTTCTTTTGCTTCGTTCGATTTGATTCTTTTTGCAAACCAGGGTTCTTAAGTTGAACTTTCTGGTTAGATCTTCTATTTGAGTTTTACCTGTGCATTAGATGAGTACTTATTGTATGCTTGTTGTTTGTCTGCGATAGAATACCCGGAGTGCGCCGCCTGTTACTTCGAATCTCTAGGTTTCGCAGATCATCAGCAAGGCAAGTAACACTTTGATCATACCTTTTTCTACAACCCAGTTTTATTGCATTAGATCAATCCTCACACATTGCATGATTAGGATCTAATTAAATTGTGGGATGGGAAGTAGATGAGGTAGTACCTATTACCTGTTTATTATCAAACCTTTGGGAGTTACTTCTACGTTTGCTTATTATGCCATGCTATGCTAGTAGACGTGGATTGGGTGAGTGATATCCATGACAGTTGTGAGATTGATAATTAAGGGTTTATCTAAGGTGGCAACCTAACACACATCTGGGTGGATTGAGGCACCTGGGGTTTCCAGGACTTGCCTGTTTTCTTTTGGACCGCCACCCAGGCTCAAAGGGATCATGAGATTATTCATACTAGAAACTTACGTGTGCAGCCACAAGCCATTATGGGCTCTGGCATAGTTGACTAAGTTGTGCGAACTCTTATAGTGGTAGACTAGCAGATGTAGGGGATGTAGGTGGTACGGTCTTCCCGATCCTAAGGTGCTAGCGCTTCTGAAAGACTGTGTCTCGGTCATCCGTTTCTCAAACACCATGTAGTGCGAGAAATCCAACGGAGGCGATCGAGTCTTGTGGGGAAAAGTGCGCAAACCTCTGCAGAGTGTATAAACTAATCATGGTTAGCCGTGTCCCCGGTTATGGACATCTTGAGTATCTGGTACCTGGATTATCATGTGAATCTCAACATGTTACCCTAAAATTAATATTTTTGGGTTTTAATGATGTTACTTAATTGGGATTGAGAATGCTGTCAACCATTCTCAATGTTTCACAACCACCATGATAGTAATTAAATTTATTCCTTTGAAGTAGGGAAAATTGGCTTTACGCAAAAACTGTAACCATAGAGCTTTCCACCAGCCAAATATGCATATAGTATAGCTGTTGCATTTCCATTATTCTCTATGTGTTACCTTGCCAGCATATTCCATGTGCTGACCCGTTTTCGGGATGCAACGTTAATGTTGCAGACTTTTCAGACGACGATTGAGGAGTTTTAGGTCGTGGTTCTATACTCAGTGATGCCGTTGGAGTTGATGGACTCACTTATCTTCCAAGCCTTCCGCTGTTATCGTTATTAGATGGCCTTAAGCCATACTTATTGTAATAAGTTCTCTTTTGAGACACTCGATGTAATAAGTGTGTGATTGCTACTCTGCTATAAATCCTCCGAGTACTGTGTGGTGTCAGCATTACTGATCCAGGGATGACACCGGAGCACAGAGATCAGACTGTTTGAGGTCTGGTCGCTACATGCAATAAACATGATCCAATCATATTCATGCTCAACGCAAACACTAAATAACATTTATTTTAGGTTTAACACTAATCCCGAAAGTATAGAGTGTGTGATGATGATCATATCAATCTTGGAACCATTTCCAATACACATCGTCACTTCACCCTTAACTAGTCTCTGTTCATTCTGCAACTCCCGGTTCGAGTTACTATTCTTAGCAACTGAACTAGTATCAAATACCGAGGGGTTGCTACGAACACTAGTAATATACACATCAATAATCTGTATATCAAATATACCTTTGTTCACTTTGCCATCCTTCTTATCCGCCAAATACTTGGGGTAGTTCCGCTTCCAGTGACCAGTTCCTTTGCAGTAGAAGCACTTAGTCTCAGGCTTAGGTCCAGACTTGGGCTTCTTCACTTGAGCAGCAACTTGCTTGCCGTTCTTCTTGAAATTCCCCTTCTTCCCTTTGCCCTTTTCTTGAAACTAGTGGTCTTGTTAACCATCAACACTTGATGTTTTTTTGATTTCTACCTTCGTCGATTTCAGCATCACGAAGAGCTTGAGAATCGTTTCCGTTATCCCTTGCATATTATAGTTCATCACAAAGTTCTAGCAACTTGGTGATAGTGACTAGAGAACTCTGTCAATCACTATCTTATCTGGAAGATTAACTCCCACTTGATTCAAGTGATTGTAGCACTCA
This sequence comes from Triticum urartu, assembly GCF_003073215.2. Classification (NCBI taxonomy): domain Eukaryota; kingdom Viridiplantae; phylum Streptophyta; class Magnoliopsida; order Poales; family Poaceae; genus Triticum; species Triticum urartu. Next base: position 585,932,262 of record NC_053026.1, read on the forward strand.
GACATTCTGAGCACATGCTCACTAGCTGAGCAATTCTCCTCCATCTTGTAGGCAAAGTACTGTCAGAGGTCTCATACCTCTCGACACGGGCATGAGTATGAAATACCAACTTCAACTCTTAGAACATCATATATGCTCTGTGGCGTTCAAAACATTTTTGAAGTCCCGGTTCTAAGCCGTAAAGCATGGTGCACTAAACTATCAAGTAGTCATCATACCGAGCTTTTGTCAAACGTTTATAACGTCTGCATCTTCTCCTGCAATAGGTCTGTCACCTAGCGGTGCATCAAGGACATAATACTTCTATGCAGCAATAAGGTTAATCCTCAGATCACGGATCCAATCCGCATCATTGCTACTAACATTTTTCAACATAGTTTTCTCTAGGAATATATAAAAATTAAACGGGGAGCAACATCGTGAGCTATTGATCTACAATATAGATATGCTAATACTACCAGGACTAAATTCATGATAAATTAAAGTTCAATTAATCATATTACTTAAGAACTCCCACTTAGATAGACATCCCTCTAATCCTCTAAGTGATCACGTGATCCATATCAACTAAACCATGTCCGATCATCGCGTGAGATGGAGTAGTTTCAATGGTGAACATCACTATGTTGATCATATCTACTATATGATTCACGCTCGACCTTTCAGTCTCCATGTTTCGAGGCCATATCTGTTATATGCTAGGCTCGTCAAGTTTAACCTGAGTATTCTGCGTATGCAACTGTTTTGCACCCGTTGTATTTGAATGTAGAGCCTATCACACCCGATCATCACGTGGTGTCTCAGCACGAAGAACTTTCGCAACGGTGCATACTCAGGGAGAACACTTGTACCTTGAAATTTAGTGAGAGATCATCTTATAATGCTACCGCCGAACAAAGCAAAATAAGATGTATAAAAGATAAACATCACATGCAATCAAAATATGTGACATGATATGGCCATCATCATCTTGTGCCTTTGATCTCCATCTCCAACGCATCGTCATGATTTCCATCGTCACCGGCATGACACCATGATCTCCATCATCTTGATCTATATCAATGGGTCGTCACATGGTCGTCTCGTCAACTATTGCTCTTGCAACTATTGCTATCGAATAGCGATAAAGTAAAGCAATTATTTGGCTCTTGTATCTTATGCAATAAAGAGACAACCATAAGGCTTCTGCCAGTTGCCGATAACTTCAACAAAACATGATCATCTTATACAAAAACTTATATCTCATCACATCTTGACCATATCACATCACAACATGCCCTGTAAAAACAAGTTAGACGTCCTCTACTTTGTTGTTGCAAGTTTTACGTGGCTGCTATGGGCTGAGCAAGAACCGTCCTTACCTACGCATCAAAACCACAACAATAGTTTGTCAAGTTAGTGTTGTTTTAACCTTCTCAAGGACCGGGCGTAGCCACACTCGATTCAACTAAAGTTGGAGAAACTGACACCCGCTTGTCACCTGTGTGCATAGCACGGCGGTAAAACCAGTCTCGCGTAAGCGTACGCGTAATGTCGGTCCGGGCCGCTTCATCCAACAATACCGTTGAAGCAAAGTGTAACATGCTGGTAAGCAGTATGACTTATATCGCCCACAACTCACTTGTGTTCTACTCGTGCATATTACATCAATGCATAAAACCTGGCTCGGATGCCACTGTTGGGGAACGTAGTAATTTCAAAAAAAATCCTACGCACACTTAAGATCATGGTGATGCATAGCAACGAGAGGGGAGAGTGTGTCCATGTACCCTCATAGACCGAAAGCGGAAGCATTATAACAACGCGGTTGATGTAGTCGTACGTCTTCACGGCCCGACCGATCAAGCACCGAAACTACGGCACCTCCGAGTTCTAGCACACGTTCAGCTCGATGACGATCCCCGGACTCCGATCCAGCAGAATGTCGGGGAAGAATTCCTTCAGCACGACGGCGTGGTGACGATCTTGATGTTCTACCATCGTAGGGCTTCGCCTGAGCACCGCTACAATATTATCAAGGATTATGGTGGAGGGGGGCACCGCACACGGCTAAGAGATACAATGATCAATTGTTGTGTCTATGGGGTTCCCCCTGCCCCCGTATATAAAGGAGCAAGAGGGGAGGCGGCCGGCCTAGGAGGAGGGCGCGCCAAGGGGGGAGTCCTACTCCCACCAGGAGTAGGACTCCTCCTTCCCTTGTTGGAGTAGGAGAGAAGGAAAGAGGGGGAGAGGAGCAAGGAAAAGGGGGCTGCACCCCTTGTCCAATTCGGACCAGAGGGGGGGGGCGCCTCCTTCCTTTTGGCCTCTCTCCTCTATTCCCGTATGGCCCAATAAGGCCCATATACTCCCCGACGAATTCCCGTAACTCTCCGGTACTCCGAAAAATACCCGAATCACTCGGTACCTTTCCGATGTCCGAATATAGTCGTCCAATATATCGATCTTTACGTCTCGACCATTTCGAGACTCCTCGTCATGTCCCCGATCTCATCCGGGACTCCGAACTCCTTCGGTACATCAAAACTCATAAACTCATAATATAACTATCATCAAAACCTTAAGCGTGCGGACCCTACGGGTTCGAGAACAATGTAGACATGACCGAGATACGTCTCCGGTAAATAACCAATAGCGGAACCTGGATGCTCATATTGGCTCCCACATATTCTATGAAGATCTTTGCCGGTCAAACCGCATAACAACATACGTTGTTCCCTTTGTCATCGGTATGTTACTTGCCCGAGATTCGATCGTCGGTATCTCAATACCTAGTTCAATCTCGTTACCGGCAAGTCTCTTTACTCATTCCGTAATACATCATCTCACAACTAACTCATTAGTTGCAATGCTTGCAAGGCTTTAGGTGATGTTTATCATGATCTCAATACTTGCCCGAGATTCGATCGTCGGTATCTCAATACCTAGTTCAATCTCGTTACCGACAAGTCTCTTTACTCGTTCCGTAATACATCATCTCGCAACTAACTCATTAGTTGCAACTAACTCATCATCTCGCAACTAACTCATTAGGCATGAATAATAAACATTTATCATGATATAAGGAAATAAATAATAACTTTATTATTGCCTCTAGGGCATATTTCCTTCAGCCATCCCTTTCCTCTGCTAGAGGCGCTGCACTCTGAAGCAGTGAATCCAGGCTGGCATGGACGTGTTCGTAGCATGCAGCGCTAGCATCCCCCATCCTCACAACTTCCATGGCTTTGAAGTACAGCGTCGCATGCCTAAACGTAAATGACCAATTCTGTGAATTGTCCTTTTGGTATTGCACCAGGTGATCAGGGAGTATATCCCTTGCGTCTCTGGGCCCCGTTTTAGGATGTGGTGTTTTGGAATCTCTTCCAAATGAAGAATTTCCATAACCTGCAAGCCAAGAACAATAGGCTCAGCGTGGGTGTTTGCAGGAATTGAGTTTCATTTTTTCAAGATTTTCCATACTAGGTGTTTTCTGTTTGCTTCTTACCCTCAAAACATGGCTGCAAAGCATTCCAGTGTGATTAAACTGGCCGCACTCGCAGTTGAATATTGTTTTTTCTTCGTTCATGGTCACCTCGTACTTGACCCTACTCCACTTTTCCCTTTTTGCTGCATTATTGTGGGTTGTCCTGTATTTTCTCATCCTCTCCACTTCCGTAACATTGTAAGCAGTTCCTTCCATCAGTAAACGCCCAAATTCCTCAAACATGTTCCTGGTGTATACCTTGCTAGCATGTCGCTCTATTGCAAGATTAGTCCGCCTCACCGCACCGCCCTGCAAGTAATACAACAAGGAAAAGAGAGATTAAATCAAAATGAATTGATCAGTTCCATGTATTGTAAGAGGCTTTTTGTATTGCCTAAATACCACTAAGGACAGATGGTCAAAGTGCACTCACTATCATCGTCCTCTTTTCCTCGTAGCTTTCCTCGCGTTCGCGATCAAACTGTAGCTTCATGTATTGTCTGACGAAAACGTGCATTGGGCTGGCTGGGGGCATATAAGACTTCAACATGTGGTTTGCACTCTCACTCCTTTGCGTGCTTGTCAGTTTTGCGCAGAACACTCCTCTGAAATATGGTTTTGCCCACTTCCGCCTAGTCTCATATATTTGGGTCATGTAGCTATGGTTCATCAAGCTGTACTTATCTAGCAGCGCCTCCCAAGCTGTTTCAAATTCCTCCTCAGTTAGCATGTGGTTAACAACTTTGTGGAATTCTGCCTGAAAATCACTCTTCTTCGTGTATAAGGGCCCTAGTGTCTCCTTCGCCTTCTTCAGAACGTGCCATTTGCACCAACGGTGCACTGTGTCTGGATATGTCTTCTTGATTGCAATTTCCATAGCCCTGCATTGGTCTGCACAAGAAAAAGAAGCATTCCAAAATCAAATAAGTCCATCGATAATGAAGAAAAATTATGAAGACAGATTGAACAGAATCTTTCTTTTTCTGTTTTGCTGACCACTCTGACCTGTAAGTATTGTTTTTGGCGGAGGTCCACCCATAATACGTACAAATTCCTCGAACACCCATTCAAAGCTCTCTTCCTGCTCATCACGCATCAACACCCCCGCAAAGATAATACTCTGGTAGTGGTTGTTGACTCCGACAAATAGGCCAAATGGCATATCATATAAGTTTGTCCTATAGGTGGTGTCAAAAGTCACAATGTCGCCAAAGAATCTGTACTGCATCCTGCTGTTCCCGTTAGCCCATATCAGGTTCTTAACTTTGCTGTCTTTCTCGGCTAACACCACATAGGAGAATCCGGGGTCATTTGCTCAGATGTCAGCAAACGCCTGAAGTGTCTTCCGAACGTCGTCTTCAGCCTGTTCATGGCTAATCTTGCCACATATATTCCTGAGTGTCCTCTTCGTGAAGGGGACCTTTTCCACAGACCCAAAAAAGCTCCCAATGATGCTGTACACTTTTCCCAGATTAACATTGTTTTCCCTCAGCTGCTTTATCAAGTCTTTGGTGTAAACATCTATGTGCTTATGAGATGGCCAGCGCACTTTTTCTCCCATTGTCAGCGACATGGAATGGTTATGACTTGCTCGATGCTCTGTGATGTACCAGCTGTTGTCGGATGCACGCAATAGCCTTATCAGAGCTAGGCACTCACATCTACACGACCGACTGTTTCCAGTCTCCGGTTTTCCCTGCAGGCCATGAAGCAAACATGTAAGTACACGTGTTCTCTTATAATCCAAGAAACAGTATGCACTGAACCAACCAAATAAAATGTTACATCTGCAATTTGGTTCAGCTTATTTGTTGTATGAAAACTAGTACTCACCGAGCAACCACATACTATTTCCTGCATAGTTTTAGTCCTTTCGGCGTTCAGTCTTCTTTTTCCATATCTTATCCCAAAACCCACTTCCCACGAGTATAGGTTATAGAAATCATATGCCTCTCCCAACGAATCGAAACTAAGTCCCGGCTCTGGTTTAACGACGCTCTTATCAGGTTGCTCTGCATACTTCCGGATTGAAATTTCTAGTGCGCTCATCCTCGACGGGCAAGGCACCCAGTCAGGTGGTGCACTTCCGAGCCGGAGCCTGCATATTAAGGACCAAAAAGGGGGTAATGTAGTTAAATTCTGCAATTTGTTCAAAATCCAGCGGAATGATTTTACTGTCCATTTTCTTTTTGAAATTTCTACATTTCGATTGTTTTGTCAGTCCTACAGCATACAAGTAAACAATTGACACCGGGGTTGTTAACAAACCCCACAACCGTAGGCGATGGCCCATGTATTTACATTATATACCTTCATTTTTCTTCTTTGTGTTTAATTTTCTGTGTAAGTTTCACATTTCTTGGGGACGTAATCATAGTGCTTGTCATTTTATAATCTACACCTGAAGGCCATTGCATTATCACTATTGTTGGGAATGCCTTTTAAATTCACTTTCCCAGTAAGCATGTCGAAGTCATAGTAGGTTCCCTTTTGTGAATCATTTTTTTTGCATAGACAAAAATATGTATGGTACGCATTTAACAGTAATCTTCAGTTCGAAGTGCAAACAACAGAGTGCAGTTATCACCTTTTCGTCCAACCGGGGCTTGTGGATTCACTCTGCCTGTTGATTGAGCAGACCTTGTTGGAGATTCAGCTCGCAAAGAGTCGCCAACTTGTTGCGTTGCGGCTGCTGCTCCTACATCCTCCATTTGAGATTGCTCAGTGACGCCATTGCCCTCACCCATATCCTCAGTTGCACTCCCCTTCTCCAGCAGATAAAGTAGTGGAACTGGATCTGGGTTGTCTAGGTTGTCCGCAAATTCCTCACGCACCGGGAACCTACAAATACGGCCGGCGAGTCGTCGACAAAAGAATTAGAAACATATGATCTACCCACGCCGCCCGCACCTATGTACAACAGAAATCTTTGCACAGATGTCGTCGGGAACCCACCTGTCAACGACGTCCAATAGAAACTCCATATCCTCTCCCTCCATCACTGGTTTTTTTAGGAACTGAGACAGTGGGGGAGGCCCCCACTATCATATATTAATTATCACAACACATTTACATAGTGTGTTACATCATGTACATGGCACCCATCCCAATTTGTGGTGATGGGGTAAAGAGTAAAAGGGGGTGTGCTAATCAGAGGGCAATGAATCTAGAAGTAAGAAGATAAAGTCTTTCTTAATATCTTTAACCCTATACTGTAAAAGGCCAAAATCTTCCTTGAATCTGTTTAGCCAGGATTTGTATGTAGGTTGGATATTTCTGAACAGCTTGTTATTCCTCTCTTTCCATATACTCCAGGAAGCTTGTAGTATAATTTCCATGAATAGAGGTCGATTCCAGCTAATTTTTGCTTGTTCCATCCAGGACAATCTGTTGGCTTGTGGTCCAGGGTCCAAACCAAAAGTGGCCCAGCAGCTTCTACTGAATGGGCATGTGAGGATCATATGATCAATATCTTCTTCTTTTTGTCCACAGAGTAGGTAGTTAAGGTTAAACCAATATTGTAGTGTCTTCTTTTCAGCATGTTTCTTGTGTTTAATCTATCCGAAAGTACCAGCCAGCCAAAAACTTTGATTTTGGTCGTGACTTTTGATTTCCATAACCACTGGTACGATTTGTGGGCCCTCATGTCTCTGAAGTAGAAGCTATAATATTTTTTCGCAGAGAATTCTCTACTCCCCCAAGTGTAAGACCATACATCCTTTGCATTTTGACTGTTGTCAAAAGTTATTTGTGCCATAAGGCCTTGCATATCGTGTACCTCCTCTAGGGCTTGGCTGGAGAGTGGAAGATAGAACTGTTCCTCTAGGGAGTTGATGGTCAGGAAGTCTTTGACCGAACAATCTTCATTTCTTGCATATGAAAATGCCTTGGGATGTGTGTCTGTGAGAATTTCATCCAGCCAAAGATCTTTCCAGAATAGCACATTGTCTCCAACAAGCATCTGAACCCTTGAGATCCCTCTAAAGATAGGAGTTAGTTTAAGAATGTCTTTCCACCAAAATGATCCACATGGGTCAGAGGCATGTGGAATTTTGTCAGTGTAATAAGTGGACCAGATCAATTCATCCCAAGGGAGATCATATCTATTGTAGAATTTGTGTAAGTACTTTAATAGCAACGCATCACTTTGTATCCTGAGGTTTATTATCCCAAGCCCTCCACATTTTTTTGGTCTGCATACTCTGTCCCATGCAGCTAAAGAATTACATTTTTCACCTTGCTCTGTTTTTTTTGTCCATAAACATTTCCTTCTCAATTTATCCAACAGCTCAAGTATTTTTGGTGGAAATCGAAGTGTGCATAGTGTAAAAATTGTCAGGAAGGTAATTACTGTGTTGAGGAGAGATAATTTGGAGCCATATGACATCATTGACAGAGTGGACGTTAGCCTTCTTTCCATATTGCAAACGATTGGCATTAGGTCTTGTACAGAAGGTTTAGAGGTTCCAAGAGGTAAACCAAGGTATGTGAAGGGCATTTTCCCTATTTTGCATCCAAAGATTTGAGGAATGTCTTAGCTTAAATTCGCATCACAATTCATAGGAATCAAGGTCGATTTGTGGAAGTTTATTTTGAGGCCAATGGAGGTGGCATAGTCAGTGAGGATCCCTTTCATTAATTGCGCTTGGTCTTGACAAGCCGGCATTATGATTATGGTGTCATTCGCGTATTGTATGACAGGGTAATCCTTTTGATTTGGTCTTGGGAATGGTAGATGTAGGAGACCATGTCTGAAGGCATCATTAATGGCCGCTTGGAGAAGATCTGCAGCTAGAACGAATATAAATGGAGAGAGGGGGTCTCCTTGACGCACACCACTTTTGCAAAGAAATTGTCTGCCCGACACTCCATTGAGAAGAACTGAAGATTTCCCCATGGAAAATATTGTTTGAATCCATTGGATCCATTTATCATTGAAACCCATGTGCTTCATTATGTCTAACATTGCATCATGCTCAATGGTGTCGAAAGCTTTTGCAAAATCCAATTTAAGGAGGACAATTTTGTTCTTAGACATTTGGCATTGATGTATATATTCGAACGCCCATGCAAGGCAATCTTGTATTGCTCTGCCCTTGATGAAACCATATTGGTTTCTATGTATGATCTTTAGAATGAGTTTTTGGAGTCGGTTGGCAAGCAGTTTAGTGATGACCTTTAGGCAAAAATTGAGGAGTGTGATGGGTCTGAAATCATTGACTGTGGCCGGAGAGGAGATTTTAGGTATTAAGGTTATGTACCCATCATTGATGCTCTCAAGGTTTAAAGTCCCTTCATGGAACTGGTCGCACAATTTATAGAAATCCTCCTTGATAATGTGCCAGCAAGATTTAAGAAAAATTCCAGTAAAACCATCCGGCCCTGGTGCTCTATCCGTAGGTAATTCCTTAATGACAGCATCAATTTCTTCTTTAGTGAATGGTACTGTCAGCTGATCCAGGTCATTACGCTTTTTGATAATATTGGCTAGATCAAATTTCATTTGGAATTCTCTTGAAGTGCCCAATCTCTCTTTAAAGCTTTGGTAAATTAGTGCTTCTTTACCAATATGATCCTCAATTATGGTGCCATTATCTAGTTGTAGAGATGAAATACTGTTCCGTCGATATCGCTCAGAGGCCATTGCTTTGAAGAATTTTGGGTCCTCATCCCCAAAAGTGGCCCACCTTATGGTACATATTTTTCTCCAATATTGTTTTTGGTAATCAAGGAGTCTAAGCAGATGTTTGTTGAGAATTCTTCTGAAGTTACTTTCAGGTATTGTGAGGGCCCTTTTATTTTCCAACGCGTCCAGGTCAGAAAGTGCAGCATTGGAGTTAGCTATAACAGTGGCCAGTTTGGATATCTGTTTACTCCATCGTTTGAGTTCATATCTGAGAGCCTTAAATTTGCGGCAGATAATCGTGGCATAGTTATTTGAGGGGATTATTTTGTTCCATGATGATTCCACCACCTCCATGAAGCCAGGATGTTGAATCCAGTATGATTCAAATCGAAAGAGATTACTTTTAGGGATGTTAGTTTCGATGGAGATCACACAGGGAATATGATCAGAAACTGGTTTAGAAAGAGGTTTTACAGTGGTATTAGGGTAAGAGGTGGTCCAATTATTTGAGGTGAAGAACCAATCTAGTTGTTCAAGTAGAGGGTCCTCTTGCATGTTGCTCCATGTGTATGATCGCCCCTTAAGTGGTAGTTCAATCAGACCTTGTGTGCGAATGAAGTCATTAAATGTGATCATGTCATTAATATTACCACCTAGTTTATTTCTATTGTTAGGGCTGCGGATGTAATTAAAATCCCCAACAAGCAGCCAGTCTTCATTGTGAGGTATGTGAAGATTAAGCAGCCAGGTTGTGTGATCAACTCTTGTTTCACCCTAGCAAGGCCCATATATGTTTACCAAAGTCCACTCTTGGGAAGATTGATGTGATTTAAATTTAGTGACTAGGGCAAATTCTTCCTCAATTAACACAGTGCCAGAGAAGATAGCACTATTCCAAATGGTCACAATTCCCCCAGATGCACCTCTTGAAGGAATGAATGCAAACTTATCAAACCGTTTAGGGCAACAGGTTTTAATGTATGAGTTATCAAAAATAGGCTTTTTGGTTTCTTGTAAGCAAATAACTGAGTAACCACTAGCAGCAATAGCATTTGATAGAGCCAAAAGCTTGGGGTCAGAGTTCATACCCCGGATATTCCAACATAAAACGTTCCAGTTCGAGAGAACCATTAAGAAAATTAAACAAAAAGTAAATTAAGATGAGGAAGGGCCCTCCCCCTTGTCCGCAAGGAGCATTTCTTCAATCACTTCTTCAGGAGGGACAGCACACTTTTGCACAGCAATTTCCTGAATTTGGGCCACAGTCATCGGAGGAGGGAGTTCCTCCACTTCTATCTGGTCTTCAGTGAGCTCTGTAATGACTACAGCAGATGGAGTCACTCTGGGTTTGACCTTGGAAGCTTTCTGCTTGCTGTCGGCAATGGAATGCACTTTGAACCCATCGTATTTGTTGGATCGAGCGCTTCTACGCACACTGAGCACGGAGACCGGAGCTTTGTTCTTGCAATGCCTGCCAGAATGGCCCCCCACAGAGACCTCAGTTTGCACAGCAGGCATAATCTCATAAGTATCCATTTCCTGCACTTCAGAAAGTTCAGACACAACTGAACCAGTATCCATTTCCTGCACTTCAGAAGTTTCATATAATGTAACTGCACTCTGCTGAGCAACAGAACCAGCTAGATCGTCACTACTCATCGACCAGGTTTGAGCAGTTGAAGTGATAGAGCCATCAACCTCCCCTTGTGAGACAAAGGAGGTCACTTGGATAGAGCCATCCAAGAATTCAGAAAGAGCTAGATGAATGTCCAAATTGGTCGGCCGGATGCCATAGCCATGTGCCCAAGGACCATAAGTTGCCAAAGTTGGCATGATGGAGCTTGAGAGGAAGTTTGTAATGGGCACAAATGATAATGGTTTAGCAACTAGCATGGTGTTCATGAACTCATTATTAGCAGAAAAGTGTATGTTCATACCAGCATTTGTAACCGAAATTCTGATTTGTACTTGAGGGCTCTGCACCTGAAAGTTGTGTTGCATCATCAACTCATTTACTTGCACAGCTGGGTTACTTGGGGCAGTGGCTATGGTGTTGAGATCTCCATTCCTCTGTAGGGCCTGCAGAATGTTAACTGGCACAAGCACAAGTGCCTCAGAGTCTGAACTTGTGGCTGAACTGCTTTGGGAGATTGAGTCATTCCAAGCTGCAAAAGGACTGTCCTGTAGATTGTTGCTGGGTAGGATACCATCTTGGACTTGTAATCCTTCATTTGCCAGCCATTCTTGGAAGTTGTAGAGAGCAGGTGGGGCAGGAGGTGGAGATGGAGGACACTCTCCCCACTGAGGCTGAATCTCAATATCCACTTGTACTGCAGCATTCTCACCCACCTCTTCCACAACATTGTTTCCAGCTCCTTGCTGAGCCATCCAATTATTGAGCTGCATTTGGTAAAGCTGCTCAGCATTGAGGCCCTCACCATAAAGGGGGTGTGGAATTCCATCTTGAGGTGGTGGATCCTCCCCAGCAGGCGGGACTTCAGGCAGATGTGCATTCCAGTCAGAGCTGCGCAGCATTGTAACACACACAGTCCAGCAGCGATGATTGCCACCAAGTTGTCTGATAACTAGACTCTTTGGAACCAATCTGAGATGAATGACCTTAACCCTGATCAAAACATACTTCCTATCTCCTCTAGGGTTGTGCCAGTGAGTCAAACTACCAAAGCCATCAACAGATCTATGCAAATAGTGGTAAGTCTGGTAATCTTGCGGAAAACCAATATACAAAATCCACACATCTGGGCCATAGGTTGTGAGCCTCATATTGAGTGCCTCATCATGTGGAACAAAAGATACTATTGTGTTCATGTCACCATCCTCCTCAGCATCAATATCAAAAGTAGTACCGACGACATTGTCACGCATCAGAGGCGATGGAAAACCATAAATAGCAATGCCAAGCGGGTGGTCATCTACTTCAGTGGGGACAAAGTTGGAATCATGGAGAAGACCAGTGATGACTTGCCTTAGAGCAGCTTTATGATGGAACGGGACATGGCGATTCACCTCAGCAATGGCAAGGAAGTCGTGGTTGAGAGGAGGGACCGGGTGCACCGCCATGTCGCCACGCACAATCCGATCCTGCGGTCCGAGCTCGATGGTCATCCCCGTGGGGATGTAGGGAACGATGTTGACAGGGTAGTTCGCCATTGTTGCAAGGTCTGGAGCTCTCGAGGTGGGCAGGGGAGGGGAGGTAGAATGCGGAACGGCAGCGGAGATTGATTTAGGATTCCAAACTAATCTTTGTGCCTCTCTCTCTCCCTCCAACAGGTAAATGCCATGTGTCCATACCGGCCACAGATACTGCATCGGGTGGCTACAGATCCGTGTAGAGATTTATTGCAGTCAGGGAAGGTAATCGATGGTCTGGGGCAAGTGGATATCTGACTCTGATGTGATGGCGATTTGATAACACAATCGGTGACCGGTTGCCTTGTTACTAGTACTTGAGAAGGAATATAATCCCATTGGTTATCGTTAGCCAAGTGAGCAATATTTTCTGGTGTGTCTATTTTGGGTTGCCACCAAAGATACAAGCAATTCCTTGTTCCACAATTAGTAGGAAAGTGTCCTAAAAGATGGCAATGCTGACAATATAATTTGGAAGGACAAAGATCCGAAAAATGTTCCAAGGAGGAGCAAATGTTGCAAGGAAATCTTAACTTGTCCATCCCACGCCTGTCATCAGAAGCATCCGGTACTGTGGGGCTATCCTGGGCCAGGCCCGATTCCATATTTTCTAAAATTGGGCAGTTTGTACCCATATGGCCCAATTGATAATAATGGGAACATTTGTTGACTCTTCTGAAAATATAATCATCCGTCGGGACCGAGTCCAGGGCCCAAATTTTGGCAATGTGTGCATCATCATAACCCACATGTTAGAAATCCATAATGTGAAGAAGAGTAAAAGTAGGAATAGAATCCCAATAAGAGGACCGGTAATTACTGCCAATAAATGTGGATTGCTGTCCTTGAGAATCTGTTTTAATGACTGATTGGAAATTGCCAAAACGAATAGCATTGTTGCCTTCGTGATGCGTATGAACATTGGAATGAAAGCTACCAAACGAAATGGTTGAACAATGAACCAGAGTTTGATCATCATGAACCAATGAGTCCTGGTTATGAGTGGATCCTTGAGCCTTATTAGTGTTTACTTCATGAGATGCATCTTTAGTTGTAAAAGTATGCTATAAACCAAATTTTGTCAGTTCTTTCGAGGACCCAGCTTGTTGATAATCCCCTCTAGCTAAGAAGTTGAGTTTTGTTTTGATAGCCACAGGAGAATGAATAACCACTTCAGAAAGCTCTTGATCAAAATGCCAAGTATGATCATTACTAGTAGTGGACCAAACCGAATGATGATAGAGATTGAAATGGCAGACAAAATCGGGCCAAAAACGGTCCTTAAGGCCGTAAATGAAATGACCAACTTTATTTGAAGCCACAGAGAAACGAAATTGACGACCAACCAGGTGTTTGACATTGAAACCAGAGGCTGATCCACCAATACAGCATTGAAGCGCAAGACCCACCGATTCAACCGAGAGAAGAAAAGAGGCAGAAGAGAAAGCCACAATAAGGAAGAATTCCTTTGTACCTCCATGGGGGGGAAAATGGACCGTGGAACCAAACCTTTTGCGCACCTGTGTTTCCACCGCGAGGCCAGGGGAGAAATCCCAGTGTAGAAGGCCTTCCATCGTCCTAGTCTAGAGATGTCCATTGTTGGTGGTGGGAGAGGTGGGTGGGAGAGGTGGGAGAGACTCCATTGATCCATCACTGGTTAGGCCGCAGTCGGAGCACAATCGCCGCTGCAACCAGTTCCGCCTCCCCCGCCCCCGGTACGCTCTGCCCCTTCTCCAGTGACGAGGCTCCAGGTTATGGTGGCGGCGAGGGGACAGTGTAGGACGAACCAGATGGTAGTGGAGGACAAATCTACCTTTTTTCCATTTCTTCCCGCACGAGGGGAGGTCACGGCACCCAACAGGCGGCGTAAATGCCGACCGGCCACAAGGTCACACTATCTGAAACCTTGGCTCGGAATAAACAGACAAACGTCCTGACTCCTGAGCCACGGCCTACATTATTAACTCCACTTCCTTGTCCACGGCCTAGTTCGGAAGCCGACGACCTGGTCCACGGCCCAGACCCATCCACCGAGACGTCCGTCGTGCCGCGGCCCGCCGTCCCCCTTGTTGCTCACTGTTTTCTACCGTATGTCTGGATTTCTTCTGTTTCTCCTCGCTCGTATCTAACATGCCAGCTGGATTTGTTCACATCCCAAGACCCAAACGAACGAGCCAGATTATGGGAGCAACTGAGCTCGGGCTCCAAATCGCCCCTCCCACAAGTTACACTCTACTTTCTCAAAAAATAAGGAGTTGCCCTCTAGTTTGCGCCACCACAATGAACTCACTGTAAACTTCCATTCTTCACCGCCGCCAAGATTTGCCTACAAGTCTGTAACGCTGTGTTTTATCACTATTCACGCGGTTAGAGATGTTGAAGACTAGTACTGAACCAGAACGACTCAACCGAAAGCCAAATGAACTATAGTTACCCCTTCTTAGGGGGTGTTTGGTTCCAGGGACTTTTTTGTGTTGGGACTAGAAAAGGTCCCTAGCAAACCAAACAGGGTGGGACTTTTTGCTAAAAGTCCTTAAAAGCACCTCCTTGAGAGTCTTTTTTCAAAAAGTCGCAGGGACTAAAAAAAGTCCTAGGACTAGAGAACCAAACACCACCTTAGACACGCAACCCATACTATTTAGTTTAGCATATTACCGAAAATAAAATAAAATTTTGACGGTTCCCAGCCTAGCTTCTAGTATTGCACTATGGTCCTTTTTATAACACGAGACGGGTCTGAAAGACCCCAAAGCAGCTTCATGAAAATATTGCAAAGGGTTACAACTGTCCCATGGACCCTCAAAGAAAGCTAAATTGCAACAAGGACTTCATAGAAAACACCTTGAACTGAAAAAGTAAACTATAATGTGGCCCTCCATCTCCTTGGCTTCCATCTCGAACCAAAGGAGCCATGGCCAAGGACGAAACCACATGGCATGGTGGCCTCATCGTCGCCTCGTCGCTGACATAAGCAGTTGGAAGAGGAAACAAATGCCAAGTCTTGCCAACTGCCTCCCAATCAACATCGTAGCTAGCGAGGAGGAAGACCAGGAGACGACGGCCGGCGTTGCAGGTTATCCATATGGTTGCCCTTTGAACATAATGATCAACAGCGGAGGGAGTCGCGGCAAGACGTCGTTGAGGATGAGCGCATCTCAGAGTGGTTCTACGCGGCCAGAGTCCAACACCGCAGCCCCATCTCCGATGTGAAGCCGGAGCTGAGATAGACTGCCACCATGAAGACCAAGAACGGTAGGAGAGGTCACCTCACACATTGCCAGATTTGACCTCAACACGAGCTTATTCGAAGAACAAACGTTAGATAAGCTACCGACCGTAGCCATCACCCTAGCGCCGCCGGCCCCCTTTCCCCTCCCTCCAGATCTCGCCGCCACCAGAGATAGCCGCCGGCAAGGCTGCGCAGCGTCGAGGAAGGTGGCGGCGGGGCTGGCTGCTCCTCGCGCGGAGAGCTTGGTGTGCCGGGGTGGCGGGCCCGGTCAAGGTGGGCGGCGCCTTCCCTGACGGAGGGTGGCTGCGGGTGGGTGGCCGGTCTTCCTCATCTTGCATGGGCGGTGAGGACCCGGTGGTGGGATCTCATGGCGGCCGTGATTCCGTCGGCCAGCCGCCAGATCTGGATCGACCTGCATCAGCTTCATCTCCTTCACCTTATCCCGCTCGATCTGGGCTTCGGTGTGGCCTTGCTCGCCGAATCCGAGTGGTGGGCGGTGATTGGATGGTGGGGCTCTTGGGATCGGGGGAAACCCATGGCCGGCGACGGCGGCCACAACAACAACGACGCCGCGGCGCCGACCCACTCCTTGGAGTCTTCATTGAGATCCCGGCAGGGATGGCGGCGGCCCATGCATGAGAGATGGAGGTCCTCGATCAGATCTGGGTGAAAACCTGCTATTGGCTATTGCCAAGGCCGGTGATGGCAACACTGTCTGCGTCATTCCCTTCCTGAAGGCATCGCCGTGGAGAAGTTCAAGGCCACTCTTTGCTACCTCCGAGGGAAACCCTAGATCAGTAGATCAGATGACGGCGGCTCTCTGGTGTCGTTTCCTCCTTGGGGGCGTCATTCTTGGAGGTGCACACGGCCTCGAGGGACTGGAGGACAGCGTCTTTGGTGGAGCGGTGCTTCATCTTCCACATTGATGGTGGCGGTTCACAGTGGCGTGGCGTTGTGGTGTCTCGGCGTCTGATGCGAGGAGATGGACTCGCGCAGGAGGAGGAAGCTGTCTGGCGTCATGGTGGAGTTGATGGCAGAGAGGCCTGGCAAGGTTCGTGCATCAGTTATGCTCTGAGGATGGATCGAGGGAAGATGAAGGTGACGGCCCTTGCAGCGTGCGGTGCTCACTGGAAGTGTGCCAGACCGGTGTGGGACCCAATCCAGGTAGTGGCTTGGATGGGACATCCGACTTTAGATGTTAGGCTTTGGTGCGATGTCTGTTTGGTATTAGGCCCGGACGTTTGGCACGCCTTCATGATGGGGATATGAGTAGCAATGGTGTTGCCAAAATGATGGCTTCAGATTATTGATGTATCACCTTATATGGTCTGCATGCATCGTTCAGATGCAGAGGCCGGGGGTACATCCTCCTTTTCTAAAAAAAATCAACTACGGACAATGAGCTAAGAAGGACGGGAACAATTTTTCTTTCTAGCTTTTCCCACTAATTTTCCCTCACGCCTCCTTTTCTTAAGCAAGACATACCACATGACTATATGGTTCTTAGCTATGTGTTCTTCTTCCGTCATTTTTACTAGCCTCTCGTTTCTTGGACACATCTGGTACCTCTTCACTAAACCATTTCTCTCCTTGTTGCTTGCTATAGACTATTGTATGTTGTTTAATGGGGACGCATAGTATATCAAAGACTCGAACATTGGGTGATATAAAAAGACTGAAAGATAGTGCATCCATGGCTCTTTCGGGGGCGGGTAGGGGGTGAAATACTCGTTCATCACATGAAGAGTTATGATGTGTAATAGCACATGATTAGGACTGTGCTTTAAGTCATACCAATTGCTTATGCCTAGTAACAATAAAGATTCACCAGATCGAGGATTGGACTAATGTTAGGTGCAACCATAAATTTTGTGGATTCGTGAAAGTTACTATTAGTTGAAAAGAGGAATATGTTTGGTTGTGGAGTCCTTTTTGGTAATCAAAATATGCAAAGAAACCCTCAGCAACAGTTGTGTATGTAAACCTATTTGGAAAATAAATTTGCATATGTAAATATTTTAATAACAATCATATTTACTTTTTTTGCTCATGCACTATGCAGAAGATTTTTTTTCTTTTTTTCGAAAAGGGGGGACTCCCCGACCTCTGCATCAGAACGATGCATACGGCCACAATTATATAAAAATAAAAAGGATGTTCAACAAGGTCTGAAAGTCTAAAAACAAATAACTGGCTAGCTCACCAAGAGCCACAATGCCAGAAACAAAAGGCCCAAAAGCCACAACTGGCTGGCAAAAAAAGATAGGTAAACTAATCGCCTATCCTATTACATGACCGCCATCCAAACCGGTTGAAGATATCCCGCGCTACCATCTCCCACCGGACACATCTAGTAACCAAACGCTCCCTGGCCTTCGTCGGAGTGTGTAAGGACCACATACGGATCAGCGAAGTAGCTCGAAATAAAACCTGCAAAAAATGAATAGTTGTTATTCTGTTAAAAGCCAAATCATTTCTGCAGTTCCAAATTGCCCATAACAATGCACAAACTCCTACGCGAATGTGTCTAGCTGTTTCGGACTCTATCCCAACAAGCCACGTCCCAAATAACAAACTGATCGAATTCGGAGGAGTGATGTTAAAAGCAATTTGTATCGTGTGCCACAGCACTCTTGCCAACAGGCAGTCAAAGAAGAGGTGCTTGATAGTTTCATCCCGATCACAGAAACTACACCTAGTAGTTCCTGTCCAGTTGCGCTTAACCAGATTATCCTTTGTTAAAATAAGTTGTTTATGCACAAACCACATAAACACTTTGATTTTCAAAGGAACCTTGACTTTCCAAACATGTTTGGAGCTAGGAATAACACTAGAGTTGATGACATCAATATACATCGACTTGACTATGAACTTTCCATACCTATTAAGCTTCCAACACAACTGATCGGGCTGATGAGTTAGCTGAACCTCCATTAGTCTACTCACCAGATGAAGCCATGCTTCCCACCGGTGACCAATGAGCACCCTTCGAAACTGAATATTAAGGGGAATGGACTGCATGATCGTTGCAATCAGAGCATCACGTCGCTGAACTATACGATACAGGGACGGATACTGAAGTGCCAAGGGCATGTCACCAAGCCAAGTATCCTCCCAGAATCTAGTGTTGTTACCATTACCGACAATAAACTTTGCTCTATTAAAGAAGGCAGCTTTAACTCTCATAAGCCCCTTTCAAAACGGCGAATCAGTCGGTCTCACTGTCGCCTGTGACAAAGTCTTAGAATGCAAGTACTTGCTACAGAGAATCTGTGCCCAAGTAGCCTCCGTCTCACCTGATAACTTATACAGCCATTTACTGAGAAGGCATCTGTTCTTGACTTCAAGATTCTCAATACCAAGACCCCCCTAGTCCTTTGGTCGACAAATGATATCCCATTTGGCGAGCCGGTATTTTCTCTTTAGTTCATCACTCTGCCAGAAGAAATGGGACCGATAGAAGTCCAGCCTTTTCCTAACCCCAACTGGGACTTCAAAGAAAGATAAGAGAAACGTAGGCATACTTGTGAGCACCGAATTAATAAGAATCGGTCGGCCTCCATAGGACATGAGTTTGCCCTTCCAGCAACTCTGTTTCTTCTCAAACCGATCCTCAATACACTTCCATTCTCTGTTTGTCAGCTTACGATGATGAATGGGTATACCTAGGTACGTAAAAGGTAATTCTCCCAATTCACATCCAAACAATTGCTTATAAGCCTCTTGTTCCTCTTTGGCTCTACCAAAACAGAACAACTCGCTTTTATGAAAGTTAATCTTCAAACTGGTCAATTGTTCAAATAAGCATAACACCAGCTTCATATTTCTTGCTTTTGCCAAGTCGTGCTCCATAAAGATGATAGTATCATCAGCGTACTGCAGGATGGACACACCACCATCAACTAGATGAGGCACCAAGCCACCCACCTGTCCAGCCTCCTTTGCCCTACCTATCAAGATTGCTAACATGTCAACGATGATGTTGAACGAGATAGGAGACATTGGATCCCCTTGTCTCAGGCCTTTATGTGTCTGGAAATAATGACCTATGTCGTCATTCACTTTAATTCCAACACTCCCTTTTTGCATGAAGGATTCTACTTGGCGTCGCCAAGCTGCATCAAAGCCCTTCACGCGTAAGGCTTGTTGAAGGAAAGGCCATTTGACTTTATCATACGCTTTCTCGAAATCCACCTTGAAAACCACCCCATCAAGTTTTTTCGTGTGAATCTCATGGAGCGTTTCATGCAGGACCACAACCCCTTCGAGGATGTTCCTATCCGGCATGAAAGCAGTTTGAGTAGGCTACACCACAGCATGCACAATCTATGTGAGCCTATTCGTCCCGACCTTGGTAAATTTTTTGAAACTAACATTAAGAAGACAGATGTGCCTGAATTGCTCGATTCTCACTGCCTCTGTCTTCTTCGGAAGCAAAGTAATTGTACCAAAGTTCAGCCGAAAAAGGTGCAGCTGGCCAGAGAATAAATCAAGAAACAACGGCAACAAATCTCCTTTAATAATATGCCAGCACTTATAAAACTCAGCCGGGAATCCATCCGGGGCGGGTGCCTTATTGTTTTTCATTTGCGCAATAGCCTCAAACACATCTTTCTCAGAAAAAGGGGCAGTTAGAATGTCATTCTCAACAACAGTAAGTTGAGGCACATCCTCAATTCGAGACTCATCCAGCGACACACAGTTATCATCTGGAGGCCCAAACAACTACTTGTAATACTTAGTAATGTATAACTTTAGGTTCTCCTGACCAATAATCGTTCCTTCATCATGTTCAAGCTGAAAGATACTCTTCTTTCTATGCTTGCCATTAGCGATCATGTGGAAGAATTGAGTGTTCGCGTCCCCCTGGACTACTCGTTGGACCTTAGCCCGCAGCGCCCACTTTAATTCTTCC
Organism: Triticum urartu; assembly: GCF_003073215.2. Lineage (NCBI taxonomy): Eukaryota > Viridiplantae > Streptophyta > Magnoliopsida > Poales > Poaceae > Triticum > Triticum urartu. Next base: position 585,952,645 of record NC_053026.1, read on the forward strand.
TCACGAAGAAGCTCTTTCAGTCTTAGCTCTGCGTCGAGCTTGGCCTGATGCTCCGAAGCTGGCAGAACCGTGGTTTCTGCTTTGACATCTAGGGACTAAATAAGTGTAAGGAGCTGTTCCTTTTCTACCTTATAAATCCCACTCAGATGCTTAGCCCACCCACGTAGGAAACTTCTCAGGTGCCTAATCTTATTCTGCCACCGCTCAAGGGCGGACCTACCTCCTACATCCTTAGACCACTCTCTGGCTATGAGATCAAAGAAGCCTTCTCTCTCAAACCAAGCAAGTTTGAAAGAGAATGAATTTTTATTTCCCAAGTGGGTGGCCTCGCCGGAGTCAAGGAATAACGGCGTGTGGTCAGAAATACCACGAGATAGTGCCTGAACTGTTACAAAGGGGAATTTATGTTCCCATTCGACACTAGCTAAGACTCGATCCAACTTTTCAAACATCGGATTTGGCATCGCGTTAGCCCAGGTAAACTTTCTCCCCGAAAGCTCTATCTCTCTCAGATCCAAGCTTTCAATGATAGTATTAAACATGAATGACCATCTGCCGTCAAAATTATTATTATTCTTCTCATCACGCCTTCTGATAATATTGAAGTCACCCCCACCAGGATAGGAAGTTGCTCTGAACCGCAAATCCGCACCAGATCCACCAAGAAATCGGGCTTAAGTTCGGGTTGTGCGGCCCCATATACCGCCACCAAAGCCCAGTTAAACCCATCAGCCTTCGACCGCACCCTAAACTTAACAACAAAATCTCCCATGACCACACTTCGGACTTCTAGTGACTCGCATCTAACCCCGAGTAAGATCCCTCCCGATCTTCCTCGCGGTGGCAGACAATGCCAGTCAAAATCAATACCGCCCGAAAGAGTACTTAGAAATTGTGGCGAAAAATTGTCTATACCAGTTTCCGACAATGCGATAAAGTCCAACCTATGCTCAATAGATGACTCTGCAAGAAACCTTCTTTTAGCCAAGTCTTTTAGAACTCTGCTATTCCAAAAGATTCCTTTCATCTGCCGTCATGGAATTTTTTAGTTGTTCGGATCCGAGCACTCCTACGCACTGCGGAATCCGGGTAGATCTTCCGCTTCCATTTGCGTTTAGGCATGTTCTTACTCTCCAGCCGGTCCTCACAACCAGTCTCGGACGTTCGAACTGCAACATTCTCGACACCCTCATCCTCCTCCTCAGGCTCAGGAAGAGGATGGGCAAGATCCGCACAAAAATTATCGAGTACCCGGACCCCCGAAGCATCGATATCGAAATCATTCATGGGTTTAACCGCAGCTAAGTTGCGAATCATCTCTAACGCCCGCTCTGCCTCTAAATCCAGCATATCGTTAATCGAGGTCGAAATCTCACCATCATTACTACCTAGTGAAATTCCTAGCTGGTTTCCATTATTAATAATCTCATCATTAGAAAAATGCAAAATAGAATTAGAGGTATTAACCGACATACCAGTAGTGACCTCAACGTCACGAAGTTTGGCCGCCCTCATAGCACACCGCTGCTGTATGTCGTCCACCTCCGGATGATCCTGGAGACAGCTACTCACCCATCGCCCCTTAGAGACCGGATCCGGAATACCACAAACGCAATCACCTCGTCCCGAGTAGCCCTGCTCATTGTGGGGCCTCCTGCCCCACCCCGAGCGCACATCCGGTCAACCTCCATCGATGAACCAGCTGGACCGCCGAAAAGTGAAGGGGCGCAAAACGGCACCGGTGACGTCGGTCGCCCCCCCCCCCCACCAAGAGGCTCCACCATGCCGGGAGAAGGTGGCGCCCGGGCCACCTGCCCAAGCTCCTCGTCCACCCCAGCTCTACGATCAGCAAGGACCATCGGCGCCCCATGCGGGTTGGCCTCCCTAGGTGCCCCAAGAGAAGATGGCACCGAAGCCACCTGCCCCGAGCCCCCTCCGGACAGTAGAGGCACCTCCTGCATCACTGGCCCGGCGGAAGGAGAGGAAGGTGCCGAGGCCACCTGCCCCGGACCCCCTCCCGCAGAAGCAACCGCGACCACCGGGACCACGTCCACTGCGAGAGAAGAAGAGGGCGCTGAGACCACCTGCCTCGAGCCCCCTTCAAATGACGGGACCGCCACCTGCAGCTCAGGCAACGCGACAAAAGGAGATGGACCCGAGATCACCATCCCCGGACTCCCTCCTGGGCGAAAGATCCCCTCCGCCGGTCCCTCGACAACATCCTCAAAATCCAAAACAGGTAACGTCTGCTCAAACTCCTCAATAGACTCCACCCGCTCACTCCAAAGTCTCGGAGGAGCGGAAATCGGCTCGAAGGACCCAAAACTCAGAGTAGTCTTAGGCACCGAGGAAGGTGGTACCGTCCCATCCCCTGCCGTCTGAGAAACAGTTCCCGGTGCAGTGACCGGCTCACGTCCAGGACCATCAACCGGCGCCTCCTTAAGCCCCGAACTGTCATCTCCCTTGTGCATATCAATATCAGTTCCATCCACCGCCTCTGTGAACAGACTCTCGTCCTCAAACTCAATCACGAGGTTATAGATCTGGCCTCAATATGCCCACTTGACCACCTCAGGCACATACTCAATGTCCAGAACACTGACCAGAAGTCGTGCTATCCCGTGAGCTCTAGTGAAGTCCATATCCACTCACTCCGGGCGCCCCACCATAATACCCAAGCTAGCCACAACCCTGGTATCCTGCAGCGGCTTCGAGGGAGCCCCAGAAAAACACAACCAAACCTGAGTCAAAGGCTTACCCTGAGGCTCAACCCTCTTCCACTCATGGAACTCAAGGACACAATCAGTACCCGGCACTTTGCACATCCCAAAACTCAGAAGTCTCTGTAGATCCTCAACCGAAGGAAACTCGACTCTAAATAGTTTGTCCTCGAGCCTAACAAGCTCCCACTGGAAGTCCCCTGGAGCTAACTCCTTCAGCCTCTGCACAACCTGTGTCTCAGAAACCTCTCCTCTGGTAATTTTTACTATCCCAGTGGTCAAACTCAGGGTCTCGTCCGGAACCTCCCTCTCAGTAGGAGACTCAAAGAACGTGAGTTCAGCACAGTAGACTCCATACATCATGAGAGACGATGCCTGATCTCGCAAAAACGGACAATCCCCCGTATCATGAGCCGGTTTGCCGCAAGTACCACACACTCAGCAATAAAATGACCCTTCCCACCACAGCAGTAACACAACATCTTCTCTTTCTTACGCGCCCACTTGGACGCCCTTTCCGACTCAACCCTGTCTGTCGCCTCCACTGACGCTGTCACCCAGAGTCATTCCCGGGAACCTCAACGTTAGCTAGTGCCGACACCACCTCCAAGGCCTGACCAGACAAGACTGGCTCCGCACCAGACCCATCCACGACCATATGCTCAACAACAGGCGGAGGCGGCTGTCGTGGGCGGTACCGTCCACCTCGACCACCGCGACCACCACGATGACCGTGGAAACCACCCCGCTGTTGATAATCCGGTCCAGACTTCCCCTCAACAAAACCTCCCGGGGGTCCCAGAAACGGTCGCTCCGCAGAGACATCGCTCTGCCAAGCATATCCTCGACCACCACCTGTCGACGAGGATCCACGGTGCTGACCAACCCCATAAGTGTTGAAACCATCATCTCCCCACTGACCCCGGGGCGGGGTAGAAGAACCGCCAACACCGGAGTTTTGAGGCGGAGGCAGTGCCTGTGAATGCACCGTCCCAACCCTACTCTGCGACGGCATGTCGACGATGTGAGGAGGAGGGGCCGGCCGCTGCAGTTGCCCGACCGCAAGCCCTGCATGCCCCGATGTCGGCGGCCTCGGCGCGGCACCGTCCCGGCCTGCAGCGGCATGCCCAGCCAAGCCACCTGGCACGGCACTCCCAGCCGGGGTAGGCGCCTGTGCATGGTACCCAGAAGGCAAGCCAATGCGGCCAACCACCGGACTAGCAGCCGAACTAGTTGCGGGCAGGCGGGCGCCAGGGAACGCGCCACCATGGCCTGCAGCCGCACTGGCCGTCGCAGTGCCCCGACCCGCGGCCGACGCCCCCGGAATCACCACGCCGCGACCAGACCCAAGGACCGGTGGCGGCACCGTGCCTCGGCCATCGCCAGCGCCCAGCGGCGGCGGAGCTCCGGCAAGCCCCAACCCGGGAGGCGTTGCAGACTTCTTCCCGGGTGGCGGCGCTCCACCACGGCCCGCCATGGCTCCAAGAGGAAGGATCCGCCGAGCACGCCCTCCCTCAACCAAACGGTGATGCGGAGACCGACAACAAAAAACCCTAGCGATCGAGGGAGGAACTACTGGAACTACTGTGCAACAAAAAATATTTCTAAAGAAAAATAAAATAAATAAAAATACGACGTTCATTTTGTAGCCAGAAGAGAGACTCGACAAGAACTATCTAAAGGAAGACCTTCTCACATCTAGGGGGAAGGCCAATGGAGAAGAAGCCAGATGGGCCCCCTTTCCTCTCTCTTACGGTTGCATCGGAATGTCATGGGGGAACCATCATCATTGCCTTTGTCTTCGTCAACTTCAAGATCATCTCCATCGCGAAATCTCTCAATATACAGTTGTCCACTAATCCACACACCTTTGTAATCCCCTACTTAAACATGATGTTTTATGTGATGAATTATTATACAATTATTGTTTGTACTACTGTTATATCTGAGTAATTTTCTTTGTCATGTGACATTGGTGATCTATTATGACTGTTATGATATTGTGATGTCCACTTGTATAAATATATGAGTGTATGTGTATGTTGGATAACACTTGAGGGTTAGTAATGTGTTATGTTGAATATATGAGAAGGGGGCAAGTGATAAAAAACCAAACCCGAAGTACCAGCGGCATAACATATGGCATAGAGGACCAAAAAAATATCACAAGTACATGTTAGTCAATAGATTTTCCAGCATGTTACCATATGTTTCTCCCATATATAGAAGTACTAGTATATTGTTTATCATTTAAATTATCATAGCCAATTGTTTAGGGACAATTCCGAAACACTTACCACCAATACTTCTACGAGCACTCTATTTTACTTTCTTGCAGCTTTAAGTACCCAACTTTTATTTACTTACATGTTAGAATCATGCACACTACCTCTTTTGCACTTGAAAATTATCTTTTATTAGAGAGTCTAGGTAAAACAAATGCTTGGTCTATGAAAGGTTGTATCATGGGCAGATAAACCTATGGGAATAGGATTCCTACCTTTAGCTTGTTAGCGATATTGACACTTCAGGCAGGCACCTCAACATTAGAAAGTGTTACAGCAAATCCCTACACTTGGGGATTATCAGCCTTCAACAAATTTTCTTTTACAAAACCCAAGTAGTTCACGACTCATGATTGACAAAAATAGTCAACAAAATAAAAAATAAATAAATTGTAGAGATTGTATTCATGGGGCGTTTGCCATCGGATCAACAACACCTCCAGCCAACAGCAAACTCATTGCCGCCACGAACCAGATTATATTCTCTCTCACGCATGAATGGAGAGAATGGGATGGAAACAATCACATACGTGATTGCAGAGGTGATCACTATCAGGATTTTGACTCCCCTGTAGCGCTGGGAAGACATGGAAGCCTATCCCTACGCTAGGTACATTTTTCTACATAGGTACTAGTTTTACTACGTACTAGTGCACCGTGGCACCATGTGCTACTAACATGCGTGTTTGTCAGATCGGTATGGACCGTCATATGTCAAGCTCTGGCCAAGTTGGACTGGACACCGACGGCGCAGGATACCCTTGGCTCATGGCTTAGGGAGAAGCAGGAGCCTCACGGCCTACGGCGGAAGGATCTGCATACGATTTTCATTCTAACGCTTCGGGAATTATGGAAGCATCGCAATGCGATTGTGTTCGACGGAGCGTCTCCTTCGATGAGTGAACTCTGGGTAGGGTGAGGTCAGAGGGCATGACTTGGCTGAGTGCCGGCAAGTTTAAAGGCAACGTTGATGTTTTCTTCTGTGGATTGTTTAGGTGGGCTAGTAGTGAGGAGTGAGTTGTAACGAACTCTTGTAAACTATGGTGGAGGCATTCTTTTGCCTTTCTTCTCTAATATATAATATGCACACTTGTGCATATTCGAGAGAAAAATCCATTGAAGTAAACCCCATGTAGTTTGAAGTCAAATCCCTGATGCCCCAAAAGATTAAGCTTCAATGAAGAGCTAGCTATAGTTCTCATTGTCAAAGATCTCTGTGTATCCCATGTGAAGCAAAATAAACCCCGGACAGCTTCTCCACAAGACAAGCCCGAGGAGATGAACAAGCTCACGCACTTACTAAACACCACTTGCATTGATGTGTTGACTTAATAAAGAGCAATTAAACGATGCAACCCAAATTACTCCAAGAGAACTAATATTTTTCACAATATTATAAACGAGAGACATACACATATACATTATTTAGCATTCAGGATTCCACGGTATAACAAACCCACATCAAAGAAATACATTCACTACTCATGTTTCCATTATACACACCATGTAGGAATTATACCCACGACATTTCGATGGGCGTTATAGAAAACAAATGAATCTTGTGTTGCTTGTATGAGTGTTGTTTGCGCCCTGCGTGCATGCAGGCTCTGTGTGTGTCTTGCGTGCTGACCCAATCGGACCTTGCATAGTTAGCCCAAACGTCTGGCTAACCAACACTCCTCAAACCCAGCCAATATCTACAGCGGATATTGGGTGGACTGGACGCATCCATCACGTCAGATCCAGCCCACGCTGGCCCACCCTGTCCCATGAATAACCCACCTGGACCAAACCCTAGTCAGAGTCCTCACCCTTCTCGATTGCTTTGCCTCCATTTCCCATCTCTTCCCCTCCATCATGACTGGGAGAGGATCCGGCAGCGAATTCGACCGAATCGACTTGGTGATGCTCATCAAGGGGGACTCCAGCTTGTCCAGTCTGATGACGAGGAGCTCGCGCTCCACATTGCCGTTCACCGGCCGCGGATGTACTGCTAAGTAATTAGGCATAATTTCCATGATTAATTCCAGAATATTAAACATGGCGAAAATCGCTACTAACATGTGAATCTCAAGGATACTAGAAGCACTAAGCAACATGAACAATAGCAGCACAACATCGCAAAACATGTTTACCAACGAGATGGGACACTGCAATTATACCGATCGTTTGTAGATGAGGTAGCCATTGGTGCAGCGATGTTGTTGATGACGACGTTGGTGAAGACCAGTCGCAGAAGGCGACGTTGTAGACGACGATGAGCAAGGTCGCCCGACCTGGACGGTAGGCGAGCCGTGATGGAGATAGCGAGCAGTCGCGCGCGTAGCGCTTCCCAAAAACCTTATTCGCCCTCTCCCATACAGGATCACAAAGGCGAGTGGTTCCGGAGACCCGCTCTCCCGTTCGCCGGTGCACGCCGGCGCTCGGGATAGGGCGGACTACGGTGGCGTCGCAAGGAACGAGGTGTGGCAAAACCTAGATTGGTTTTCTGTGTGTTGTGGCGCCCGCAGCGTGTCCTTATATAGCGGTTTGGAAAACCCTAACGGGTGCGACGTGGAAGGCCCACGTCTCACGTCCGAGTCGATTGCGGGAGCGACCCGAACCGAATAGGCTGTGACGCGTCCGTCATGACTCCAGACTCAGTTTTCCTAAGCAGCAAAAATAAAGACAGAATTTGTCTCGGCTCGAATTCATGAAACGCGATCGCAACGTGTCGTGTCGTGTTGAGACGAGACGAGACGAGCGAGCGGCGGCGGAGGAGGAGTGCGCGAGAGGCTCTCTTATTCTCACTCACTTACAAGTGCTACAACACTTCATCTTATAAGGTGGTGTGCAACTCCTTCAACTTCCGGGGTGGGACTAACTTCCCACTCCCACCACTTGCTCACACACATGGGCCTTTGAGATTTCAAAAATTGCCTATTGGGCTGCCCTATGAATGGGCCCAATATCCTAACAATCCCCCACCAGATCTCAAATGCCCATTTGAAGATTTGCCAATCCTCGCTACTTGTTTATATACCAGTGTTTCAGCAAAGACTGTTAAGTTGAACTTCCGCCTAGAGCCTTACTATTAGCAACTTGAGCAATGGACTATGCCTAGAATTGCAAGTTTTGTGCCAACATACTTCACTCAAAGTCATAACCAGTACCTGGCTGCCAGTAGTCTACCCCGCGGGTGGAGCATATACGTCGTACTCCCTGGTCTCTTCATGAGTTTACTAGAGATCACCAAATCTCATAGACTGCGTCGTTTATAGTCGGGCTCATATAGGTGTGTTCTTTCAAGAATGCTCTGTAGGACAGCATCTTTGCTATCAATAGCCGTCATAAACACATTAAGGCATGTTGCCAACCTGCCTTACAGCTCTTTGAGAGTTATGCATCTCCACTTAGAGAGGGCTTACTAGATACTCTCCTCAGTCAAACCACTAGCTTGTTCCTCCCAGGTCCTAATTCACGGGATCTCCGATCACATAGGTTGGGTTACCACTATGGTGTGACACTCACGGGTCTCATACCCATCTCCCTCGATGCATTTTCTATCACATTACATGATAGTCCCTTCGTAAAGGGATCTGCCAAGTTTTTGTCTGTTTGAATATACGTAACAGTAATTACTCCAGAGTTTCTCAATTTCCTGACAGACTTCAATCGTCTTTTAACGTGTCTTGATGACTTTGCATTATACTTAGAACTGTTCACTTTGGCAATCACTGTTTGATTGTCACAGTTCATGAGGATGGCCTATAGGTTTCTCAACCACCGGTAAGTCCATCAAGAGCTCACGCAACCATTTTGCTTCAATAGTGGTTCTATCTAAAGCAGTAAGTTCTGCTTCCATGGTTGACCTCGTCAATATGGTCTGTTTACATGACCTCCATGACAGTACGCCACATCCAAGAAGAAATGTATATCCACTTGTGGCGTAGAGTTCGTCGATGTCCGATATCCAGTTCAAGTCATTATATCCTTCAAGCACAGCAGGGTGCCCTGAATAGTGAATCCCATAGCTCGCCATACCATTCAGATAGTGCATGACCCTTTGAAGTGCATGCCAATGATCATTACCCGAGTTTGACATGAACCTGTTCAACTTGCTCACAGCAAAAGAGATACCAGGCCTCATTGCATTCGCAAGGTACATGAGCGAACCAACAATTTGAGAGTATCTCAATTGATCTCTCGTTGTTTTCTTGTTCTTTCGTAGAGTCATGCTGGGATCATAAGGTGTTGGAGAAGTCTTGCTGTCATTAAAGCCGGAACGACTCAAGACCTTCTCAACATAGTGTGATTGCGTTAGCATAATCCCACTCTCATTCTTAATAAGCTTAATGTTCAGAATCACATCAGCTCACTACAAGAAATATGTCAACTTGTGACCATCACTATTGGTCACTGAAAGGTCATTGTTTTTCATTTGCGATGTTTTTGTGACCAAAAACAGAAGGTCAAAAGCTGGCGGTCGTAAACTGAAATTAACGACCTTCTCTGTGAGAAGGT
>NC_053026.1:585963284-585978379 GCF_003073215.2 Triticum urartu
CCCCTCCGCGCGACAGGCACGGGTGACCTCTCCCCATCCGCGAGTCATGAAGATCTTGCTGGGGGAAACGACCTCGACTGCTGCTCCCGTGGGCTAGACTGCACCACCCAGCGTGGTGGAGCCACACCTCAAGCGGCCCCCTCTGCGGCGTCTCTTAGGCAAAGAACTGCGTGAACTGGATCCATGTGCGCGGAGGCATCACCGCCCACAGCACAAACTCAGGTGAGGAGGCCTTGGTGTGGGTTCGCACGGCACACGGCCGCATGACCTCAACCTGGTCCCCGTGATCGCGACTCGCACGGTGAGGGCCGCTTCCACCTCCTACGGAGCCCTGCGCTTGGGCGTAAAGAGGGAGCGGGTAGCCAGGTGGCGACCGCTCGTACCAAGGCCGCATCACCTCTTGCCTCGCCCAAGCGTCATGACGGTGTCGGGACCTCTTCTTCGGTGGAAGTAGCTCCAGCTCCTCAAGGGGGGGGCTTTCCCTTCTCCACTGCAAAAAACCTCCTAATCAGTGCCATGGATGTTTCGGCAGGATAGCAAGACAGAAGGACCAAGAGGAGGAAGGAGGAGTGAACAGCAAGAAGGCAGAGATGAGCGGGGGGGAGGGGGGCTCTGCCCCTCCCCTCATTTATAGCCAGAGGGAGGGCAACCACCGGTCACCATGATCGTGCATAATGATGATTTTCCTTTGCATGCAGCGGCATCTCGTCAAGTCGGACAGTTGCCGAGGCAGCACGGGGAAGCGGAGGCGCCCACGTCCCATCAATTGCCATGCGTCGTCTAAGGCCATAGGCGGTTGGGGCCCGTTGCGCTCCGCACGTGCCCTTTGGCTTTGCCTCGAAGCCAAGTTCGAGCGTGTCTTGGTCCCGGGGGCTACTGTCGGTGTTGTGGGACCGGGGGTGCCCATAATTGCCCGCCTGCGGCCCACGAGTGTGGCTCCATCAACGTCCCGATATGGCCCAGCTTTAGCAGCAACAACTCAAGACCCTCACAAGGGGCCAAGCCTCGCGAGGCGGACGACACCAAGACCTCCCTGGGGGCAGCCTCACTAGGCTGGCTCCCGAGGAGCGGGGATATCTATGCAAGGGGCACCTCGTGAGGTTCACGTGACGTGAGCCATGACGACTAAGGACGGGCGGGCGCTAGTGGGTGCAGTGTACCAGTTTCCTCTTTGGTGTCAAGGAGGCAAGCGCAGACGTGGAGTCCTGAGGAATGAAGCAAAGGTTTCCATATCTGTGCAACCAGACCAAGACCAGCAGGCCGGCAGGACGAAGGGCATCGCGGAGCCCACAACAGCGTCACCAGAGCCTTTGGCAGGCGAAGAATACTTTTGTCAGGATAGCTTGTACTAGTTGTCCCCCTTCAAACTTAGCCGTTGTGGGATCCCTTCCTGCCTAAACATTTGGGAGGAGGACAAGGCCACTATAAATAGGACTTATCCACCACCGTAGTAGGGGATCGACCCATCTAGAGGGGGATGGATCATTCAGATGATCCTCACACTCACCAGCTCACCGAGCTCAAGAACACCTCACCTCCTGAGGTTGTTCATCCACTGTATTAGTTTATCCTCAGCCCCCCCAAGGCAATCCACCACACACTGGAGTAGGGTATTACACCGCGAGGTGGCCCGAATCAGTATAAACCCCTGTGTCTCTTGTTCTTTGGGTTCGTCGAGCTAGGCCGTGGGATCGTTGAGTGAGCGAGTCGGGGAGAGAGTGTTCTTCGTGCGAACCCCAGAGTTCGAACAGCTCAAGGGTTTGCCGGAACCTATAATCCGACAAAAAAAACCTGGGTCTGGAGCCCAGGCTATGCACAGGCACGAGAACAAGATTGAAGCAGCAGCTCAAGTCAGAGTGCAAGAAAAAAGATATTCGAGGGACCAACATGGATATCAGAAGGACCAAGATCAAGCCAGAGAAGCAAGGTATCATGAAGAGAGAAGCCTCTGTTGCTGGGAAGGCAAGCCTGGCAAGTGGCGAGGCCACCCCCAGAAGCAGACAACCAGAGCACCCCGGCTGGGCCTGCCGGGGCTCACGGAGGCAAAACCACCTCGCCAACCACTCTATCATGACCCACGTCATTGATCAGTGCAGCGTCAAGCGGCAAAGTGATTAAGTGGCAGCCATTCGCCACATGGCAGCCATTTCCTACAGGAGAAACCCGTAGATGACACCCGTCCTACAACGTGTCAAGCAAGCAGGTGCGGAGCTGGCAAGATAGCGCGACAAGCCTTACCGGGCAACCAATGATGTGGCATTGAGTGGTGCATTTAATGCGCCCTGTCAGCCCGTAGAGTTAGGTATGATAGCACTGTTTGCTATCTTATCAGTGCATAATGACCACTTTTCCACTATGGTAAACCCTTGACCTATAAAAGGAGGCCCATGGCGACCATAGAAAGGGTTAGAAGGTTGGATAACTCAGACCTCAATATGTGCATAGTCACTATTGCCTCAGGCAACCCTTGCCGGGCAAGTGTACTACACACCACCACCACCTTTCCACCATCAATCCACCAAAGTAGGAGTAGGGTTTTAGGCCTCGTGGCGGCCCAAACCTGGGTAAAATTGTCTGTGTGATCTCTGTCGTGTTACCCCACGCTCATCTGCTCTTTGTGCAACGCCTCGCCCCCTATCGAACCATAAAGGGACCTCCTGGTCCCATAGGTGGTCGTGGTTTCTCGCGACAATCCTACACCCGGTAGCGCGGGCAAAAGCGGCCATGCCACTGGATCCGAGGAACCCGTAGAATATCGGGCAGACGGCATCAACAATCTCTGGGACACCATCCTTGGGGAGATCATCTTCCTTCTCCCCACCAAGGATGGCTACCGCACACAGGTCCTCGCATCTTGGTGATGCACTCTGTGGCGCGTCGCGCCTCTTATTCTTGACTGTCGATGGCTATCTGTCGTTCATGATTTCGAACTCCACAAAGCCATCATCTCATCCCATCAGAGCTATGCTGCCTACTGCACATACCCTACACGGTGGACGCCTGGCTGACATCCCGTCAATTCGAAAAACTCCATCATCTTGAATTCTACCATTACTATGCAAATAGCTTTCCACCAAGCGTTGTAGTTGTGCCCTCACCACCAATGTCCATCTCATGGTTTTCCTCCTCTCTCCACACCACCACCACCCTAGACCGGTGTCATCTACCAGACAATCTGGTACAATTGCTTCGACTCCCACTACTAAAAAACTCACGCTAGTGGTGGTCGATCTGTCGGACGCCTCACTGCACAGCATCATCCACTCATGTTGCCCTGCCCTGGAGCGCTTCCTACTTGTTTTTGGAAAATAAATCCATATCCATTGTTTCCAAATAAAGTTGCCTCACCTTGTAAGCATTGGAATTTGCTTTAAAGGAGAGGATCACACCATCAAAGACGCCCCTTCACTCCAAAGGCCGCTCCTTGATTATCCTTATGCACCTTCGCAAATAACTGTTGTCTCTGCGCCTAAACTGCAGACCTTAGGTGTAATTCCTGATCCGTTTGAAGGTTACAAGATGGTGGTTGGCTCCACACTTGTTCAGGTAGTGTATATTATCATCAACCCTTTTGTAATCATAAGCTGCATTTTTCATTTGCATGGGTATGTTTTATATCATCAACACTTTTGTAATCATAAGCTGCATTTTTCATTTGTGCGCATAAGTTTTACATAATCTTGGAGTATACTTTTGGTACTAATATTATGTCTACACTCAATGAAGAGTTTATCCATGGGTACTGATATGTCCATTTTGCATCATGTTTTCTTACTGTTATTTATGATGTTTTTATCCATAATAATGCTTTTTGGAGTAATTCTAATGCCTTTTCTTCTCATAATATGCAAGATATACACAAAGAGGGAGAATTCCGGCAGCAAGAAATCTGGACCTGGAAAAGCTACGTCAAGCTACCTATTCTGCATAACTCAGAATAAGCTGAAACTTCACAAAGAATTTTTATCAAATATATGAGGAATATTGGAGAAAATAACAACCATAGGGGGCCCACGAGGTGGGCACAACCTACCGAGGCGCGCCAGGGAGCCCAGGCGTGCCCTGGTGGGTTGTGCTCACCCAGGCCCACCTCCGGTGTCCATCTTCTATTATGTAAGTCATTTTTACCTAGAAAAAATAAGTAGAGGTCTTTCGGGATGGAGCATCGCCGTCTCGAGGTGGAACTTGGGCAGGAGCACTTTTGCCCTCTGGCGAAGCGATTCCGCCAGGTGAACTTCCATCCCGGAGGGGGAAATCATTGTCATCATCATCACCAACAGCTCTCCCATCTTGGGGAGGGCAATCTCCATCAACATCTTCAACATCACCATCTCATCTCAAACCCTAGTTCATCTCTTGTGTTCAATCTTGTTATCGCAACTATGCATTGGTGCTTGTGGGTGTTAATAGTGTTGATTACATCTTGTAGTTGATTATTATATGGTTTATTTGGTGGAAGATTATATGTTCAGATCCAATATGCTATTTAATACCCCTCTGATATTGAGCATGCTTATCATTTGTGAGTAGTTAATTTTGTTCTTGAGGTCACGGGAGAAATCATGTTGCAAGTAATCATGTGAAGTTGATATGTGTACGATATTTTGATAGTATGGGCTACCTTGTTGCACTTTTGCTACTATTATCGTTACTTGCTTGTTACAAATTATCTTGCTATCAAACTACACTGCTACTTACAATTTCAGCACTTGCAGACATTACCTTGCTGAAAACCACTTTTCATTTCCTTCTGCTCCTCGTTGGGTTCGACACTCTTACTTTTCGAAAAGAGCTACAATTGATCCCCTATACTTGTGGGTCATCAAGGCTATTTTCTAGCGCCGTTACCGTGGAGTGAAGCGCCTTTGGTAAGTGGAAATTGGTAAGCAAACATTTATATAGTGTGCTGAAATTTATTGTCACTTGTTACTATAGAAAACCATCCTTTGAGGGTTTGTTCAGGCTATCTTCACCTCGACTGGAACCACAATTAGCTAACCCTCAACCTACTGCACCTACTGAAAATATTGAATATGGAATTCCTTCGGGTATGATAGAACAACTACTAGCTAATCCTTATGCAGGAGACAGAACCGAACATCCTGATATGCACTTGATATATGTAGAACGAATTTGTGGATTATTCAAGCTTGCAGGTTTACCCCGAGATGAAGTTATGAAGAAGTTTTTCCCTTTATCTTTGAAGGGAAAAGCATTGGCATGGTATAGGCTATGCGATGATATTGGATCCTGGAATTGGAATCGATTGAAATTGGAGTTCCATCAAAAATATATCCTATGCATCTAGTTCATCGTGATCGGAATTATATATATAATTTTTGGCCTCGTGAAGGAGAAAGTATAGCTCTAGCTTGGGGGAGGCTTAAGTCAATGTTACATCCATGCCCCAATCATGAGCTCTCAAGAGAAATTATTATCCAGAATATTTATGCTAGGCTTTCTCGTAATGATTAAACCATGCTTGATACCTCTTGTGATGGTTCCTTTATGAAGAAGACTATTGAATTACGGTTGGATCTTTTGGAAAGAATTAAATGCAACTCTGAAGATTGGGAACTCGACGAAGGAAAAGATTCAAGTATTAAACTTAAGTATGATTCTGTTAAATCTTTTATGAATGCTGATGCTTTTCATAAATTTAGCACTAAATATGGACTTGACTCTGAGATAGTAGCCTCCTTTCTGTGAATCATTTGCTACTCATGTTGATCTCCCTAAAGAGAAGTGGTTTAAATATCACCACTTATTAAAGAAGAAATTAAAGAACTGGTGCTAGTTAAAGAAGAAACTATAATTTATAATATAGATCCAGTTGTTCCTAGTACTTATATTGGGAAACCACCTTTCCCTATTAGGATAAAGGAACATGCTAAGGTTTCAACTGTGGTCAACAAAATATACATTAGAACACCTAAACTTGATGAACAAATTAAAGTAGAACCTAGTATTGCTATGGTTAAAGATCTCTTGGAAGAAGATATAGATGGGCAAGTTATTTACTTCTGCGAAGAAGCTGCTAGAATTGCCAAACCTGATAAAAATGATAAACATAGACCTGTTGTTGGCATGCCCGTTCTCTCAGTTAAAATAGGAGATCACTGTTATCATGGTTTATGTGACATAAATGCTAGCATGAGTGCTATTCCTTATTGCTTATATCAAGAAATTATGAATGACATAGCACCCACAGAGATAGAAGACATAGGTGTTACTATCAAACTTGCTAATAGAGACACTATATCACCAATTGGGATTGTTAGATATGTTGAAGTCTTGTGTGGGAAAATAAAATACCCTACTGATTTTCTTGTTCTTGGTTCCCACAAGATGACTTTTGTCCCATTATCTTTGGTAGACCTTTCTTGAACACTGATAATGCTAGAATAGATTGTGATAAACAAACTGTCAGTGTTAGTTTTGGTGATGAGTCTCATGAGTTTAATTTTTCCAAGTTTAGTAGAAAGCTTCATGAAAAAGAATTGCTTATTAAGGATGAATTTATTGGTCTTGCTTCTATTGTTGTGCCTCCTACTGATCCACTAGAACAATATTTTCGAGACCATAAATATGATTTTCATATGCATGAAAGAAATGAAATAGATAAGATTTTCTTTGAAGAACGTCCTCTTCTTAAACACAATTTGCCTATTGAAACTCTAGGAGGTCCTGCTCCGCCTAAAGGTGATCCTATGTTTGAAAAAAAACAATTGACAGACACTTTGAAATATTCTTATCATGATGAAAAGAAGATATATCCTGTTATTATTAGTGTTAACCTTTCAGAACATGAAGAAGGAAGATTATTGAAAGCTCTAAGGAAGCATCGAGCTTCTATTGGATATACTCTTGATGATTTAAAGGGCATTAGTCCCACTCTATGCCAGCACAAAATTAATATGGAACCTGATGCTAAACCCATTGTTGATCACCAATGTCGGTTAAATCCAAATATTAAGGAAGTGGTAAGAATGGAAATACTAAAACTTCTGGAAACAGGTATAATCTATCCTATAGCTGATAGTAGATGGCTAAGTCATGTTCATTGTGTCCCTATAAAGGGAGGCATTACTGTTGTTCCTAATGATAAGAATGAACTTATTCCACAAAGAATTGTTACAGGTTATAGAATGGTAATTGATTTTAGAAAATTAAACAAAGCAACTAGAAATGATCGTTACCGTCTGCCTTTTATTGATCAAATGCTAGAAAGATTATCTAAGCACATACACTTTTTCTTCCTTGATGGATATTCTGGTTTTTCACAAATACATGTTTTCTCAACCTGATCAAGAAAAGACCACTTTTACTTGTCCCTTTGGAACTTATGCTTATAGACGTATGCCTTTAGGTTTATGCAATGCACCTGCTACCTTTCAAAGATGTATGCCTGCTATATTCTCTGACTTCTATGAAAAGATTATTGAGATTTTCATTGATTATTTCTCTATTTATGGGAAGTCTTTTGATGATTGTTTGAGCAACCTTGATTGAGTTTTGTAGAGATGTGAACAAACAAATCTTGTCTTGAATTGGGAGAAGTGCCACTTTATGGTTAACGAAGGTATTGTCTTAGTTCATAAAATTTCTCAAAGAGGTATTGAAGTGGACAAAGCTAAGGTTGATGCAATTGAGAAAATGCCATGTCCTAAAGATATCAAAGGTATTCGTAGTTTCCTAGGTCATGTCGGTTTCTATAGGAGATTTATCAAAGACTTCTCTAAAATTTCTAGGCCTCTTATGAATCTTTTGCAAAAGGATATTCCTTTTGTTTTTTATGATAATTGTCTAGAAGCCTTTGAAATACTCAAGAAAGCCTTAATTTTGTCACCTATTGTTCAACCACCTGATTGGAACTTGCCTTTTGAAATTACATGTGATGCTAGTGATTATGTTGTTGGTGTTGTTCTAGGACAAAGAGTTGATAAGAAACTGAATGTTATTCGCTATTCTAGTAAAACTCTAGACAGTGCTCAACGAAATTATGCTACTACTGAAAAAGAACTCTTAGCATTGGTGTTTGCTTGTGATAAATTTCGGTCTTATATTGTTGATTCAAAAGTAATTGTTCACACTCATCATGCTGCTATTAAATATCTTATGGAAAAGAAAGATGCTAAACCTAGACTTACTCGATGGGTTCTCTTGCTAGAAGAATTTGATTTACATATTACTAATAGAAGAGGAGTTGAGAACCCCGTAGTTGATAACTTGTCTAGGCTTGAAAATGTGCTTGATGACCCACTGATACGTCTCCAACGTATCTATAATTTTTGATTACTCCATGCTATATTATCTACTGTTTTGGACTATTTGGGCTTTATTTCCACTTTTATATTATTTTGGGACTAACCTATTAACCGGAGGCCCAGCCCAGAATTGCTGTTTTTGCCTATTTCAGTGTTTCGGAGAAACAGAATATCAAACAGAGTCCAAACGGAATAAAATCTTCGGGAACGTGATTTTCTCACCGAACGTTGATCCAGGAAACTTGGACCCTACTTCAAGGGATCAAAGAGGAGGTCACGAGGCTGGGGTGCGCCCCCCCCCAAGGCGCACCCCCTGCCTTGTGGGCCCCTCGGTGGTCCACCGACGTACTCCTTCCTCCTATATGTACCTACGTACCCCCATACGATCAGAACAGGAGCCAAAAACCTAATTCCACCGCCGCAACTTTCTGTATCCACGAGATCCCATCTTGGGGCCTGTTCCGGAGCTCCGCCGGAGAGGGTCGTCATCACCGAGGGCTTCTACATCATCCTAGCCTCTCCGATGAAGTGTGAGTAGTTTACCTCAGACCTTCGGGTCCACAGTTAGTAGCTAGATGGCTTCTTCTCTCTTTGAATCTCAATACAAAGTTCTCCCCCTCTCTTGTGGAGATCTATTTGATGTAATCTTCTTTTTGCGGTGTGTTTGTTGAGACCGATGAATTGTGGGTTTATGATCAAGTCTCTGTAGCGACCAGACCTCAAACAGTCTGATCTCTGTGCTCCGGTGTCATCCCTGGATCAGTAATGCTGACACCACACAGTACTCGAAGGATTTATAGCAGAGTAGCAATCACACACTTATTACATCGAGTGTCTCAAAAGAGAACTTATTACAATAAATATGGCTTAAGGCCATCTAATAACGATAACAGCGGAAGGCTTGGAAGATAAGTGAGTCCATCAACTCCAACGGCATCACTGAGTATAGAACCACGACCTAAAAACTCCTTAATCATCGTCTGAAAAGTCTGCAACATTAACGTTGCAGCCCGAAAACGGGTCAGCACATGGAATATGCTGGCAAGGTAACACATAGAGTAATGGAATGAAACAACTATACTATATGCATATTTGGCTGGTGGAAAGCTCTATGGTTACAGTTTTGCGTAAAGCCAATTTTTCCCTACTTCAAAGGAATAAATTTAATTACTATCATGGTGGTTGTTAAACATTGAGAATGGTTGACAGCATTCTCAATCCCAATTAAAGTAACATCATTAAACCCAACAAAATTTACTTTAGAGTAACATGTTGAGATTCACTTGATAATCCAGGTACTAGATACTCAAGATGTCCATAACCGGGGACACGGCTAACCATGATTAGTTTATACACTCTGCAGAGGTTTGCGCACTTTTCCCCACAAGACTCGATCGCCTCCGTTGGATTTCTCGCACTACATGGTGTTTGAGAAACGGATGACCGAGACATAGTCTTTCAGAAGCGCTAGCACCTTACGATCGGGTAGACCGTACCACCTACATCCCCTACATCTGCTAGTCTACCACTGTAAGAGTTCGCACAACTTAATCAACTATGCCAGAGCCCATAATGGCTTGTGGCTGCACACGGAAGTTTCTAGTATGAAAAATCTCATGATCCCTTTGAGCCTGGGTGGCGGTCCAAAAGAAAAACAGGCAAGTCCTGGATACCAGGTGCCTCAATCCACCCAGATGTGTGTTTAGGTTTGCCACCTTAGATAAACCATTAATTATCAATCTCACATCTGTCATGGATATCACTCACCCAATCCACGTCTACTAGCATAGCATGGCATAATAAGCAACGTAGAAGTAACTCCCAAAGGTTTGATAATAAACAGGTAATAGGTACTACCTCATCTACTTCCCATCCCACAATTTAATTAGATCCTAATCATGCAATGTGTGAGGATTGATCTAATGCAATAAAACTGGGTTGTAGAAAAAAGGTATGATCAAAGTGTTACTTGCCTTGCTGATGATCCGCGAAACCTAGAGATTCAAAGTAACAGGCGGCGCACTCCGGGTATTCTATCGCAGACAAACAACAAGCATACAATAAGTACTCATCTAATGCACAGGTAAAACTCAAATAGAAGATCTAACCAGAAAGTTCAACTTAAGAACCCTGGTTTGCAAAAAGAATCAAATCGAACGAAGCAAAAGAAATCAAACGGCGAAAGAAAACAACTTCGTTCTAGTAATCTGGATCTAGGGCAAATTTTACAGTAGCAAAAACATGTTTAAGTTGATTATTCGGAAAGAGGGTTTCGAGACGAAACTCCAGGCGCTTGAATCGCCTGATTCCGATAAAGGAGCGAAAAGTTATACTAAAACGAAAATCGGATCAGAGATCGCGATCAGAAAATAACCACGGAAAATCCGACGAAAAAGAAAAAAACGACGAACAAATTTTTTTAAACGGCACGGAAGTCGAAGCGGTGGCGAACCTCGGGCGGCGTGCAATTCCGGCGAGTTGGCGGCTGGTCCGGCGGCGGCGGCGGCTATGGGCTAGGGTTTCGGCGCAGGCGCGGCTATGGGCCTGGGGCTCGGGCGCTTCGCTATATAAAGGCGCCCCCGGGCGGAGTCCCGCTCGGGTACGGCCCATAGTCGGTTTCGTTTTTTTAAATAATTACGCTCGGAAGAAAAATAAAAAGAAATACTAAACGGACTCCAAAAATCCGAAATAAATTTTCCCGGGTTTCTAAAATCAAGCCCGATAAAGTGAACATTTATCTGGGCCCTAAATGCAATTTTGAAAAACGCGCATTTTTCCTAAATTCAAATAAAAATACCGAAAAACTCCGAAATAAATCTTATTTGATTTTTTTATTAAATCCTCAATATTTCTATATTTTGGGAAAGTCATTTTATTCCCTCTCTCATATTTTTGTAATAGAAATAATTGATGATAAAATAAATAAAATCAAATGATCCTGTTTACATAATTTGAGAAAACTCAAATATGTAAATAACGAAATCCCCAACTCTCTCCGTGGGTCCTTGAGTTGCTTAGGATTTTCTAGGATCAAAACCAAAAGCAAAATAAAATATGATATGCATGATGATCTAATGTATAACATTCCAAATTGAAAATTTGGGATGTTACAAACCTACCCCCCTTAAGATGAATCTCGCCCTCGAGATTCGGGTTGGCTAGAAAATAGGTGAGGGTGGTCCTTGAGAAAATCTTCCTCTCGCTCCCAGGTGGCTTCATCCTCCGTGTGGTGGCTCCACTGAACTTTGCAAAACTTGATAACCTTGCTGCGAGTGACTCGGCTGGCAAACTCGAGAATCTTGACTGGTTTCTCCTCATAGGTCAAATTGTTATCCAACTGAATTGCTTCTAATGGCACTGTGTCTCTCAAAGGTATGTCAGCCATCTCCGCGTGACACTTCTTCAACTGAGAAACGTGGAACACATCATGAACTCCTGTCAATCCTTCTGGCAATTCCAACTTGTAGGCCACTTCTCCCATACGCTCCAAAACTCGATATGGCCCTACAAATCGTGGCGCTAACTTCCCCTTAACTCCAAAGCGCTTAATCCCTCGAAGTGGGGATACTCGAAGATAAGCTCTGTCTCCGACTTCGTAAACTGTCTCCTTGCGTTTAGAATCTGCGTAGCTCTTCTGCCTGGACTGGGCTACCTTGAGCCTATCGCGAATCAACTTCAACCTTCTGTTCAGACTCTTTAATCAGATCTGGTCCAAACAACTGGCGGTCTCCAACTTCGTCCCATGACAACGGTGTCCTGCACCTCCTTCCGTACAGAGCTTCGAAAGGTGCCATCTTCAAACTGGTCTGATAGCTATTATTGTAAGAGAACTCTGCATATGGCAAATTATCGTCCCAACTAGATCCATAATCTAGCGCACAAGCTCTCAGCATATCTCCAAAATCTGATTGACTCTCTCGGTCTGTCCATCTGTCTGCGGATGAAAAGCTGTACTAAATTCTAGCCTAGTACCCAAAGTCTCATGCAACTGCTTCCAGAACTTTGAGGTAAACTGGGTTCCTCTATCTGATACGATGCTCCTCGGAACTCCATGCAAACATACGATCCTGGTCATGTATATCTTTGCCAACTTAGCACTGGTGTAAGTGGTCTTTACTGGGATGAAATGAGCTACCTTCGTCAATTGATCAACTATGACCCAAATTGAGTCATAGCCTGAACGAGTCCTTGGTAATCCCGTGATAAAATCCATGCCTAGCTTATCCCACTTCCATTCGGGTATCGGCAATGGTTGCAACAATCCTGCTGGCTTCTGATGCTCTGCCTTTACTCTCTGACATACGTCACAAACTGCTACATACTCCGCAATATCCTTCTTCATTCCGGTCCACCAGAAAATATCCTTCAAATCCAAATACATCTTGGTATTTCCTGGGTGAATCGAATACGGTGAATCATGTGCCTCTTGCAGAATCAACTTTCTGATCTCCGGGTCATTGGGTACATAAACACGGTCTTCAAACCATAGGGTGTCGTGTTCATCCTCACGAAATCCTTTAGCTTTTCCTTTGCTCAGTTTCTCCTTTATAGCGGCAATCTCTTTGTCAGTTTTCTGAGCTTCTCTGATTCTATCCATCAAAGTTGACTGAATCTCTAGTGTTGCTACATAGCCTCTCGGAACTATTTCCACACATAGTTCACGAAAATTTTCTGCTAACTCCTTGGGTATTTCTCCCGTCATTAACGTATTGACATGGCTCTTGCGGCTTAATGCATCAGCTACTACATTAGCCTTCCCGGGATGATAATGCAATCTCATATCATAATCCTTGATGAGCTCCAACCATCTCCTTTGTCTGAGGTTCAACTCCTTCTGCGTGAAAATGTACTTCAAACTCTTGTGATCTGTGTACACCTCACAATGGTTTCCAATGAGGAAATGTCTCCATGTCTTCAAGGCATGCACTACGGCTGCTAACTCCAAATCATGCGTGGCATAATTCAATTCGTGAGGCTTCAGTTGTCGTGAAGCATACGAAACAACTCTCCCTTCCTGCATAAGCACTGCTCCAAGTCCTCGACGTGAAGCGTCGCAATACACCTCATAATCCTTGGTTTGATCTGGCAAAATCAACACTGGTGAGGTAACCAAACGGTTCTTCAATTCCTGAAAACTTGCCTCACACTCCTCAGTCCATTTGAACTTAGTATCCTTCTTCAACAACTCCGTCATAGGCTTCGCAATCTTTGAGAAATTCTCAATAAACCTCCGGTAGTATCCTGCGAGTCCAAAAAAACTCCGGATCTCTCCAACTGTTGTTGGGGCTTCCCACTTGGTCACGGTTTCAACTTTAGCGGGATCTACTGCTATACCTTCTCCGGATATAACGTGTCCGAGGAATCCTACTTCCTTCAACCAAAACTCACATTTGCTGAACTTGGCATATACCTGGTGTTCCCTGAGTTTCTCGAGAACTAATTATAAATGCTCCTTGTGCTCCTCTTCATTCTTCGAATATACCATTATATAATCAATAAACACCATAACAAACTTGTCCAAATACTCCATGAATACCTTGTTCATCATGCTCATGAAATAGGCAGGGGCGTTAGTCAGTCCAAACGACATGACCGTATACTCGTATAATCCGTACCGTGTGGTGAATGCTGTCTTTGGTATATCCTTCTCTCGAATCTTCAACTGGTGGTATCCTGATCGCAAATCGATCTTGGAAAATACTTTAGCTCCTTGCAATCGATCAAACAGATTGTTGATCATTGGTAGTGGGTACTTGTTCTTGATCGTTACTTCGTTCAATCCTCGATAATCAACAACCATCCTTAACGATCCATCCTTCTTTTCCACTAGAAGTACTGGTGATCCCCAAGGCGAAGAACTTGGGTGAATATATCCCTTATCCAGTAACTCCTTAATCTGCTTCTTAATTTCCACCAAATCCCTTGCTGGCATCCTATATGGTCTCTTTGATATTGGCCCAGTGCTTGGCAAAAGCTCAATCAAAAACTCAATATCTCTATCTGGTGGCATGCCTGGCAACTCTTCTGGAAATACATCAGGGAAATCCCTTACCACTGGTACTTCCTCCTGCACAACTCCTGTTAGGCAATTTACTTGGGTCCTCTTTGGCACATGCCGGGATACATACTTGATCCTTCTCCCTTCTGGTGTGGTAAGCAAAATTGACTTACTAGCACACTCAATATTCCCTTCATACTTTGATAACCAATCCATGCCTAATATCACATCCAATCCTTGAGATTCCAATACTACTAGGTCTGAGGGAAAAACATAGTTACCAATCCTTAATGGTAACCGATCACACCATAGACTAGCCACATACTCTGCTCCTGGCGAGGTTACTAACATGGGTGACCTAAGGGCTTGGGTTGGTAGGTTATACTTATCCACAAATCCCCTTGAGATGTATGAATGCGATGCACCAGTATCAAAAAGAACGAGTGCAGTAAATGACTTAACCAAAAACTTACCTATTACTGCATCGGGCTGAGTTTCAACCTCCTCCACATTAACGTGGTTCACCTGTCCCCTGTTGAAAGGGTTCGGCTTCTTTCCAGAGCTTCCATTGCCGTTTTGGCCTTCAGGACATTCATTGGCATAATGTCCGGTCTTGGAACACTTGAAACAGGTGACTTGACTCAGATCTCTCTTGGCTGGGGTTGATGGGGTGCTGCGGTTCTGGCCATTGCTTCCTCCATTCCCATTACCATTCTTGGTGCCATTGTGATTGTGCGAGCTACCTAATCCAGGTACTAGATACTCAAGATGTCCATAACCGGGGACACGGCTAATCATGATTAGTTTATACACTCTGCAGAGGTTTGTGC
>NC_053026.1:585979379-586025873 GCF_003073215.2 Triticum urartu
CGGGCCGCGGCGAAGTGGGCGCGGGGGATGCTGATGTGGCACGCTGTGAGTGGCCCGGGGCGGCGGCGCGAGCTGACGTGGCGGCCGCTGATTGGCCGGGCGACGTGGAGGGCGCGGTGGACATGTCTGGCGCGGGATGGACATGTCCGGCGGCGCGAGGAAGAGGGAGGCTAGGGTTTCGGGGAAAAAGACCCGAAAATGAAATGGAGGGATCTATTTATATATGTAGAGGGAGCTATGAAGCTCCAAATGAGGTGCGGTTTTCGGCCACGCGATCGTGATCGAACGACCGAGATGATGTAGGAGATTTAGGTGGGTTTTGGGCCACTTTGGAGGGGTGTTGGGCTGCAACACACACGAGGCCTTTTCGGTCCCTCGGTTAACCGTTGGAGTATCAATCGAAGTCCAAATGGCACGAAACTTGACATGCGCTCTACCGGTAGTAAACCAAGGCTGCTTGGCAAGTCTTTGTCCAATCTAGAAATGTTTAACACCCCCACACGAAAAGAGGTAGAAAGGGGCACCGGGTGACATAGGAGCGCCGGAATGCAAAACGGACAACGGGGAAAATGCTCGGATGCATGAGACGAACTTGTATGCAAATAAAATACACATGATGACACGATATGCAATGCATGACACGCAAGCAATGACAACACAACAACAACGAATAACTGGAGGACACCTGGCACATCGGTCTCGGGCGTTACATGTTCTGCTGCTTTCAGTTGCTGATTCTTTTTAATACTTTGGTTGATGATCTTCCAATTTGATTCGTGCAGAAAAGGGAAGATTCGTGTGATTTTTATTTCTGGGAAGTTGCTGATGTGGGGGAATGCAATTATGCTGATTATTTGGTTAGACGAGGAATCCCAATACCAGCAGGTTGGGGTGTTGGGCAAGTAACTGAAGGAACGACAGAAGAGGAAGATGCAGAGCTGAAGGTTAAAGATGTAGTTCCTCTCATCATGGCCAAGAAACAGTTGCTGAACATCCTTGACAGCAATGAGGAGATGAAAGAGCTTGTGAAGATAATGGGCAAATCGATGTGCTCTGTAGGATGATTGTCTCTTTATGTGCAGTGTATGTAGCACTCGTGATGTATTCTGTGGCTACGACATGAGCACTTTGCTGAAACTAGTAATGAATGAAACCTGTGTAGCAGGCTGGGCGTAGTGTTGTGAACATCTAATGATTTCTATTAACAAAAATTAGGGGGTATCCCCTTTTTCTCATATAAATAAATAAATAGCAGAGGCCCTATCGGGTCAGCTTTGTTCTCATTCGAAGACGTCGAGCAAATTGCACTCCAACAGCAAACTATGTCATCAAATTCAAGTTTCACAGCCAAATATGAGTACAACTAAACAACAATGTCATCATGTTTTAGTTGTCATACAATCACCAAACACAAATCAGCATACATAACAAGTGATGTTCTCACAACAAAATACTAAACAACATGTTCATCAGGTTTCAGTTGTCATAGCAAACACAATTTTACATAGTAGATAAAAAACGTCTTCTAACAAGCAAATATGACAAAAGCAATTTAATCATCATCCGCAGCAGCAACATCAACATCTTCGCCATGTGTATCAGTCTGAATCGTAATTCCCCACGGTGTCATCTTCTTCTTCGTCCTCAACATCCTCGAACGTTGGCTTCTTCTTGATCAACTCTTGTATGTCCACAGCACGACAGGCAATCTTTTCGCTGGCGTCATTGACGTGATGGTTCTCAAAGATATTAGGAACATCTGTGTTATCTTGTACATCAGGAGCAGTGTAAGCATCATCTTGTTGTGCAACTTCATTAAACGAATTCCTCTGCTCAAACCTTTGCAATACTCTCCAGTCATCGCTACGTGCAAATGTGTCTTCCAAGAAAAATATCTGTGTTGCTTGATTTTCCAAAATAAAAGGCTCGTTGGTCTAGTACGCCGCCTTGACATTGATGGATTTGACCTCCTCATCAGCTCTGGGTTTTGCGATCCTGGAAAACAGGTTATACCAACGACAGCACAACAGAACCACACACCGATGATCCTCGAAACTGGAGATATACTGCAACTAAAAAATGTCTGTTATGTTAGCATACATTTCAATTGTCTCTTTGTCATACGTATCCGTGCTCATGATGGCACTGTTTTGTGTCTTCCTGCCTTCGTCTCGTGCAAGGGTGTTGTAGCGCACATCTCCAACAACGCAAGATTCATAATGTCTTACCCGAGTATCAGGACCCATTGCTAGTGAGTAAAGGGCATCATCAACTGCCTGCCCATCCTCCCGCATCTTCTTAACCTATGGTTAGAAAATAGACAAGCTGATCATCTTATGTACTCAATATATTAAAAAAACTAACAGTGCACTTCAAAAGCTTACATGGTTCTTGAACCATTTCGCAAATCCTGCCATAACCAGTTTGTCAATGTTTCTTGGATTTTGCGGCAGTAACTCCTCTTTGTAGATGCTGCACAACATAGTGATCGCGTCAAACATCTAAATATATAAGAATGTGCTGCAAGGTTAGTAGATTACGACGTACTCCCTCCGTTCCAAATTACTCGTCGAAGAAATGGATGTATCTAGAACTAAAATACATCTAGATACATCCATACCTGCGACAAGTAATTCGGAATGCAGGGAGTATAAGCTGCAGTACTGCACTTACTTGATATAAGGTACTCCCTCCTTCCATCTATATAGGGCCTAATGCGTTTTTCGAGGCTAACTTTGACCAAATGTTAGATCAATAATATATGACATGCAACTTACACAAAGCACATCATCAAATTTGTATGTGAAAGGAGCTTTCAATGATATAATTTTCACATTATGCATGTCATGTAGTATTAATTTTATCAATAGTCAAAGGCGGTCTTGAAAAACGCATTAGGCCCTATATAGATAGAAGGAGGGAGTAGTATCTCCGGACAGTTATTCAACACATACCAAACCATTTTGTCCAAATCTTTAGGTTTGTCCTCTTGTCGACTCTTCCCTGTAACTCGAACAGAATAATCAAAAACATTGAGCCCGGGATTGTCTTCACCCACCTCTTTGCTAAGCTGATTAGCTATTTTAATGTATTTTGAGCAGAATGTCAACGCTTCTGTAGCAATGTAGGCCTCTGCAATGGAACCCTCAGGTCTAGCTCTGTTCCTAACATAGCCCTTGAAAGTGCCTAGCCCCCTTTCAATAGGGTACATCCAGCCATACTGTATTGGACCTCTAAGTAGTGCCTCATCAGGTAGATGAACAGTCGAATGCACCATCACATCAAATAAGGCTGGAGGATATATCTTCTCAAGGTCGCATAGGATAGTTGGTATCTTGTCTCTAAGACACTCCAAAGCATCTATCCTGACATTCCTACTGTAGAGTTCCCTGAAGAATTGTCCCAACTCTGCAACTGCTCTGTATAAGTCAGGGCGGCCCAATCCTCTAAGGATAACAGGTAAAACCCTTTGAAGTAGGACGTGGCAGTCAAGAGTTTTCAACCCTTGTACCTTGTTTCCATCTGCACTGACTCTCCTTTCAGGGTTGGAAGCAAATCCATGTGGGAATCTCACACGTGACAGGACCTCGCAGAATTCTTTTCTTTTTACCTTGTCCAAGACGTACACAGCTGGTGCCATATCCTGTGGTTTACCTTCATCTTGCACCTGGAAATCCATTCTGATACCCAAGTGTGTCAAATCAATCCTAGATTTTAAGGTATCTTTCGTCTTGCCTTCAATATAAAGAAGTGTGCCGATAATGCTGTCACATATATTTTTCTCGATGTGCACCACATCAAGATTATGCCACAGATCCAAATCTTTCCAACACTCCAAGTCCCACAAAGTGGACCTGCGGGTAAACAATAATCTCTCTTCTCCCCTGCCACACTTCCTTTTCCTGCTACCATTACCAGGATGGTTTCTTGGTGTAATATGCCTGACCTTCTCTAATTCCACTTGCAACTCATCGGCGGTGAGCCTCTTTGGCGCATCACGGTTTTCATGCTTTGAATTGAACACATGTCTTCAGTATTTTCTAGGATGCAGCTTGTCCTTGGCAAGGAAACGGCGGTGTCCAATGTAACAGATCTTGCTAAGTATTGCGTATGACAGTGGATTCCTGTCACAGCGAACATATGCATTGTAACCATGTGTCGTTCGCCCTGACATAGTGCCCAAAGCCGGATAATCATGGATGCACCAAATTATAACACCACGCAGAAAGAAATCAGCTGGTGGGCTGCTATATAGGTCTCGAGTGAGAACACCCTTCCATAGCTGTTGAAGTTCCTCCACAAGAGGCTCCATGAACAAATCAAAATCCTTTCCAGGACTTTTTAGACCTGGGATGAGCAAGGCCATCATGTAGTTTGATTCTTTGGTGCAGACATTTGGAGGCATGTTGTAAGGGATAACAAGCACTGGCCACATGCTATATGTGGCGCTCTGGTGGCCAAATGGGTTAAATCCATCTGAAGCTAAGCCAAGTCTAATGTTTCTCGGGTCAGCAGCAAACTCTTTGTGTTTATCATGGAAGCTTTTCCACTCACTACCATGAGATGGATGGATCATTACATTCTAATCTCTGTACTCCTGGTTCCTAGAATGCCACAGTACATCCTCTCTGATTTCAGCATCATGAAACAACCTCTGCAATCTTGGTGTAATTGGAAAATGTCTCAGAACATTACGAGGAATCCTCTTCATAGCATCGTCATATTTCCATCTTGATGATTTTCATTTCGGGCATTCACTTAAGTTGGCATAATCCTTCCAGAACAGAACACAATTATTCTTACAAACATGGATCATATCATATCCAATTCCAACTGCACGAAGGAAATTCTTCATTTTACTGTAGGTGTGTGGCAGCTCAGACGCATCTGGGAAAGATTTGCGGAAAGCAGCCAACATCGCATCGAATGATTTGTTGGTCATCTGCTTAGATGTCTTCACCTGAAGAAAGGTGACCATAGCTGAGAATACTGACAACTTGTTTCCCGGGGTGACAGCAACATTGCATTGTTCCAACATACGAGCCCACCGTGTTTCTTCTGCAGGTGAAAGTTCATAGAATGCATGGGCATTTCGTAGCATTGTTTCAATGTTGGTCAAACTCACTGGCTCCGCCATCACCACCTCCTCCTCCTCTTCCACCTGAGCATCAGGCAGATCAAGATGGTGATCTGCTACTTCCACGTAGCCAATAACATTGACGTTCACAGCTTCACCATGATGAACCCACCTAGTATATGTGACCGACATCCCATACAAGTGTAGATGATTTTGCACAGTTGACTAGGGTCTTGTAACTGAATTCATACAACTGCTACATGGGCAGAGCACATCTGATTTCGGACCACCGTACTCAGCTCTGATAAAGTTCATGAAGTTTTCAACCCCTCGACATATGCAGCGGAGAATCTTCGAGCAGAAGTTATCCAAGTCATGTCTATCTGTTAGACATACAAATTAGTTCTTCTACTAGATATTACCGGAAAAACATATATGCTTTTTTATGAAGTCTAGAAAAAAATTACCTAGGTCGATGTCTAAAGCTATGGCAAGATATTTGGACGAGCAGATCTAAGTAACGAAATATATGTAAAGCTAATTCAGCAAACAGATTTGAGTGCCAAATTATGGCAGGCTGTTTCAGTAGTCAATGAGGCCGAGCACACAACCATCGAACTATCGAAGGCCATCGCAGCAACAAAGATCGAGTATAAAACGGTGTAGAGCTATTTCACCTAACAGATTGGCTACTAGACCATGGCAATCTATGTCACAATAAATATATGGCAGGATATTTTAGCAACTAATCAGCCTTGGCATGCCATCTCAGCTAAGCAGGTTGAGTGCAGAACAGGGCAAGGAAGCTTCTTAAGCAGAGCATATTGACAGTAAACTACTTCGACAAACAGTGAGATTAACAGCGTCTATCAGCTAACATTCAATGCTACACCAACATGAACGGGGCCTCAGTCTAGAATGCGCGTACCGTGGGAGAAGCTGACCGTCGTGCGTCTCCACACAAACGTCGCCAGCAGTGGCGGCGTTGACCGCCGTGCGCCTCCACAAGAACGTAGCCAGATGTGGCGGTGCAGCTAGAGGACGGCAGTCTACGAGAGCGTACTGTGGGAGCAAGAGGATCGCTGAACCGCGGCGCCGATGTATTGGCGCGGCGGGGAGGGCGGCTTTGGTGGAGCGAATTGAGTGGAGGGGGACAGGGGAGAGGGGTGTTTGGGGAATATTATTGGCTAGTTGGCCGAAGGGCGGTTGAATCGGATTTGGGGGGAAATTTTTGGGTGTGTGGGGGGGGGGGGGTTTTCGCGCGTGGGGGGGGAGGAGTTTGGCGCATGGTCGGTTTCTCCAGTGCAGTCCCACGTGTCAGTGAAGAGGCAAGCCGAAGCGCGTTCCGTTGCGTGAGCCGTGTGCGGACCGAACGTGTGTGGTGGCACAATAGAGCGCGACACTTATATGGTGTGGGGTGCAAGACAGAGGGCCGTTCAATAGAAAATGGGCCAACTCGCGAACATTGGTGGGTAGTTGCTCGTGAGGTGGTACCAGGCTCATTTTTTCTTCCTTTTTAAACTAGGTGCTTCGCCCCCTAAAAAAACATTGTTGGCTTCGCGCGATCCATCGATACTACTACTAGTAATCCGGTAATCCCGACTAAAACGGCGCGGCCGGGTCTTTTCCCGCGCGATATGCTGGGAGGTTGGCTTAGTTGGGTTTTTTAGGACGAGTAATGCTACACCTACGTAATCCCAGTTACGTAATTAACGTAATGTGAAACGTGTGAGCTGTTGATTGTAGATTGGGGGGAGGGAGGGGCCCACCACCATGAAAATCAGGGGAGGAGAGAGAGAGGCAATTTACGTTAACCCTTTTGTAGGTTCCCGTAGATGTAGAAAGATGTGAAATGCGTGAATGTGTAGTGGACGTACTATTGGAGTGCCTAAGATAATTTGTGTATGTATAGACCCTATGTGTTTATTTTTACTTCGCATGTTAGATTTGTCTCGGTTCAATAAAAGTAGAGTTGCACTACAAAAAAGACACATCCGTGACATTTTGGGCCGAACGAAATTTTTTCTGTCATACATATGACACTTCTATGACGATAATTGTGACAAAACCCGGTATCATCATAGATGTGGTGGGCTCCTACTTCTATGACAAAAAATCATGACAGAAAATGGGCTTTTCGTCCTGGGCGGGGCCGGAGATGCAGCTGCATGACATTCTTTGGGCATCCATGACGGAAAAAACCGTGGTAGAAGCGAGGGGAGGAAAATTTCGGGGAGTTCCCGGTTACGGTGGGAGGTCGGGGGCCGAGCGATGCGCGTTTCTCTCGTACACGTACGCGCGTGTGTGCGAGGCGTTGGCTCTAACTGAACCCGAGCGAGGCGTTGGGCTCTAACTGAACCCGAGCGATTGCACTGCAGGCTACGCGTTACTGAACCCGAGCGATCGATCGATGGCTGTTAACTGAACCCGATCGAGCGATTCCTTCGCTACTGCTGCTAACTGAAGCCGATCGATGGGATGAACAGTGAGTTGCGGGGGGGGGGGGGTTGGATGAACAGTGAGCGGTGGCGTTGCCTCTGGATGAACAGGACCCCGTGGTGTGGTGGAGGGCTGGATGAACAGTAGACGGTGGAGGGGTGCCCGTGGAGGGGTGGATGAACAGGACCCCGTGGTGTGGAGGGCTGGATGAACAGTAGACGGTGGAGGGGTGCTGGAGGGGTGGTTGAACAGGACCCCGTGGTGTGGAGGGCTGGATGAACAGTAGACAGGTGGAGGGGTGCCCGTGGAGGGGTGGTTGAACAGGACCCCGTGGTGTGGAGGGCTGGATGAACAGTAGACGGTGGAGGGGTGGTTGAACAGTAGCGGCATGGAGTAGGTGGAGGCTGGATGAACAGGAGCCCGTGGAGGCTGGATGAACAGGAGCCCGTGGAGGCTGGAGGAGGTCGACGGTGGAGATGAACAGTATTCCTGCGTGGAGTCCCGTGGGTTTGCGTACGGCCACACCCCTCCCGATGAACAGGACCCCTGTTTTGACCATATTTCGGGAGCGGTCCAACGTACTTCCCAGTCTTGTTTACCTGGCGCGTTATTGCGGTCCAGGTCGCACCACATCGGTGTTTCCCTTCCTGCAGCGATCAACAGGACCCCCGTTTCGACCATAGGAGTCCCCGTTCCTCCGTTCTTCGCGGTACGGGCCACTGCCCCGTGGTGCTCGGCGATTCAAACTACAGGACCGCACGTTTCGTATACCCGATACCGAGGCCTGTTTCGCCTCCGTTGCGTAAATCGACCCACGGGTTGTGCCACTAAGCTCAGATTTAAAGCTTAGGTTGATATGGACAGCTAGATGTATAGAAAACACCCTCCCGATAAGAACAGTGATCCTTCGTTCGAATGTGGCTGGTGCGAACACTGAAGCGTTTCCCTCAGTTGGGGACATAGCAATGCGGTAATCAGGCCCCCCAGGACCTCACCGATGAGACATCGGATCGCACTTCTGGTTGCCCTCATAACACGGAGCTGTTGCATATGCCCCATGAAACACATTGAAGCGCAAATTTCCATTAGCCTCCAATATGAAACAGACTGATGCATTTCAGTTACTCCCCGAGAGCTAGCGAGCTACGGGACGTTTGTATGTTCTCCGTCTGAGATCCCTCAGCACATCTACGACTGAAGACCTCGATCCGGGTCAATGCCGTAGGGTATGCAGGCGTAGGATTCAGGCGTTTCGAATCATGACCTTTACTCTGGCATGATGAAATGTAGATAAGGGAGCAACATGGTCTCGTTATTTTTCTTTCCTGGGCAAAGGCCTGACTGCGCAGTGTACGATTTATTTACGTGTAACATGGCTACTGTGTGCACACGTCAATCAATATCTTAACACGACACAATGCTCGCGTCTAATGACTATAATATACTGTACGTACACGTTTCGCAGGACAGTAAGCGTACAACACTACGTACAGCTTCGACCAAGATTGTGGGTTTCTTGATGTCACGGCACATAACTTTCCGTTGCGTGCTGAAAGGATATGTGATAAGCTGGTAGGGTCTCCCAACAGTTAGGGGGCTGCCGAATCATCTTGTTTTGTTTTGCCCGGGTCCTGTTCTCTACGAACTCTTCCGCTTTTGCACTGCGAGTTGTGTAAAGCGATGGGTCCATAGCAGAGGGGGGACATTATTTTTTCGGGCGAAATAAGTGTGGCCGTCCGGTGGGTCCCCGCTATCAGGTGGAGGAATAATTATTTTTCACGTAATAAAGAGGCACTTCCCTGCTGCGGCCATGGACCCAACTGTCAACCTCTCCACGTACAGTCCACGTCCGATGGAAGTCGTTCCTTGGCCACGTTGACCATGCCGCGCCTAGAGCACCAGGGCGGTGGACGATGGCGAGGACTAGGAAGGGGACGACGGGGAGCCTGGGAAGACGCGGCAGTGGAAGCCCGCGCGGAGAGGAGTACGAGGGTTCACTAGTTCGGCTGCGGTGTGAGGCTGCCGTCGCCGCAGGGCCTGGCCAGCGGTGGGAATAGTAGGGGGCGGTGAGGCCTCCACGGTAGCACCGCCGGCCATCGGAGGCAGGAGCATGCGGCACGACCGGCGCTGCTTTGGGCGGCTGGAGCAAGAAGACCAGAGGTTGAAGAAGCACTACGGCCGTTGGATGGACATCGTACGGTCACTGGAGCTAGAATCGTTCATATTGACTAAAGTTGACAAAGGCCCCCGTCCCAGTCAACTTAGTAGGCCCACAAGTCAGCCTCCCACCATGGTGGGTCCCAGCTAGCAAGGGGAGTATTCAATTTTTTTGTGCGTAATAAGGAGGCACTTCCGGTGGGTCCGAGCTGACAGCAGGGGGAACGTTTTTTCGCGAAATACGCTGGCCCGTCCGGTGGGTCCGAGCAGTCAGGGGAAACGTTTTTTCGTGAAATAAGGTGGCCCGTCTGGTGGGTCCCTGCTGTAAGGTGGAGGAATAATTATTTTGCGCGTAATAAGGAGGCACTTCCTTGTGGCCGCCTGGACCCAGCTGTCAGCCTCTCCACGTACAGTACTCTTCCGATGGAAGTTCGGTCGTTGACCACATTGACCACGCCGCGCCGACAGCACCACGGCGGTGGACGACGGCGAGGCCTAGGAAGGGGACGACGCAAAGCCGGGGAAGACGCGGCAGTGGATGCCCACGCGGAGAGGAGTACGAGGGTTCACTGGTTCGGCTGTGCTGCCGTCGCCGCAGAATAACAGGGGGTGTGGGTGAGTGGAGTGGAGGGATGGCCTGGCCAGCGGTGGGAGTAGTATGGGGGCGGTGAGGCCTCCGCGGCAGCACAGCCGGCCACGGGAGGCAGGAGCAGGCGGCACGACTGGCGCTGGTTTGGGCGGCTGGAGCAAGAAGACCAGAGGTTGAAGAAGCACTACGGCCGTTGGATGGACATCGTATGGTCAGTCGAGCTAAAATCGTGCATATTGACTAAGTTGACAAAGCCCTTCGTCCCCGTCAACTTAGTAGGCCCACAAGTGTGTGGCAGAGAACTTATAGCCCATTTGCGTTTTGTAAGAATGTACAAGCCATTTTGCAATTCTAATGGAATTTACAACATCCAATTTAGAGTTTGTTAAAAGTACAGCCCATTTTCTAGCTAGGACAATGATCAATAATTTCAACCAACCATTGAAGACAGAATTCAATAAAATTTCCCACATTTTGATGGGCTTCGGAATATTTTTTCCCGAAATTTCTAGTCAGATTAAATATAAATTTGTATTACGTAAAAATCCAATGAAACATTGCGCATGCAACAATGAAAATTTAAGATTTTCAAAATCCACAAATAATATTTTATAAACTAATTTCGTGTTTGGTGCATTTTTTATAGTTACTGCCCAGTTTTTATAATTACATCCCATTCATTATTTTTTAAAGCCCATTTTCCTGTTAAGCCTAATGCGTCCCTCCTAGGAAAGATTTGCAGCCCAGCGGGGCGGAGAATAACAAGTTGACGTTGCCTGGGTATTCCTCAAAAAGACGTATAGCTGGGTTAGCCATTTTCATCTTGAAAAAATTAGTATTTGAGCTGGATATCTGGCCTGGGCTAGACGGGCCACAGCCCGCCCAGTTAATACCCTTCTCTCCTCTAAACAACAACAAAATCATCGCCAAGAAAAACTCTGCAGTGCTCACGCCTCAAAAACACAAATACTACTCGAGCTGCTTGGTCCCAGCTGTCGGCCGCACCTTGTGCAATTCTCTTGTTTATATTGACTACATAGCTTGACAATGGTGTGGGACCGTGATGTCAGGAAACCAGGAGAAAGCAAAAAAATATTTGTACATAATAAGGAGGCACTTGCGTATGTACGGCTATGGCCCTAGTGGGTCCCTGTTGGGGAACGTAGCAGAAAACAAAAAAAATTCCTATGTTTTCACCAAGATCCATCTATGAGTTCATCTAGCAACGAGTGATCGGAGAGTGCATCTACATACCCTTGTAGATCGCTAAGCGGAAGCGTTCGAGTGAACGGGGTTGATGGAGTCATACTCGTCGTGATTCAAATCACCGATGATCCTAGTGCCGAACGGACGGCACCTCCGTGTTCAACACACATACAGCCCGGTGACGTCTCCTACGCCTTGATCCAGCAAGGGGAGAAGGAGAGGTTGGGGAAGACACCATCCAGCAGCAGCACGACGGCGTGGTGGTGGTGGAGGAGCGTGGTACTCCAGCAGGGCTTCGCCAAGCACTGCAAGAGACGAGGAGGGAGAGGGGTAGGGCTGCGCCAAGAAGGAGATTGAATCGTATGTTGGGCAACCCCAAAACCTCAAGTATATATAGGGGGAGGGGAGGGGCTGCGCCCCCACCTAGGGTTCCCTCCCTAGGGGTGGCGGCAGCCCCCAGATCCCATCTGGGAGGCGGCCAAGGGGGGAGAGAGGGGGCG
Source organism: Triticum urartu (assembly GCF_003073215.2). Taxonomy (NCBI): domain Eukaryota; kingdom Viridiplantae; phylum Streptophyta; class Magnoliopsida; order Poales; family Poaceae; genus Triticum; species Triticum urartu. The sequence continues at coordinate 585,991,348 of NC_053026.1, forward strand.
CACCACTAGGTGGGCCTTAGGCCCATCTGAGCCTAGGGTTTGCCCCCTTCCACTCTCCCTTGCGCCTTGGGCCTTGGTGGGGGGGGGGCACCAGCCCACCTGGGGCTGGTCTCCTCCAACACTTGGCCCATGCAGCCCTCCGGGGCTGGTGGCCCCACTTGGTGGACCACCGAGACCCTCCCGGTGGTCCCGGTACATTACCGATAAAACCCGTAACCTTTCCGGTGACCAAAACAGGACTTCCCATATATAAATCTTTACCTCCGGACCATTCCGGAACTCCTCGTGACGTCCGGATCTCATCCGGGACTCCGAACAACATTCGGTAACCACTTATATCTATTCCCCATAACCCTAGTGTCATCAAACCTTAAGTGTGTAGACCCTACGGGTTCGGGAACCATGCAGACATGACCGAGATAACTCTCCGGTCAATAACCAACAGCGGTATCTGGATACCCATGTGGGCTCCCACATGTTCCATGATGATCTCATCGGATGAACCACGATGTCAAGGACTTAATCAATCCCGTATACAATTCCCTTTGTCTAGCGGTATGATACTTGCCCGAGATTCGATCGTCGGTATCCTGATACCTTGTTCAATCTCGTTACCGGCAAGTCTCTTTACTCGTTCTGTAACACATCATCCCGTGATCAACTCCTTGATCACATTGTGCACATTATGATGATGTCCTACCGAGTGGGCCCAGAGATACCTCTCCATTTACACGGAGTGACAAATCCCAGTCTCGATTCGTGCCAACCCAACAGACACTTTCAGAGATACCTGTAGTGTACCTTTATAGCCACCCAGTTACGTTGTGACGTTTGGCACACCCAAAGCACTCCTACGGTATCCGGGAGTTGCACAATCTCATGGTCTAAGGAAATGATACTTGACATTAGAAAAGCTTTAGCATACGAACTACATGATCTTGTGCTAGGCTTAGGATTGGGTCTTGTCCATCACATCATTCTCATAATGATGTGATCCCGTTATCAACGACATCCAATGTCCATGGTCAGGAAACCGTAACCATCTATTGATCAACGAGCTAGTCAACTAGAGGCTTACTAGGGACATGGTGTTGTCTATGTATCCACATATGTATCTGAGTTTCCTATCAATACAATTCTAGCATGGATAATAAACGATTATCATGAACAAGGAAATATAATAATAACCAATTTATTATTGCCTCTAGGGCATATTTCCAACAGTCTCCCACTTGCACTAGAGTCAATAATCCAGTTCACATCGATATGTGATTAACACTCAAGGTCACATCCCCATGTGACTAACACCCAAAGAGTTCTGGGTTTGATCATGTTATGCTTGTGAGAGAGGTTTCAGTCAACGGGTCTGCAACATTCAGATCCATATGTACTTCGCAAATTTCTATGTCATCTTGTAGATGTAACTACTACGCTACATTTGGAGCCATTTCAAATAACTGTTCTACTTGGAGCTATTCTAAATTGTTGCTCCATTATACGTATCCGGTATCTCTACTCAGAGCTATCTGGATGGGTGTTAAGCTTGCATCGATGTAACTCTTTATGTCGAACTCTTTATCACCTCCATAACCAAGAAACATATCCTTATTCCTCTAAGGATAATTTAGACCGCTATCTGGTGATCTACTCCTAGATTACCTTTGTACCCTCTTGCCAGATATGTGGAAAGGCACACATCAGGTGTGGTACTCAGCATGGCATACCGTATGGAGCCTATGACAATAGCATAGGGGACGACTTTCGTCCTTCCTCTTTTTTCTACCGTGGTCGAGCTTTAAGTCTTAACTTCATACCTTACATCTCAGGCAAGAACTCCTTCTTTGACTGATCCATCTTGAACACCTTCAAGATCATGTCAAGGTATGTGCTCATTTGAAAGTACCATTAAGCATTTTGATCTATCCTTATAGATCATGATGCTCAATGTTCAAGTAGCTTAATCCAGGCTTTCCATTGAAAAACACTTTCCAAATAACCCTATATGCTTTCCAGAAATTCTACGTCATTTCTGATCAACAATATGTCAACAACATATATTCATCAGAAATTCTATAGTGCTCCCACTCACTTCTTTGGAAATACAAGTTTCTCATAAACTTTGTATACACCCAAAATCTTTGATCATCTCATCAAAGCATACATTCCAATTCCGAGATGCTTACTCCAGTCCTTAGAAGGATTGCTGGAGCTTTGCATACTTATTAGCATCTTTCAGGATTGACAACACCTTCCGGTTGTATCACATACAACCTTTCCTCAAGAAAATCATCGAGGAAACAATGTTTTAACATCCTATATACAAGATTTCATAAATAATGCAGTAATCGCTAATATAATTCCAACAAACTCTTAGCATCGCTACGAGTGAGAAAGTCTCATCGTAGTCAACTCCTTGAACTTGTCGGAAAACATCTTAACGAAAAGTCGAGATTTCTTAATGGTGATACTTACCATCATTGTCCGTCTTCCTTTTAAAATCCATATGTACCTAACTGCCTTACGACCATCAAGTAGTTCTTCCAAAGTCTACACTTTGTTTTCATATATGGATCCTCTCTCGGATTATATGGCCTTGAGCCATTTTGGAATCCAGGCCCACCATCGCTTCTCCATAGCTCGTAGGTTCATTGTTGTCTAGCAACATGACTTCCAAGACAGGATTACGTACCACTCTGTAGTAGTACGCATCCTTGTCATCCCACGAGGTTTGGTAGTGACTTGATCTGAAGTTTCATGATCACTATCATAAGCTTCCACTTCAATTGGTGTAGGTGCCACAGGAACAACTCCCTGTGCCCTGCCACACACTAGTTGAAGAGACGGTTCAATAGCCTCATCAAATCTCCACCATCCTCCCACTCAATTCTTTCGAGAGAAACTTTTCCTCGAGAAAGGACCCGATTCTAGAAACAATCCCTTATTGCTTTCGGATCTGAGACAGGAGGTATACCCAACTGTTTTGGGTGTCCTATGAAGATGCATTTATCTGCTTTGGGTTCGACCTTATCAGCCTGGAATTTTTCACATAAGCGTCGCAGCCCCAAACTTTTAAGAAATGACAACTTAGGTTTCTCTAAACCATAGTTCATATGGTGTCATCTCATCGGAATTACGTGGTGCCCTATTTAAAGTGAATGTGGTTGTCTCTAATGCCTAACCCATAAATTGTCATGGTAATTCGATAAGAGACATCATGGTATGCATCATATCCAATAGGGTGCAGTTATGATGTTCGGACACACCATCACACTATGGTGTTCCAGGCTGTATTAGTTGTGAAACAATTTCCACAATGTCTTAATTCTGTGCCAAACTCGTAATTCAGATATTCATCTCTATGATCATATCATAGATATTCTTGTCACGACGATCTTTCAACTTCACCCTAAAATTACTTGAACCTTTCAATAATTCAAACTCGTGATTCATCAAGTAAATATACTCAACATCTACTCAAATCATCTATGAAGTAAGAACATAACGATATCCACTACACGCCTCAGCACTCATTGGACTGCACACATCAAAATGTATTACTTCCAACAAGTTGCTTTCTAGTTCCATTTTACTGAAAACGAGGCTTTCAGTCATCTTGCCCATGTGGTATGATTTGCATGTCTCAAGTGATTCAAAATCAAGTGAGTCCAAATGGTCCATTTGCATGGAGTTTCTTCATGCATATACACCAATAGACATGGTTCGCATGTCTCAAACTTTTCAAAACGAGTGCGCCCAAAGATCCATCAACATGGAGCTTTTTCATGCGTTTTATACCGATATGACTTATGTGGCTGTGCCACAAGTAGGTGGTACTATCATTACTATCTTATATCTTTTGGCATGAACATGTGTATCACTACGATCGAGATTCAATGAACCATTCATTTTAGGTGCAAGACCATTGAAGGTATTATTCAAATAAACAGAGTAACCATTATTCTCCTTAAATGAATAACCGTATTGCGATAGACATAATCCAATCATGTCTATGCTCAACGCAAACACCAATCTCGATGGTAGAGGGAGCGTGCGATGCTTGATCACATCAAGCTTGGAAAAAATTCCAACACATATTGCCAGCTCACCTTTAGCTAGTCTCCGTTTACTCCGCATCCTTTTATTTCGAGTTTACTAACATTTAGCAACCGAACCGGTATCTAATACCATGGTGCTACTAGGAGTACTAGTAAAGTACACATTAACACAATGTATATCCAATATACTTCTATCGACCTTGCCAGCCTTCTCATCTACCAAGTATCTAGGGTAATTCTTCTCCAGTGTCTGTTCCCCTTATTACAGAAGCACTTAGTCTCGGGTTTGGGTTCAACCTTGGGTTTCTTCACTAGAGCAGCAGCTGATTTGCCGTTTCATGAAGTATCCCCTTTTGCCCTTGCCTTTCTTGAAACTAGTGGTTTCACCAACCATCAACAATTGATGCTCCTTGATTTCTACTTTTGTGGTGTCAAACATCGCGAATATCTCAAGGATCATCATATATGTCCCTGATATATTATAGTTCATCACGAAGCTCTAGCAGCTTGGTGGTAATGACTTCGGAGAAACATCACTATCTCATCTGGAAGATCAACTCCCACTCGATTCAAATGATTGTCGTACTCAGACAATCTGAGCACAAGCTCAACAATTGAGCTTTTCTCCCTTAGTTTGCGGGCTAAGAAAATTGTCGGAGGTCTTATACCTCTTGACGTGGGCATGAGCCTGAAATCCCAATTTCAGCCCTCGAAACATCTTATATGTTTCGCGGTGTTTCAAAACGTCTTCGGTGCCTCAACTCTAAACCGTTTAACTGAACTATCATGTAGTTATCAAAACGTGTATGTCAGATGTTCGCAACATCCACAGACGACGTTCGAGGTTCAGCACACTGAGCGGTGCAATAAGGACATAAGCCTTCTATGAAGCAATGAGGACAATCCTCAGTTTACGGACCTAGTCCGCATAATTGCTACTATCATCTTTCAACTAAATTTTCTCTAGGAACATATCTAAACAGTAGAACTGAAGCGCGAGCTACGACATAATTTGCAAAGACCTTTTGACTATGTTCAGGATAATTAAGTTCATCTTATGAACTCCCACTCAGATAGACATCCCTCTAGTCATCTAAGTGATTACATGATCCGAGTCAACTAGGCCGTGTCCGATCATCACGGGAGACGGACTAGTCATCATCGGTGAACATCTTCATGTTGATCATATCTTCTATACGACTCATGTTCGACCTTTCGGTCTTCCGTGTTCCGAGGCCATTTCTGTACATGCTAGGCTCGTCAAGTCAACCCAAGTGTTTCGCATGTGTCCCGAGGCCATGTCTGTACATGCTAGGCTCATCAACACCCGTTGTATTCGAACGTTAGAATCTATCGCACCCGATCATCACGTGGTGCTTCGAAACAACGAACTTTCACAACGGTGCACAGTTAGGGGGAACACTTTCTTGAAATTTTAATGAGGGATCATCTTATTTACTACCGTCGTTCTAAGCAAATAAGATGTATAAACATGATAAACATCACATGCAATCAAATAGTGACATGATATGGCCAATATCATATTGCTCCTTTTGATCTCCATCTTCGGGGCTCCATGATCATCATTGTCGTCGTCATGACACCATGATCTCCATCATCATGATCCCCATCATTGTGTCTCCATGAAGTTGTCTCGCCAACTTATTACTTCTACTACTATGGCTACCGGTTAGCAATAAAGTAAAGTAATTACATGGCGTTGTACAATGACACGCAGGTCATACAATAAATAAAGACAACTCCTATGGCTCCTTCCGGTTGTCATACTCATCGACATGCAAGTCGTGATTCCTATTACAAGAACATGATCAATCACATACATCACATATCATTCATCACATTCTTCTTGGCCATATCACATCACATAGCATACCCTGCAAAAACAAGTTAGACGTCCTCTAATTGTTGTTGCAAGTTTTTTTACGTGGCTGCTATAGGTTTCTAGCAAGAACGTTTCTTACCTATGTCAAAACCACAACATAAATTGCCAATTTCTATTTACCCTTCAAAAGGACCCTGTTCATCGAATCCGATCCGACTAAAGTGGGAGAGACAGACACCCGCCAGCCACCTTATGCAACTAGTGCATGTCAGTCAGTGGAACCGGTCTCACGTAAGCGTACATGTAAGGTTGGTCCGGGCCGCTTCATCCTACGATGCCGCCGAATCAAGATAAGACTATTAACGGCAAGATAATTGACAATATCGACGCCCACAACTACTTTGTGTTCTACTCGTGCATAGTAACTACGCATAGACCTAGCTCATGATGCCACTGTTGGGGAACGTAGCAGAAAACAAAAAAATTTCCTACGTTTTCACCAAGATCCATCTATGAGTTCATCTAGCAACGAGTGATCGGAGAGTGCATCTACATACCCTTGTAGATCGCTAAGCGGAAGTGTTCAAGTGAACGGGGTTGATGGAGTCGTAATCGTCGTGATTCAAATCACCGATGATCCTAGTGCCGAACGGACGGCACCTCCGTGTTCAACACACGTACAGCCCGGTGACGTCTCCTACGCCTTGATCCAGCAAGGGGAGAAGGAGAGGTTGGGGAAGACTCCATCCAGCAGCAGCACGATGGCGTGGTGGTGGTGGAGGAGCGTGGTACTCCAGCAGGGGTTCGCCAAGCACCGCAAGAGACGAGGAGGGAGAGGGGTAGGGCTGCGCCAAGAAGGAGATTGAATCGTATGTTAGGTAGCCCCAAAACCTCAAGTATATATAGGGGGAGGGGAGGGGCTGCGCCCCAAATAGGGTTCCCTCCCTAGGGGTGGCGGAAGCCCCCAGATCCCATCTGGGAGGCGGACAAGGGGGAGAGAGGGGGCGCACCACTAGGTGGGCCTTAGGCCCATCTGAGCCTAGGGTTTGCCCCCTTCCACTCTCCCTTGCGCCTTGGGCCTTGGTGGGGGGGCGCACCAGCCCACCTGGGGCTGGTCCCCTCCCACAATTGGCCCATGCAGCCCTCTGGGGCTGGTGGCCCCACTTGGTGGACCACCGGGACCCTCCCGGTGGTCCCGGTACATTACCGATAAAACCCGAAACCTTTCCGGCGACCAAAACAGGACTTCCCATATATAAATCTTTACCTCCGGACCATTCCGGAACCCCTCGTGACATCCGGGATCTCATCCGGGACTCCGAACAACATTCGGTAACCACGTATATCTATTCCCCATAACCCTAGCATCATCGAACCTTAAGTGTGTAGACCCTACGGGTTCGGGAACCATGCAGACATGACCGAGATAACTCTCTGGTCAATAACCAACAGCGGGATCTGGATACCCATGTGTGCTCCCACATGTTCCACGATGATCTCATCGGATGAACCACGATGTCAAGGACTTAATCAATCCCGTATACAATTCCCTTTGTCTAGCGGTACGATACTTGCCCGAGATTCGATCGTCGGTATCCCGATACCTTATTCAATCTCGTTACCGGCAAGTCTCTTTACTCGTTCCGTAACACATCATCCCGTGATCAACTCCTTGATCACATTGTGCACATTATGATGATGTCCTACCGAGTGGGCCCAGAGATACCTCTCCGTTTACATGGAGTGACAAATCCCAGTCTCAATTCGTGCCAACCCAACAGACACTTTCGGAGATACCTGTAGTGTACCTTTATAGCCACCCAGTTATGTTGTGATGTTTGGCACACCCAAAGCACTCCTACGGTATCCGGGAGTTGCACAATCTCATGGTCTAAGGAAATGATACTTGACATTAGAAAAGCTTTAGCATACGAACTACATGATCTTGTGCTAGGCTTAGGATTGGGTCTTGTCCATCACATCATTCTCCTAATGATGTGATCCCATTATCAACGACATCCAATGTCCATGGTCAGGAAACCGTAACCATCTATTGATCAACGAGCTAGTCAACTAGAGGCTTACTAGGGACATGGTGTTGTGTATGTATCCACACATGTATCTGAGTTTCCTATCAATACAATTCTAGCATGGATAATAAACGATTATCATGAACAAGGAAATATAATAATAACCAATTTATTATTGCCTCTAGGGCATATTTCCAACAGTCCCTAGTGTCATCCAGTCAAAATAAAGTCATCTCCTGAATCCTCATGTTCGTTGACGATGTTAACAATGCTCGGCGCCACGGCGAGCGCAACAACTCGAAGGACAACGGAGAGGGCCTCGCGGGCCCTACGGATGGTCTGATACAGCACCCGCTACTCATTCAGGAAGCTAGGATCATGAGACACCTATGATGACCTTCGAGAAACTGAGACGTCATGAAACGGTAAGGCCGCGCTTGGGAGCTCTGGTTTATTTCAAACCTTTAGTAACATACAAGTGTAATTTACTCGTCATCGAAAACAACGCGTAAAATACAGGCGTAATGAAACCGAGGGCCCGAGGTCTGTAAGTAAAACCGACGGGTTACGTGTGTAATTTGAGAGACCGATGTATATTTTACGAGCACTGCTATATGGACGACAGTACCAGACGATACATGCACGATGTGCGTATCATGCCATCCATGGGCAAGGCTAAAACAGCAGCTAACGACTGTATTAGCAATTGTCTGAGTGTCGTTCAGCGTTTTTATCGTGTGTCAAGTACTTCCGATATTTTACTAGTCGAAATCGACCAACCAAGCGCCTTCGCCCGAGACCATCTGCTTTAATTTACAAGCATCAGTTTTACAAGCGGTTTTGGTTGGAAAACGACGATCCAATCATGGCCTAATATCATGAGTTGGTTGGAAGATCATATGGTTTCACGTCTAACCTACCCGACTTGTCATATAGGCTATGAATGAAACATCAGACGATGAACTTCTTAAGCATGGAAACAACCAAAGAGGATGATCTTCTTAACAAGCAAATCACTTGCATTAGATCGACATGCAAAACAATATGAAGCATTATTCTCAGGAGGCATGGTGAACAGCTCGTGATGCCGCATGCCACAACATTCCAAGCTCAACTTTGCAATCAAACACAAGGCCTGGCATTACATAGACAATATTCAGAACAAACTCTTAACACAGGAATATCTCAGCAGAGTAACTATTTACTTCTAAACTGAACACAGGAATAGGAAAAAACACTCGACGCTGCTCACAGCAAGGGCGTCCCACTAAAAAATATCAAATGCATGTCTTCTGGCTAACATCAATGAGCAAATTTTGACAAGGTTTTCCAATTCCAATATATTAAACTAACGTCTTCTTGCTAACATCAATGATTAAACTTTGACAAGCTTTTCCCATTCAAAATATGCAATGCCTATGATCATGGAGTCCTGTCGCTTCTTGCTAAGATCAATGATTAAACTTTGACAAGCTTTTCCCATTCAAAATATGTAATGCCTATGATCGTGGAGTCCTGTCGCTTCTTGTACTTGTTTGGGCACTTCTTGCCCAGGGCACTCCACGTGTTGTTAAATTGCCAATGGTCTCTGCAGACTAGTCATGTCACCGGTGTCTAATATTTATGGCACCGGCTGTAGCAATGGAGGGATTCGGTGCCAAACTAAGAAAAGGTGAAATTGGCACCTCTTTTGGCCTACATAGTGGAAGCCCTAATACTCTGTAAAGCTTCTCGATCATTCCTTCTGTAATGTAGCGCAAACAATGACTGCTTCTTTCTACAAAGTGGAACGACCAACTGGACCCAGTAATGCAGCAGTTTGCCTTGGACACATTGGCTCCTTTTGTGCAGTTGAACTAAAATTGAAGTCAGAATAAAGCCGAGCTTTAATTTTGATATCCCTGTAAGCAACAAAAGGTATAAGGGAAACAATTACTGAGAAATAACGGTTGATGACTTGTACTGCCAGAAGAAAAACATCTACTGATCTACCTTTTCTTAATGGGAAACAAAGCAAGAGAGTAGCAATTCTCAATTAGTGTGATTCATTCATATTAACTGAGACATTATCTTAACAATGCCTTGTTTCAAGATGTATAAAGAACAAAAAAGCAGAAAAGTATCATTCCTAAAACAATGCGACTGATTCATTTTAATAGAGACATTATCTTAACAATACCTTGGTTAAACATGTAGAAAGAACTACAAAGCAGGATACTACCATTTGTAAAACACTATAAGTTTGTAACTGATATATAATAACAGAGACATTATCTGGACAATACATTTGTTAAACATGTACTCCGGCCGATCCCTAACGGAAATGGTACTCCTGCCGATCTCTAACAAGTGTTTGCAGTTTTGAACTAAGATACAGTTCTAGGGTAGAGTGGGCGCAACAACAGTATGTGCTTCCAACTACTTATAAAGGGGGTGATGCAGAGTTTGTTGTAACAAAGCAACAAGCATCATGTCTGGGTTGGTTCCATTTTTGTTCACTACTTAATGGGAAAAGACAGCAATACAATAGCTTCAATTCAACATTTATTTAAAATAGTACCAATACAAGTAGCACAACATCTCAAAGCACACTGCACAATCATGTGGATGAAGGCCTGTACTAACCTTTCATGAAACCGACAACGATAAAATACGAATCTGCCAACACAAATAGGAAATCCAATCTCGTTTTGTGCAGTTGCACTAAAATCAAGCAAAGTGTTTTTCGTAGCGAAGCAAAATGTCACAATAGCAACAAGTTGAATAGATATCCCTGTATAAACAGAGGCAAAAAAGGAATCAATTACTGGCTAATAAAGGAGGATGAAACATGCGGCCGCAAAAATCCAATCCCTAACAAGTGTTGCAGTTTTGAAATAAGATTCAGTAGTTAATTCTGAGAGTGGCATCAATTACTGTCTTATAAAGGGGGTGATGCTGAATTTGTTGTAACAAAGCAACAAGCATCATGTCTGGGTTGGTCCCATTTTTGTTCACTACTTAATGGGAAAAGACAGCAATACAATAGCTTCAATTCATCATTTATTTAAAACAGTACCAATACAAGTAGCACAGCATCTCAAAACACACTGCACGATCATGTGGATGAAGGCAAGTACCAACCTGTCATGACGCACACAAGATCACATACGAATCTGCCAACATGAATAGGAAATCCAATCTTGTTTTGTGCAGTTGCACCGAAATCAAGCAAAGTGTTTCGCGTAGCGAATCAAAATGTCACAATAGCAACAAGTTGAATAGATATCCCTGTATAAACAGAGGCAAAAAAGGAATCAATTACTAGCTAATAAAGGAGGATGAAACATGCGGCCACAAAAATGGTAATCCCGCCAATCCCTAACAAGTGTTGCAGTTTTGAAATAAGATTCAGTAGTTAATTCTGAGAGTGGCATCAATTACTGGTTTATAAAGGGGGTGATGCTGAATTTGTTGTAACAAAGCAACAAGCATCATGTCTGGGTTGGTCCCATTTTTGTTCACTACTTAATGGGAAAAGACAGCAATACAATAGCTGCAATTCATCATTTATTTGAAATAGTACCAATACAAGTAGCACAGCATCTCAAAGCACACTGCACAATCATGTGGATGAAGGCCTGTACTGACCTTTCATGAGACGACCAACATAAAATACGAATCTACCAACACGAATAGGAAATCCAATCAAGTTTTGTGAAGTTGTACTGAAATCAAGCAAAGTTGCCGGTGTGACATTTAAGTTTTCTATAGCAGCAAGTTGAATAGATATCCCTGTTTTAAGAGGCAAAAAAGAAAACAATTACTGGCCAATAAAGGAGGATGAAACATGCGGCCACAAAAAAAGCATCTACTTTATCTTGATGGAAAACAAAGTATAGGACAGTAGCATTTCTAAAACGGTTGCATTGATTCATATTAACAGAGAAATTCTTTTAAAACAGATCAGTAGTTAATTCTGAGATTAACAACAGCAAAATAGCTGCATGGGACATGCCAGCACCATGTGCGTCCACACGTATAAATGGGTGATGCAGAGTATGTAGCAAAGCAGCATATATGCGCTGGTCCCATATTTGTTCTCTTTGAACCTTCTTCCTATGTGAGGGCAGCAAATCTAGTCATGCACAAACTACCCGACACCCTAGTTTCTTTCCCTTTTCAACAAAGAGATGGGTTCCTTAGAGATGTGTGTACAGGGTTACCCCCTTTTTCCCTTTTCGACCTACAAAGCGGCTGGATAGCCAGTCTATACTACTTTCCGCCCCTCCTTTCCTCATTGAACCACGTCCTAGATTCTTGCTCCAGCCCACCACAACCTTCTTTCCTCTTTGAACCAAGACCTAGATTCGAGTACAGATCGAAAAAGATCCACATGCAGCTAGAGCAACGACGGTTTCAAATAAACTTATACCTTAGGGTCGTCGGGATGTGGCAAGGCGTGCGGCGGGAGGCCGGATCTGCCCACACTACGTAAGGCAGCGAGGAAGAAGGGGTCGGTGGCCCTCCCGCACAGGCGCTGGGTGAAAGAGAATAGCGCAGCCGGCAGTGGACTGCCTCCCTCGCCGAAGGCGATAGAGTGAACGTTGCACCTCCTCCCCTTCCCGGTGCGACGGGATACAGACGCCTCCTTCACCAGCTGTGAGGGGGGAGAGAGACAAGAGGCCAACGCAATCTTGTTTAGATCTGGTGAAGAGAGGGTGAGAGACTGTGAATATAGCAAACCCTAGCAAATGAACGCTGAGCCTCCAGCGTGTAACATATATGTAGTGCGGCGAGCGCGTGGAGAGTGCAAACCCTTGCGAACAAGTGATGAGGCTCCCGCTTATATATATATATACTACTGTAGTACAGACTAAGCTCCGGTGCCTTCACTGCACCTTCTTTTGGCTGTATGACAGGTGAGCCAGCCACATTTTGGGCCCACCTGTCGTAAAACCCTAGAGAAAATTGCACCAACGTGAAAGACGACTGCGTCTCCAATGCAACCAAGGTGAACTGACAAAGGATATCATCTTTGTGCGTAACAAGCAAAGAGCACTCATGGAAAACAACTTGTTTTTCATCGAAAATCGATCAGCTTCACCAGCTGATGCAACCATGAGGCGCAACCATGAGCATCGATAGGTCATCGTGGTGATGCATCATCCATTTGGCATCAAGTTTGGGTGAGGCACCTAAGAAGTTTGATAAATCCTCACTGTGGTCTGTTTCTTCTCAGTAATCAAGCTCGAGGAAGGAAGAACCATGTGGCAGAGGACAGTGAGGCGGAACAACAATGGCCATCCAATTTTGTGCAGTTCCACTAAAATTGAGGAAGACATGCCCGGGTATGGAGACACGCATCGCTGTTTCCAAAAATATAAAAAAGGGTTAGCAACGACATCTCAATTGTCAATAAGAATTAATGATAAGTACACCAACAAACATAAGCATCATAATTATCTTGATGGGAACTAAACCAGGATACCCGAGAAAAAAAGCATTTCTTCATTTAACCAGTGATAGTACTACCACCATATGGACAATGACCGCACAACCACCATGTACTTTTTTGTCGAAACAACATGTATACCTCCACCGAGGCATAAATCAGGACAACTTTTTGAGTGGCATTTCCTCTATAATAGTACTAGTAGGTGATGTTGGACCAGCCGACGAACCCTAGCTACTATGCATGGGGAGCTGGGGAGTAGTCGCATAGAAGAAAACCCGCACGCAGCAACCTAGGAGCTGGACCAGTACAAGAAGTTATACCTCATGTGGGCGAGATGTTGTTTAGGCGGGCGGGCGGGATCTTCCCACACGACGGCAACGAACAAGGGCACAGAGTATCTTCGTCCGCGCCAGCGCCGGCTTCGAGAGGACGGTGCGCATCGGCTTCCTCCGTCGCCGACGGCGACAACCTCAATGCTGCACCTCCTCACCTCCCGCAGCGGACGGGATTTGGCCTGATATGTGACCACCGATGAGGAGAGAGATAGAGTGGACACTGTCATCTTGTTTTGATATGGAGAGGGTGAGAGAGCGAGACGCGAGAAACTCTATCAAACAAGAAGCTATAATGGAGTAAAAAATCTCTCCATAGTAGTGGTTTTAAATAGAATACGCGCGTTCCCGGAAAAAAGAAACAAAAACTGGCGAACAATTTTTTAAGGGTCTGTCTAGGACACATCTAGATGTGACATAGTTATGTCACATATAAGTTGATGTCCACTCTGTTTGTGGTCTTTTCCTAGTTTTTTTTGTTTCTTGTTGCTACATTATATACTTGTGGGTGGTTAGATGTGATATCCTTAAATAACATCTAGATGTGAATTAGACAAACTGATTTTCTAACGTACCAAGAAAGAAAACTTGATCAAAAACACGCCCCCGCTTCCAGGTCGTGAGAGTCGTCATGCACACACACATCGACATAGACATGCATATCCGTGGTTACATAAAATTCCATTTGCATCTCCATCTCCAATCATATTTTTCCAACTGGCACATTATTTACGTTGTTAATTATATACGCAGCAATATTAACGTACAACATCTCTTGTTTGCGCACGTCCGGACCACTGCCACGGCCAGTCCTGACCAACCCGAACCCTCGTCATCACCCACGTGTGCTACCCGCCCGAAACTGTCAGTGCCGCATTCATGCCCGGCCAAAGCGGACGTGACCTCTCACTGGCACCGGCATTGAAGTGGTGCGCCGGCCGAGAGAGTGTCGCCTGCGCCGCTTCCGGGTGCACGCGGCTGCTCCGCGTTCAAAGGTCGCAATAGCCGGCTACAACATGCGCGATCTCTTCCAGTAGTAAGTTCTTGGGAGTCCGTGCTACAGCTAGCTGTCCTCCCCCAACTCGTCAATATCTTCCAGTAGTGCTAGTACTCCATGGCACGATCCATCGACAAGCAGGCAGGAAAGTTATGGTATACTACTCGGTTTGCGGTGAGTGGCATGCCAAGCGTCCGTGTGGGGTCAATCCGTGGAGGAGGGTGAGACACGAACATGACAGACGTGATTTAAACATTGGTTTTGCTCGATGGCGCGATCCAACGAAACGAAACGTTGGTTTCTCTCCGTTTCCATTTTTTCTCCGGAAAAACGGAAACTTTTCCACTCCATTTTCATTCCTATTCCAAGGTTGCCCCGTTACAACATTCCATCAAATACAAAGGAAAACTAACACGCATGCTGATGCATCTCAATGATTCACAGATCATAGCCAATATTTACTTCTCAACTAAAGAAAAAAGTTGTGAGAGCGTGTATGATAGAAAAACTACTGATGGGGTCACTACGACTTAAACCCTAAACCCTAAACATGATTTAATTTCCTGGCCAGATAGAACCTATCGAAGGAAAGACGGCTGGAACCCTCGGATCATACGATGCTTTTGTGTAGTTCCACTAAAATCAACCTGAGCATCCCTGATGGCAAAGATATTGAAGAAGTGTGATTAGAATAATAGTACTGGCACTAGTTCATGAGACATAAACTCATCACAAGTAGAAGCCGGTAGAAGTAGAGAAAGATCGACATGGAGATGGAGCTACGGCAGTGGAGCAAGCCGGCTCCAAAAGCAAGATGGACTACCTGGGACGTCGGGCTGTAGCTAGAAAGGCGGTTGGGACGCGGCATCGGCCCATACCGTGGTGAACCCCGATTGGGACGCACCGACTGTGGGTTTTCTCCCTCGCCGATGTCGACCGCGTCTATGCAGAACATTGTTCCCTTCCCCCAGCTGCGGTATCAGGCCCGTCGTTCTATGCTTGTGAAGAGAGCAACCTGAGCAAGCAGGCTTGTAGCTTAGGCTCCTTCTAGTGTATATATAGTGGTTTTCTTTTTCTCTCCATATCAACCATTTTATATTCCGTACGTGTCATTCAAGGGTGAAATGATGGTTGCTTCTTCCGACTAACTTACTGTGTGATTTGACTGCTCCTCAGTGGCCCCTACACGTACTCCCCCTACGTGTATGCAACAGTCACACGTACACATGGACGCAAAAACGCGCGCGACGCCCTAATGCATGCATGTCCGAGCACACGACGGAACACACACGGTCACGCTCAAGTGCTCAACCTACACGTGCATGCACACACATACTCAGTCAGGGTGAGCTAGTGACCGTATGAACACCGGAAAATATATATATTGAGCGCAATGAGCGTATTATGAAGTCCACTGACTGTATTTTTACAAATATACAGTGATAGACAGTGTATTTATCTCGTTTGAAATTAAGCCATATTAACCGGAGAGGAGGCAGCATGGACTAGCATTACTTTGCTGTGTCCCATCAACTTGCCGAACGAGGAGAAGGTTGCAGGACGGGAGAAGCTTGTGTGCGGTGGCTCGCAGGACAAGAAGAAACTTTTGACTAATGCAAGATCTCCCTCGCTCAGGCGGTGGACGTGCAATAGTTAATTCGGTGTCATATTGCCAGAAGCATACACTATACTACTAGTGCTATTATTATTCGACTTCTCGAACAGCCAAGCGCAAAGTTTACTAGTACTACTACTATAGTCCATAAAGGTACGTACTATACTAGTACTAGGAACTGGATGGAGGAGCGCCTGCACTCTTATTATAATTTTAAAATGTGATAAAGCAATCTTCAACACAGTTGGTTCTCTTCGAGGGTTCTCGCATGTGATAATGGAAGTTGATTGCATGGAACACTCGCCACAATTCTCGCTTAATTCTGGCTCATATCCTGTTACAAATAGTAGCGCTCAGTAATATTTCCTCTTTTTTTGTTATTCAGCATGTAAACAGGTCAGCAAACCTTGTGGCGCATCTTCATGCGAACCGTGCTTGCTGCACTTTGAATGTGGTCGAGAGCTGGCTTGATGAAACACCTCGCTTCCTACTTCTTTTTTGCGGGGTACCTCGCTTCCTAGTGACCAGTGTCTTGGCTGATCGTCCTAAGAATGCTTATATATGAATAAAGCTCTCTAATTTACCTGCAAAAAAGATTAAGCCATATTAACCGGAAAGGAGGGAGTATGGACTAGCACTACTTTTTGGTGTGTCCCGTCAACTCGCAGAACGAGGAGAAGCTTGCAAGACAAGGTGAAGCTTGCTTACGCCTTTTGACTAATGCAACCTACCCTCGGTGGACATGCATCAGTCCATTCGGTGTCAGATTGTCAGAGGCATACACTATACTACCCAACATGTGGAGTACCATCATTGTTCGACTTCACGAAGGGGTGAAGAGCCAAGCGCAGTAGTACGCGTACTTGGTTTTGCACCTTCATACTACTCCACCCTCTGTCACAGTTTACAGGGCGTGCTTCATTATGATGCATTTCTCTCAATTCATTTCCACCACCAGAGAGACTTTAGACGCGTTTGGTTTAATGCTCAATTAATTAGGGTGGGGTAACCGCAATCAAGTCCACAATTTTCTCTCCATGTACTATACTACTACGGAGTGCATGCATGTGTGTACCTGGGGTGGAAGCACTGCATGCATGTGTGGACGCATTATTCCCTCTAGTAATAGACGTCGTGCTATAACTACCAATGCTATTTTTCAGGCCGATCGCTAGTCTCCTTGGTCCCACAGATTTTTTTTCTTTTTTCTGAAGCGCGTTGTATAAACAGTGACTGATGGAGTAGTATGAGCGGATTCAAAGAAGAGTGTATTGAAGGTTGCTTCTTCAGAGCAACTTACAGTGGGAAAGGTGGGGCTTATGATTTGACTGCTCATTACTCACTATTAATGCGGCACAACGACCGGGCTGAGTATCCCATGCGGTTGTGCACTACCCCCTCGGTTCTTAAATATACTCCAGAGTATTTGTCTTTCTAGAGATTTCAATGAGTGACTACTCAAATATTTGTCTTTTTGGAGATTTCAAATGGACTGGCACATACAGATGTATATAGACATATTTTAGACTGTAGATTCACTCATTTTCCTCCTTATGTAGTCACTTGTTGAAATCTCTGTTAAGACGAATAGAATATTTAGGAACGAAGGGAGTACACATAAGAAGCAAAATGAGTGAATCTACACTCTAAAATATGCCCGTTTGAAATTTGTAAAAAGATAAATATTTAGGAACGAAGGAGTATAATTTTGTGCATGGCACATGGACCCGGATGATGAAGAGGCTTCTGGCAGTGCTATCAAGCTTCCATCATTTGTTTACATAATTGACGTACTATACAAATAATTTTCCAGCGACATGAAATTGTACAATGGTGTGAGCTTTTAGCTTTTGTTTCGCGTGTCTTGCCATCGATGCTCTTTCGGAAACAATAAAAAAACTAACTTCCTTGCTAATGCATGTCAATTATTAGCAGATCAGAGCTAATAATTACATCACAACTGAAGACAAAGTTGTGAGAAGGTGTTAAATTAAAATTGATCCATGCTTTCATTAGTAGCAATGTCCCCCCAGCTCTGTCTAAATCAACAAGGCATGTTGGGAAAAAAAAAGTAGCTGTCTGGAGCATGCAACATTTCGATCATTCTGTGCAGTTCCACTAAAATAGAGCTGAGCGTCCCTGTTCCAAATATATCAAGTGTGATTACGATAATAGAGGACTGTTGATGAAACAATAAACACACAAATAGAAGCCGGTCACCTTTGCAGTCTCTCTTAAGAGTAACTAGTTGGAGAAGATTAGGCTCGGAGTTGGATGAGGAGGATAGAGCAAAACCAATCTCCCTTTGTGCAGTCGCACTGAAATGTAGAGACGTTGCTCGTGTGACATTTTAGTACAACTGCACAAAACACTCTTAAGAAAAAAGTGATTTGTGCAGTTCACCAAAAGGTCGCAATAGCAACGAGGTGAAATGGATAGCCCTGTTTGCAAAAAAAGAGGTAGAAAGGAAACAATTACTGGCCAATAATAGTTGATGACACATGCGACGACAAAAAAGAAGCATATTCCTTGTCCTAAGGGAAGATAACAACACAGTTGTGTTTGTCTAAAACGGTGTCAGGACAAGAATGCAATATGGAAAGTACGCCGGACAAGCTATGTTTTGGGCAAAGAACTATGGAAGATCCACATGCAGCGACGTGGGAAAACGGGCAGTGGAGCATGGCCGGAGGGGATACCTAGATGTCGTCGGGATGTAACTAGGTGAGCGGCGGTGGGCGGAATCTGCGAGCAGGTGGCGTAGGCCCTGCCATGCCGGAGCTTGGTCAGAGAGAACGGCGTGTACCGCAAATCGGGACGTGCTGCCTCGGCACCGTCGAACGGAGAAACGATGCACTTCCTCCCTTTCCCTTGGCGGACGGGATGCGGCCGGATCAGTGACCAACAGTGAGAGAGAGAGAGGCCATCGCACTCCCTTTCCCCCGGCAGACGGGATGTGGCCGGATCAGTGACCAACGGTGAGAGAGAGAGGCCACCGCACTCCATTTCCCCCAGCGGACGGGATGCGGCCGGATCAGTGACCAACGGTGAGAGAGAGAGGCCACCGGAGCCTTGTGTGAGATACCCTGAAGAGTGGACTACCTTTTCCTCCATAAAATCGTTTTATATTCTATGTACGTGCCATTGAGCGCTATAACTTTATTTAAAAATAACGCGACAACGCGTCAAGTCGAACTTTTTTCGTGCACGCGTGGTACACGACCTTCCTAGGTAAACAACCGCTACAGGCGTTCAAATTAGCACGTGGGCTGCCATTTCGTAAAGAAATGAGCTCCACCGTGTACCCGTGCGGGTGTGGTTGGGCACGAAGTGTGAGTACGTGCACGGTGCACCTATTCTCTTCTTGTATACGTACACCACCTACGTGGGGTTGTGTGAGAGAGATACAAACCTAGAGAGATATAGTGTGTGGGTTCTTGAGAGTTTTTTTTGTGGGGTGGTCAATCAAAAAAATTAACATATGCAATGTGTGTGAAATAGAGTCCTGGATATAACATATATATAGAGGGGGCGATCCACGAGAAGTGAGTGGAGGTATCATCGGCTTGAGGTGTGCATAGAATCGAAGAGAGGGATGATGTGTGTGTGTGCGCGCGCGATCGATAAAGAGTGCCATCGAATTTGTGTGTGCCCATGTCAAAGATATAGAGTGGCTGGCCTACTGGAACATGAGATGGGACATGTGCAGTTTGTCTCTGTGGCATGGATACCTACCTGCAGCGCTCAACTATCGGTGTGTGGTGGGGGAAGAGGGACGCCCAATTAACTATAGAGGTACAATGGTTGGTATATGTGTGGAGGAGGAGAGAGGCCTACCTCATGTATTAAGGAGATCGATCTGCCTCATGTATTAAGGGAGATCGATTGGCATCCGTGCATATGTGCAGGAGATGAATAAGGTTGGGACAGAGACAGAACTAGAGTGTTGGAGGGGGTGGTGGTGGAGTTGCTTCTAACAAATGGTGGGATAGGCTTGCTAGGCCTAGACCCAAACAGGATAATTACGTACGTACTAGGAGTACTAGTGTTAAAAAAGAAAGGCGGGGTTTTCCTTCACAGGATTTAATTGATACAAATCCTCGTTTCACGTGTCAATTAATGCGTATTTTTTTTCTAAAGACCAAAGAGCTAACCATCTCACTCCTCATCGCTTGATTAATGCAGCGCCATGCAAAACAACCTTCTCACTTCCGCATGCATGCATGTCGTCTCTCTCTCTCCCCTGTCCATCTCTCTGCACACATGCGCCTCTCACTCTCTCTCCTGTTTCTGCATGCAAGCAGCTCTCTCTGCCTTGCGAAGATGTGAAGCACATTGGAAAGAGAGATGGGATTACTGCAGGCACGCATGCGGTGGAAAGAGATGGAGGGCCCGGTTGGAAAGAGCAGTGAAAGAATGCCAATGCACAGAGCATTGCGGGGAAAACAAAATTTTCTTAGACGCAGACAAAAAAGGACCGGAAGGAGTACTACTAGGAGTACTAGTGCGGTGAGATGGTTTCTCGAAGAAGACGATGGAGAAGCGGAGTCAGCGAAGAGTGAAATGATGGTTGCTTTGCACGTGCTTTTGTGATTTGACGCCGCACTGCTTTGTGTTTTGTGATAGAAGGGACAGGGGAGTAGACTATGTGCTCTATACTGTACTACATGCATCCAAGCATGGGAGAAAGAGGAGAGATGTTGCATTTTTCTATTCCTTCAATCAATCAATTAGGAAGCTTCGGTTCCATCTTTTTGGCTTTGGCAACACCGTCCGCAATGGTTCCCACAATTCCAAAAGCTATTTTCACATTTGGCTACACATTGTGGATGCCCTTAACCGTACCACTTTTTTTTGCTCCTGTGTGCTATCTATACAAATCTCAATTATATTGATCTAAAAAATTGTAGAATCAAGATTAGTAAAAAAGGAGGTGATTTTGCCGCGCGGATGGCGGGGGAGGTTTCTTATTTGAGCAATGCTACATCCACATAATGGTTTACGTAAAGTTACGAACTAATGTGATGTGGGACTATTTGATTGGATTAAAGGAGAGGCTTAGGCCCACCCCACCTAAAAATCATGGGGGCATATATAGATTAGATGGAAAGTATACGTAGCAGCTACATAGCCCTTTGTAAGTCTAGGATTAGGCTTCTTATTTTTGGAGGATGTTGTCCTGGCGGTTTGCTAACATCCGGTCCCACGTGTCAGTGCTTTACCAAGCCGATCCGCGTCCCACATGCGGCAGAACAATGACAGAAGCAACACGTGGTTAAGTTGAAGAAGATGAAGGAGAAGCGGATTCAGCAACGCGTGAAATGATGGTTGCTTCGTCCCTCCAACTTAACTGCGGGAAAGGTGCAGCTTTGTGATTTGTCGCCTCATTGCTCATTACTACGCCGGCGCCATGACTGGGTGCTTCACCCCGGCTGCTCTGCACTATATTCTGGTATGGCACATGGACCCGGTAGCTTGATGTCCCACATGTCGGCGAAAGGGACTAGAAGATTTATGAAAGCGAGCGCTCCACTCTTACGACGGAGGAGTAGACGACACGACGGCCTAGTGAACTGTCACTTGTACTGTATAGTACTATAGTTTTGCTGTTTCGCACGATCCATCGGTACAAACCTGATTAAATAGGAAAGGGCGGGAATTTTCCTGCGCGGTAGATGATACTGGCCATACATTTCAAAGGCAATTTTAATGTATGAAAACTAAATAATTATAAGTAACAATATGATATCTAGTAAAACTAAAAACACATATGATTTATTGTGTTAGAGTGTAGTAGTAGTGATGTATTGCATACTCTAGTTGTTAGATGTAACATGCGAGAACGTGTAGAGATGTAGTTTTGGAGGGCCTAGAGAGAGAAAAGCGTAATACGGTCACCGAACTTCAGAATAAGCTGATTACGGTCACTATATACATTTTGCGGTGATTATACGGTCACTTGCTCACAGCTCAGCATCGGATTGCACTCTGTTGACCGACCAAATAGTCTGCGTGGCACCATGTAGACTAGTTAAATTGACCACGTTCCTTGTGGGTCCCACCTATCAGTTTGCATAGGCAAAAGGTCAGATAAACACAAATTTACGCAGGCGCGACAAGGCTCCAACCCGTGCGCGGGAATCACCTGGTTGTGTATGTGTCTGTCAGGGCCTGATGTGTGCGCATGCACGTGTAGGTTGAGCACTTGAGCGCGAGAGTGCGTGTTGGTCGTGTGGTGTACTGGTGTATGCATGCATGCGTGCGTGTGTGCGTGTGAGTGTTGCGTGCGTGCGTGGCTGCGTGTGTACGTGTGAGTGTTGTGTGTGTGCGTGGGTGCATGTGTTTGTGTGAGTGTTGCGTGGAT
Source organism: Triticum urartu (assembly GCF_003073215.2). NCBI lineage: Eukaryota > Viridiplantae > Streptophyta > Magnoliopsida > Poales > Poaceae > Triticum > Triticum urartu. Next base: position 586,014,021 of record NC_053026.1, read on the forward strand.
GCAGTTCATGTGCATGCGTGCGTGTGTGTATAATCACCACACCAGCTCATGTGTGTTAAAACATACGGCTCAACATACCAATACAAGGCCACCTTGTCCGCTGTGCCCGCGGTCATGACTTTGAACCACCGTCCAAATATTTTTTTTGTCGTTTGTTTTCATTCTTACTAGCAAGATGCCCGTGCGTTGCACGTAACATCAAGATGCATTTGTATGACTTGTTTATCTTGTGAGAGAAAAGGATGAATGAGGGAAGGCCTTAGTTGCAAATGTGGAGAGGTGTGTGGCTACCTTTTTGCAAAATTTCCATAGTTCCTTTCCTATCCGTCAGATATAAATCGGACGTCCTATCTTGCAGGATGGAAGGCACACCATCATCACCAACTCTGTTTTTTATAAGAGTGTATTTTATGTATTTTAGAAGAGTGTAGATGTAGAGTAGATACAAGTCGACAGGTGGGCACGATGGTAGTGAGATAATGTGATGCAACACTAGAGGTGCCACGTGGAGCGTTTAACTGGTCAACTAGTCATGTCATGAGCAAATACAGAGTTGTACGGTGAGCTCGTGACTGTATAATAACCAGTAAACATAAATGGTGACCGTATTGAGTGGATTCTGAAGTCCAATGTACGTATAGTGCTTTCGCTTCAAATACAATGATCGTCATTGCATATATCGCGAGAGAAAGATGAAACATGCGTGAATTTTCTGGGGGCTTACTTTTAGAGTACCTGGAGATAGTTTTGTGTGCATACGTGAAAGGGGCGTGCTGGGGGGTATCCGATGGAGAGAGAGATGCTCTTCATTTCTCTTTATTATGACTAACTTTGTATATAGTAAAAAAATATACAAATTCACAGTGCGGAATAAATATCATTGTGGGCACCATGCAATGCAAATTAGCGTTCGTACTCCTCCATATAACTTTGTAATGTTGTATATATGTAGAAACTCTAAAGTAATTTTTTGGCCACACTTTATTCAAAAGGAATGTTGTATGCGAAATAAAAGTGAAGAGAGGGCTTTTTAGATCAATGGGGTACGTGATGTAACATGTGTGAATGTGTAGTTAATGCATTTGGCGGGGCCTAGAGAGGTATGTGTGTGTATTACGTATTCGAGAGAGGCATGGATAGAGGGGCTGACGGGGGGCGTGGGAGAGATAGCACGAGAAATGAGAGTGGTCTAGAGAGAGAGAGACGAATATGACGTCACGACAAGAGATTCCATTCCCTTGAGTGTGTATATGCAAGGGGGGAGGGAATAGAGGCACCAGGAGAAATTTTCTATGTGTGGTGTTTGTGTTGGTATGTGTGGGTGTGAGAAGATAATGAGACGTGGGGGCAGAGGGTGTGTCACCGCGTGAGGTGTGGTGGGTCGAGGTGAGGCCCTTCGTTCGGTTCCATCCTGCGCTACATTGGTCGGCCCGTGACGCATTTACGAAGACCCATGGATGACTAGTCGTACAAGACAAAGATAGCAGAATTGTGAAGGACTTTGTGTCCACTGACAAAGCCGGCTAGGACTTGTAACCCTAGGTTCTCGGACTAAGGTAACCCCTTTATCTCTGATATTACTATTCATCCAACCTAACTTTAAGGGGCATCCTACAGAATGCTCTGCTAGAATCATACTCGTCGATTAGGAAGAGAGGTGTGAGACAATGCGTGAGAGACAGGCGTAAAGATAATGTGTGTACATGAGACACGTAGGCAGGTCCATGTATATAGAAAGGGTTGATGAGGATTGTGCGTGTGTATGTTTGCGAGAGGAAGAGTGCTTGTGATAAAGGTTAGTGGAAACAGTTGTAAATGGTTACGAGAGGGAGGGAGAGTTATATCTAGAGCATGTGTGCGAGAAAGACACCTCGGGAGAGAGTGTGTGAGCATGTGTGAGAGACCACCGATGGAGAGTGAAACTACACGTAAAAGACTGCACTACACATTGATTAAAGATATAAATTGTATCCAAATATTAGGATGGGATCATGATATTTGCAATTCGCGTAAGGAGCGGTCATTGATCCATCAGACATCTAGATTCTATCGAATTTGAGCATGCTATGTTATTATTCGACACAATTGATCCACATAGTTAGTATTTTGAACTCCAGACAATGCATCGCTTTAGCAATCGAATATAAACGTGAGTATAGTTCATGTTGTGTGTGTAAAGCACATTATACATATGAAAGTTACACAATGGACATTATAAATAGCTACCTATGAACTAGCATACATTTGAATTCAACTTAAGGTGGTTTAAAAAAATCGAATTCAACATGAAGTCCATTCAATTATTTGAATTTGATATCATGGCATTTGTAAACCATACCTAAATTATGGGGGCACCAATCTTTGCTCTGATTTTGTACATAATAACATACGTAGTAGTGTACAAAATAGATTCAAATTTAGCTCCTCCATTCCAAAATAATCGTAGTTATTGGATTTTCAAGTGTCAAAATTTCAAAAAGAAGCGGATAATTTAATGAGGTTTTCAAACATACAAGGTCAAATATAACGTTGTCTATTTAGGTCAATCCTAATAGTTCAAGAGTACTCTAAATGTGAATGCTTGTGCTTCAAAATTTCGAGCGAAGCGCCAAAAGAGCCTCTACTCGCCCGAAACCACGTGAGACCAATGTTTGGTAGTACAAGGAAATTACTTTTCTAATAACTCCGACCCGTGAAACCTACCGGCCCGACGTCCAAAGGTCTAAACCGGGGTAGGTTTGTAGCTTCATCTAGACGCCACGCAACCACATTCAAAAAACATTCATATACAATGGCCGCCTAAGCACACATGCGCGTGGCCGAAATCGCTCCCGCCCACTATTTGGGACACCTGGGATTACCATCCTACCCCTGACCCGCAGTAGGTCCGAAATTTAAGAGGGGGCAAAGTTTGTACTTTCCCTAGATTTCAAACAAGCGCGTCCCATCTTCTATTCAAAAAAGCCAAAAACAAGCGCGTCCCAGACCGAAACATGGTTCCCCCCACCCGTCCGATTCCCCATTCGTACTCCGTGGGCACCAAAACTACCTCTCCACCAGCCGCGAAACCTCGGCGTCCTCCGTCCGCCACCCCATCCCACCCATCAACCGCCGCCCTCCTCCATCACGCCGGAGCCGATACCCCGACGTCGTCGTCCACCGCAACCTCAATCGCAACGCCCTCCACGGCTAGTAGTTGAAGCCGAGGACGAGCCGTCCGTACCCGAGCCAGTTCAACCATGCTGTCCTACGCCTCACCGTTGTCGCTCCAACTTCGGCACCCTCCCCGCACCGGAGCTATTCCTGCTACGCCGTCCTTCGCCGCCTCGGATCTGCTTCCCCTCCGCTGACATACGGCCACAGCAACACAGTCAACAATTTGGCCATGGGTTCGTCCAAGCCTACACCCTCCAGAACATCAGTTTCCCCGGTAAAAAGAAGAAGATCGGCGCGACATGTGGAGGTGACCACGCCGGCAACCGAAAAAGGTACTCCTCTTCCCTTATTCGTGCAAATCTTACCTCTCTGCTTGCACGGTATTCATCCCACAGAAGACACTAGTTGACCGATTCTTCTTGATACTAGCTGTTCCTAGTAACTCGCGATGCACAAGGTTTCTCCTCATAAACTATTTCACCTTAGCTAGAGGTTCGTCGCCCCCCTAAATTTCAATTTCTGGCCAGTTGATTCCCAATTAACGGAAGCATTCCCCGGCGTAACATGCGCTAGTACGCCTATTACGCCGGGGAAGCAGTGCCTTGGTGTTTATCTTAGGGGCGTGTGCTGCCTAGAGCTACTGGCGCCCGATCTGGAGGTCGGCCGGAATTAAAGGGATGGCCTAGGGGCGCTGCCAAGCACGGCAGTGGTGTGAGGTTGATGTGAGGGCGGGGCTGTAGCGACCAGACCTCAAACAGTTTGATCTCTGTGCTCCGATGTCATCCCTGGATCAGTAATGCTGACACCACACAGTACTCGGAGGATTTATAATAGAGTAGCAATCACACACTTATTACATCGAGTGTCTCAAAAGAGAACTTATTACAATAAATATGGCTTAAGGCCATCTAATAACGATAACAACGGAAGGCTTGGAAGATAAGTGAGTCCATCAACTCCAACGGCATCACTGAGTATAGAACCACGGCAGAAAAACTCCTTAATCGTCGTCTGAAAAGTCTGCAACATTAACATTGCCGCCCGAAACGGGTCAGCACATGGAATATGCTGGCAAGGTAACACATAGAGAGTAATGGAATGAAACAGCTATACTATATGCATATTTGGCTGATGGAAAGCTCTATGGTTACAGTTTTGCGTAAAGCCAATTTTCCCTATTGCAAAGGAATAAATTTTATTTAACTATCATGGTAGTTGTTAAACATTGAGAATGGTTGACACCATCCTCAATCCCAATTAAAGTAATCATCATTAAACAAAACCCAATAAACTTAATTTGAAGTAACATGTTGAGATTCACATGATAATCCAGGTACTAGATACTCAAGATGTCCATAACCGGGGACACGGCTAACCATGATTAGTTTGTTACACTCTGCAAAGGTTTGCGCACTTTTCCCCACAAGACTCGATCGCCTCCGTTTGGTTTCTCGCACTACATGGTGTTTGAGAAGACGGATGACCGAGATATGGTCTTTCAGAAGCGCTAGCACCTTACGATCGGGTAGACCGTACCACCTACATCCCCTACATCTGCTAGTCTACCATTGTAAGAGTTCGCATGACTTAGTCAACTATGCTAGAGCCCATAATAGCTTGTGGCTGCACACGGAAGTTTCTATTATGAATAGTCTCATGATCCCTTTGAGCCTGGGTGGCGGTCCAAAAGAAAAACAGGCAATCCTAGAATACCCAGGTACCTCAATCCACCCAGATGTGTGTTGAAGTTACCACCTTAGATAAACCATTATTTAACAAACTCACATCTGTCATGGATATCACTCACCCAATCCACGTCTACTAGCATAGCATGGCATAATGGCAAACGTAGAAGTAACTCCCAATGGTTTGATAATAAAACAGGTAATAGGTACTACCTCATCTACTTCCCATCCCACAATTTAATTAGATCCTAATCATGAAATGTTTGAGGATTGGTCTAATGCAATAAAATTGGGTAGTAGAGAAGGGTATGATCAAAGTGTTACTTGCCTTGATGATGATCCGCGAAACCTAGAGATTCGAAGTAACAGGCGGCGCACTCCGGGTATTCTATCGCAGACAAACAAACAAGCATACAATAAGTACTCATCTAATGCATAGGTAAAAGTCAAATAAGAGATCTAACCATAATGTTCCAACTTAAGAACTCCGGTTGGCAAAAAGGATCAAATCAAACGAAGCAACGAAAGTCAAACGGCGAAAGAAAACAACTTCGTTCTACTAATCTGGATCTAAGGCAATTTTTACAATAGAAAAAACTTGTTTAAGTTGGTTGAACGGATAGACGGTTTCGAGACAAAACTCCAGGCGCTTGAATCGCCTGATTCCGATAAACGAGCAAAAAGTTATACTAAAACGAAAATTGGATCTGAGATCGCGATCACAAAAAATCGCGGATTTAATCCGAGAAAAAGAAAAACGACGAACGTTTGCTAGAACGAACGAATGGAACGAACGCTCACTATTTAAATAAACCGGAGAACCGATCTATTTAAAAAAACCGAAACTAAAAAAACCGACGAACCGACGGAAAGCCGAACTGTTTTCGAAAAAATAAAAATAAAAAAACGGCACGGACTTTCGAGGCAACGGCGAACCTCGGGTGGCGTGCGGCGTGTGGCGCAAGGCGGCGGCTGGCGCTGGGCTTGGGGCGGCTCGGCGCTGGGTGCTAGGGTTTGGCTTCGGCTGGGCCTCCCCCCCCCCGGCTTATAAAGGCTGGCCGGGCCAGAGTCCCAGGCGGACACAGCCCTGGTTAAGTCGGTGCGTGATTTTTTTTAAAATAATTACGCGTGGAAGAAAAATAAAAAGAAATACTAAACAGACTCCAAAAATCCCGAAATAAATTTTCCCGGGCTTCTAAAATCAAGCCTCACAAGGTGAACATTTATTTGGGGCCTAAATGCAATTTTGAAAAACGCACATTTTTCCTAAATTCAAATAAAATACCGAAAAACTCCGAAATAAAATCTTATTTGATTTTATTATTAAATCCTCAATATTTCTTTATTTTGGGAAAGTCATTTATTCCCTCTCTCATATTTTTGTAATAGAAATAATTGATGATAAAATAATTAAAATCAAAGAGAAAACTCAAATATGAAAATAACGAAATCCCCAACTCTCTCCGTGGGTCCTTGAGTTGCGTACAATTACTAGGATTAAAACCAAAAGCAAATAAAATATGATATGCAATGATGATCTAATGTATAACATTCCAAATTGAAAATTTGGGATGTTACAAACCTACCCCCTTAAGATGAATCTCGCCCTTGAGGTTCGGGTTGGCTAGAAAATAGGTGAGGGTGGTCATTGAGCAAATCTTCCTCTCGCTCCCAGGTGGCTTCATCCTCTGTGTGGTGGCTCCACTGAAACTTGCAAAACTTGATAACCTTGCTGCGAGTGACTCGGCTGGCAAACTGGAGAATCTTAACTGGTTTCTCCTCATAGGTCAAATCATTATCCAACTGAATTGTTTCCAATGGCACTGTGCCTCTCAAGGGTATGTCAGCCATCTCTGCGTGGCACTTCTTCAACTGAGAAACGTGGAATACATTATGAACTCCTGACAATCCTTCGGGAAATTCCAACTTGTAGGCCACTTCTCCCATACGCTCCAAAACTCGATAGGGTCCTACAAATCGTGGCGCTAACTTTCCTTTAACTCCAAAACGCTTTGTTCCCCGAAGTGGAGATACTCGAAGATAAACTCGATCTCCGACTTTGTAAACTGTCTCCTTGCGTTTAGAATCTGCATAACTCTTCTGTCTGGATTGGGCTATCTTGAGCCTATCGCGAATCAACTTCACCTTCTGTTCAGACTCTTTAATCAAGTCAGGTCCAAACAACTGGCAGTCTCCAACTTCGTCCCATGATAACGGTGTCTTGCACCTCCTTCCGTACAAAGCTTCGAAAGGGGCCATCTTTAAACTGGTTTGGTAACTGTTGTTGTAAGAGAACTCTGCATATGGCAAATTGTTGTCCCAACTAGATCCGTAATCTAGCACACAAGCTCTCAGCATATCCTCCAAAATCTGATTGACTCTCTCGGTCTGTCCATCTGTCTGTGGATGAAAAGCTTCATGCAACTGCTTCCAGAACTTTGAGGTAAATTGGGTTCCTCTATCCGATACGATATTCCTCAGAACTCCATGCAGACATACGATCCTGGTCATGTATATCTTTCCCAACTTAGCACTGGTGTAAGTGGTCTTTACTGGGATGAAATGAGCTACCTTCGTTAATCGATCGACTACAACTCAAATCGAGTCATAGCCTGAACGAGTCCTGGGTAATCCCATGATAAAATTCATGCCTAACTTATCCCACTTCCATTCGGGTATCGGCAAAGGTTGTAGCAATCTTGCTGGTTTCTGATGCTCTACCTTTACTCTCTGACACACATCACAAACTGCTACATACTCCGCAATATCCTTCTTCATTCCGATCCACCAGAAAATATCCTTCAAATCCAAATACATCTTCGTATTTCCTGGGTGAATCGAATATGGTGAATCGTGTGCCTCTTGCAGAATCAACTTCCTGATCTCCAGGTCATTGGGCACATAAACACGGTCTTCAAACCATAGGGTGTCGTGCTCATCCTCACAAAATCCTTTAGCTTTTCCTTTGCTCAGTTTCTCCTTTATTGAGGCTATCTCTTTGTCAGTCTTCTGGGCTTCTCTGATTCTATCCATCAAAGTTAACTGAATCTCCAATGCTGCTACATAGCCTCTCGGAACTATTTCCAAACATAGTTCACGAAGATTTTCTGCTAACTCCTTTGGTATTTCTCCCGTCATTAATGTATTGACATGGCTCATACGGCTTAATGCGTCAGCTACTACATTAGCCTTTCCGGGATGGTAATGCAATCTCATATCGTAATCCTTGATGAGCTCCAACCATCTCCTTTGTCTGAGATTCAACTCCTTCTGTGTGAAAATATACTTCAAACTCTTATGATCCGTATACACCTCACAATGGTTTCCAATGAGAAAATTTCTCCATGTTTTCAATGCATGCACTACGACTGCTAATTCCAAATCATGCGTAGCATAATTCAACTCATGAGGCTTAAGCTGTCTTGAGGCATATGAAACAACTCTCCCTTCCTGCATAAGCACTGCTATAAGTCCTCGACGTGAAGCGTCGCAATACACCTCATAATCCTTGGTCTGATCTGACAAAATCAACACTGGCGAAGTAACCAAGCATTTATTCAACACCTGGAAACTAGCCTCACACTCCTCAGTCCATATGAACTTGGTATCCTTCTTCAACAACTCAGTCCAAGAAATTCTCAATAAATCTCCGGTAGTATCCTGCGAGTCCAAGAAAACTCCGGATCTCTCCAACTGTGGTTGGTGCTTCCCAATTGGTCACGGTATCAACTTTAGTGGGATCAACTTCTATTCCTTCTCCAGATATAACGTGTCCGAGGAATCCTACTTCCTTCAACCAAAACTCACATTTGTTGAACTTGGCATATAACTGATGTTCTCTGAGCTTTCCAAGAACCAATCGCAAATGTTCCTTATGCTCCTCTTTGTTTTTAGAGTAAACTAGGATATCATCAATGAACACCACGACGAACTTATCCAAGAACTCCATAAACACTTTGTTCATCATGTTCATAAAATAGGCAGGTGCATTAGTCAGACCAAATGACATAACGGTATACTCGTACAGCCCATACCTGGTGGTAAAAGCTGTCTTAGGAATATCCTGTTCTCGAATCTTCAACTGGTGGTATCCTGACCGCAGATCGATCTTGGAAAATACCTTAGCTCCTTGCAATCGATCAAACGGATCATTGATCATTGGTAGTGGGTACTTGTTCTTAATCGTTACTTCATTCAATCCCCGATAATCGACAACCATTCTTAACGATCCATCCATCTTCTCCACTAGAAGTACTGGCGATCCCCAAGGCAAAGAACTTGGGCGAATATATCCCTTATCCAGTAACTCCTTGATCTGCTTCTTAATTTCCACCAAATCCTTTGCAGGCATTCGGTATGGTCTCTTTGATATTGGCCCTGTGCCTGGCAATAGCTCAATCAAAAACTCAATGTCTCTATCTGGTGGCATGCCTGGCAACTCCTCTGGAAATACATCAGGGAAATCCTTCACTACTGGTACTTCCTCCTGCACAACTCCTGTTAAGCAATTTACTTGAGTCCTCTTTGGCACATGTTGGGATACATACTTGATCCTTCTCCCTTCTGGGGTGGTAAGCAAAATTGATTTACTAGCACATTAAATATTTCCTTCATACTTTGATAACCAATCCATTCCTAATATCACATCCAATCCTTGGGATTCCAATACTATTAGGTCTGAGGGAAAAACATAGTTACCAATCCTTAATGGTAACCGATCACACCATAGACTAGCCACATATTCTGCTCCAGGCGAGGTTACTAACATGGGTGACCTAAGGGCTTGGGTTGACAATTTACTTATCCACAAATCCCCTTGATATGTATGAATGCGATGCACCAGTATCGAAAAGAACGAGTGCAGTAAATGACTTAACCAAAAACTTACCAATTACTGCATCCGGCTACTCTTCAACCTCCTCCACGCTAATGTGGTTCACCTGTCCCCTGTTGAAAGGGTTTGGATTCTTCCCAGAGCTTCCATTTCCGTTTCCATTCTGGCATTCAGGACATTCATTGGCACAATGTCCGGTCTTCTGGCACTTAAAGCAAGTGACTTGGCTCAGGTCTTTCTTGGGTGGGGTTGATGGGTTGGTGTGGTTCTGGCCATTGCTTCCTCCATTCCCATTACCATTCCTTGTGCCGTTGTGCTTGTGCGAGCTACCTCCTCCATGGGTATGTTGAAAATGTCCTCCCGGTCTAGGGGTAAAACGTGGCTTCTGCTGAGCTCCAGAATTGTACTTCCCTTGTCGATACTTCCTCTTGCGGTTCTCAATCTGCTGCTGCTTCCCTTCAATCATAAGAGCACGGTCTACCAACTCCTGGTAGTTGTTGAAGGTTGGTACCATCAACTGCATGCTCAACTCATCATTCAGTCCTTCCAGAAACTTCTCCTGCTTGGTTGCATCCGTAGCAACGTCATCTGGGGCATAACGTGCTAATTTACTAAAGTCCTCCACATATTGGCCGACTGTCTGTCCTCCTTGGCACAAGTTGTGAAACTCACGCTTCTTCATGGCCATAGCTCCTGCTGAAACATGGGCAGTACGAAAAGCCTGCTGAAACTGGTCCCATGTGACAGTGTCGACTGGGAAAGTGGCTGTGAAATTCTCCCACCATGATGCTGCGGGTCCTTCAAGCTGATGTGCGGCAAACTTCACCTTCTCTGCATCTGTGCATCCTACTGTGGTCAACTCTCTAGCTGTCTTGCGGAGCCAATCATCTGCTACTATCGGCTCGGTGCTACTGGAAAACACCGGCGGATTCAGCCTAAGAAAACGGGCTAAGTGATCAACAGGTGGTGGTGGTGGTGGGTTGTTGTTGTTGTTGCCTTGATTCTGATTCTAGACTAGCAACTGCATCAATGTGTTCTGCTGCTGGATCAACTGGGTGAGCTCCGGTGGAAAGGTAAATCCGGGGTCACGTCTCGGAGGCATCTGAGGGTTTAGAAAAGATGAGATGTAAGAATAGAGGGGGGTCTAAAGAGAAAACACTACCCATATGCATATGAGGCAAAAGCAAACAATTCAATTCACTGAATCAATCAAACAAGGGCATACAATCAATCTAACTATCGCAAAAGTGCTCGGACTACTATATTTACATGGTGGACTACTACTACTGATGAGGTGGTCTACTAGAAATATTCTTCGGTTGCAGACTCCATGATATCTGCTCCTGCTTCATCAACATAGTCATCATCGCTATCATCTGGATCCGAATCGGTGTCGTCGATGATGATGTAGTCTTATGGGCGAATCTCCTTGGGTTCTTCGTCTTCATCTACAGGTGTAGGGCCTCCCATAAATATTCCGATCTTCACTGTTGGGTCGGCATTCTTTTCCACCAATACTTCAATTTCCTCTTCATAATCTTCACGAGTAGCCTTGTGTTCTTCCTCCAGTTCCTTGATTCTTGTCCTTTCCCTCTTCAGGTCTATCATGTCGGCACACATCTGGTTCTCCTGTCGTCGAATGTGATGGCTTAACTCCTGGATAAAGTCTGCAATTGATCTATCCTTTTTGGTGCTGATCATCTCCTAGTGTTCATCTTGGCGCCCACAAATCTGGTAGATAGTATCCTTGAGATCATTGCGGTAGACTTCTCCAATGCGTCCCATGGCGATGTGAGCTGTCGTGCTCTTTCCTAGACTCCAAGTTGGTCCATCAAAAGAAAACTCTATGGGCTCAGTGACTGGCATGAACGTCCTTCCTGGAACTTGAACTTGAATCATCCAACGCTCTTCTTTAGGTAAAGTGGCGTTGTAGGTTCCGGTGAAGCTTGGTACTCCTATGTTCAGGTATCTCGTGACTTCCTTCAGGTGACGTCCAAAGGGTGTATCTTCATCCGGTTGCGTGAACTTGTTCCTTGCATCCGCCATCCTAAAAGAGTAGAAAAGATGAGGAGTCAGAAGAGAAGAGAGTAGATAGTGATCTAGGTCTTTAGCTTAGTGGTCGTGTCCTACTGTTAGCGTGTGCTCTGATACCATCTCTGTAGCGACCAGACCTCAAAC
>NC_053026.1:586027025-586224767 GCF_003073215.2 Triticum urartu
TCGCTCGTCAGCAAGCTCTCGTCGCCGCCACGTCTCCCTGACCACTACAGAGAGGCAGTTCACCGGCGACCTTATCCTCGACCGCGGAACCACCATGGATGCACTATAAATAGTACCCCCGAGCTCGTCCAGGCCTCACGCAGCCTCTCTCACTCCCTCACCGACCCACCCGTAGCAGTAGGAAGACCAGGGGGGTCGTCTTCTTCCTCTCCGGCAACTCCTGCCGCCGCCACTGCCCCGGCCATTCCGGCACCACCAGGGCCTCCCCCTCTCCACTCTCTTCACCAGGAGCTTCCTCTCCCTCTCGTGAGTCCAACCCCCTACTCAATTTTGCTCGGGACTCGCCGCAGGCGAAAACTCAGTTTGCCCAACGGCCACCACCCGCTGCGGAGCTCGCCGCCGGCAGCTCCGACCACCCCAGGGACTGTGACGACCACCGGAGGGACTGCCTCGATCCCCTGAGCCAGCGGGTGGCCTCCGTTTCTTGAGAGGTGCCGCCGTTCGCCGGCGAGCGTCGCCGGAGCCCCGACTCCCGCTCGGGCAAAGGAAGAAGAGGGAAAGGGGCCTGGTCAAACCTGACCAGTGGGCCCCCTGGACCCACTATCAGTGACCCCTGCACCGGTCCACGTGTTTAAGTGAAAACATAAACCACCCCAGTACGTTTCCTCCGCTCCGAAAACGTATTCCTGTCTGAAGCGTTTTCTTTTATATCTTTATTTAAAAACAGATTTTGACCAAATCTTTGACTGGCTATAACTTTTTAAATATAACTCCAAATGAATTGATTCTTTTTCCTACATCTCTCAAATGCTGTCTAGTTTATTTTAAGATTTATTTGAAAAACAATTCAAACAAATTTTTTGTGCTGTTTTGAAATTGTGTGTTAATTCCAATATTTTCAAAATAGGATTTTTGGAAGAGAAGAAAACTTTCAAAAAGTTTTGGAGAGCACACCCACCTCTCCACAACTTGAAGGCAAGCATTCTGAACCCTGGCGTAATATTTTGGGGACTGTTTGATGCGGTTAAATACCACCTCAACATGGAGCATTAATTATTTTTATAACGACATGATCATACACATTGAGTGCATAACGAAAATACATGCTGTTGGAAATGGATATGCTTATGATAGCCGTGTCCATGGTTAAGGACTACAGTCTGGGATGGGTCAAGTGTCGGTCTTAGTGTCGATCTTCGGAGGTGAAACTGTTAAACCAGAACATATGGATTTTTACTTGTGATATATGATTGTTATGATTTTTATTGTTGTGGACTAACCAAGTATATTGTTTGAAGTAATGAATATCCCTGGGACGGTTCTACCTCCCGGATATTCACGGTGATTATTTATTTAATTTATAAGCCCTTTATGTGGTGTCGCTCGGACGCCCGACTGTGGCATGCTTGTTATTTTATTCACTTTATAAGCCCTTTATGTGGTGTCGCTCAGACGCCCGACTGTGGCATGCTTGTTATTTATTTACTTTATAAGCCCTTTATGTGGTGTCGCTCATACGCCCGACTGTGGCATGCTTGTTATTTTATTCACTTTATAAGCCCTTTATGTGGTGTCGCTGAGACGCCCGACTGAGGCATGCTCACTTTTACTATCCTTTCGAGAAGTCGCATCAGACATCCGATCGGTGCACTTTATTACTATTCTATTATTGCCTATACATGTTGCATATAAATAACCTGCTTGCATACATCAGGGATTCCATTTTCATGACTGACGTCGTGATTGTAGAGTGTTTTCAGAGCATGATTATCGGTTGCTATATTATACCCGTGTTCATAATGTTTGCGAGTACATTCAAAAGTACTCACTGGCTTGTCCCTGGCTATTGTCTTGGCCAGATTTCTTGCTTGGAGAGGAGCATTGCGATGACAGTCTCGGAACATAAGCTACAGTGATAGCAGCCTCGCGAAGATAGGAGTTAACCTGGTCAGCTGTTCCTGTGGGAAATGGAGTCCCATAGACCATGGTGAACCACAAACCGCTTCCGCCATCAACCCCTAGAAACCTTTTGTTGTACTCACAGGCCAGAGTGGTCTTGTACTACATATTATGCACTTTTGCTTGGAATTTCTGTATCAAGTTGGTGCCTCATCAGCTAACAGTAATCCTGGGGCTGGTGAGCACAAGGGCCATTTTCTGGAAATTATATCCCGAAAATCCGGTCCTGACAATTCCTTTATTGCACAGCCTTTCCTTATGTCGAACATAATTATGCAGTCCGCCCAAGGCCGGACTCGACGAGTCATTGAGCGCCTCCCTGGATTCGTCAGACGTGAATTCACTTCCGCCCGCTACCTCCCCCCACCCTACGGACGATGCCGAGGTGCTGTCCCAATAAGTGCCAAGCCAGGAGGAGGTGGTCCTGGAGGCGCCGCAAGGCGACCTCCCGGACTCCAGGCGCAAAGGGGATAGATCCCCCAAGGGCTCCGAGTCTGGCTTTGAGCCGGACCGTGCCGGAACCTTCAACGGTTCCGGACTCCAGTAGGCAGCCTCCTTCCAAGAGGAGCAAGCCTACCGAGCCAGTGACTTCCGTCCAACCGGAGGTACCGGACAATTTGCTGGAGGTACTTAACGACGCCTCCATCGACGAGGAGCAGCACACCATTATGAGTGCGGTGATCCGGAAGGTTCAGTCCGCCAAGAGCGGACTGACTGAAGCCTGTGCTTGCCTTTTAACAGGCTTTGAGGTAAGTAAAGAATATGTAAAAATATTACCGCATAGACAGTAGCCCATGTTGCTTTGTTTGGCGTTCGGAAAGAAAAGCCGAATAGAGGATCTAATGAAATTCGCAGGAGTCTAACAAAAAATTAGTCAATATGCGTATGCAGGCTTCACTGCTAACGTCCACCGCACTAGCTGCGGAGGTGGGCACGCTGAAGCAGGACCTCGAGTGGTCCGAGCAAGAGCTCGGCTTTGCCAAGTAGCAGCTCGAGGAGAAGGAAGGAAAGAGATACCTTATTGAAATATATAAAAAGTGCAATTGCAAAAAATGACAGGATTAACATGGCTATTGTAGGGGCCACGACTGAGGTGGTGACCCTTAAGCAAGTGCTGTCCGAGGCCGAGAAGAGGGCGGCCATGGAGCGCACCGAGCGGGAGAAGTATGAGGCCCAGGTTGGCGAGGTGCGGCAAGAGCTCCAGGCTCTCATGAAAAAACATGAGAGTTTGGATCTTGACTCAAAGACGCGAGCGTCAGAGCTCGCGGCGGCCATTGAAAATGCCAAGTCTACCAAGGCCGAAGCCCAAAAGGCCCTTCAGGAGGTGGATGCGATGAAAAAGATAGCGGCGGGTAAGGCATTCTTTATGCAAACCAAACAAGTAAAAGTGAGTTACTTGTTACTTACCCGAATCCGGAGCTCTCCAGGAGCATTCGCAGATTTGCCCCGTAGCGTGTCCGATGCCGCCGCATTCTACCGAGCCGAGGAGGGCAGCTCGACGGAGAAGGTGTTGTTCTGGTCTCAGTATGCTGAGGCCGGACCCCCTGTGCCCCTGAGCGACCAGCTGAAGCAACTAGTCGAGCTCCACAAGGTGGCCAAACAGGCCATGAAGGGCCTCATAGTTTGGCTGTGGCCTAGAGAGGCTCTGCCTGGGAGCTACTTCGGGCTGGTCGGCGGCTGGTGGAGGCCTGTCCAAGGCTCGAAGTCATCAAGCGCTCTGTCTGCATCGAAGGTGCCCATAGGGCCCTTGCCCGCGCTAAGGTGCACTGGGGGAAGTTGGATGCTGAGAAGCTTGTGAAGGACGGGCCACCGCCGGGGAAAGAGCATCGCAAGCCCGAGAAGTATTATGAGGGCGTTCTCAAGGGTGCCCGCCTTATGGCGGATGAATGTTCCAGGGATGTAATTTTTGAGTAAACTCGCTCGTTTTGTCCTGTGCGCTGAAAACTTGTTCATATGCGTTAAGCAATGCTTTTTGAATTTAAAATATTACCTTCTGTGCGGCCGTTTATCAAATTTGAGAGATGGCGAGTCGTCGGCTTCTGCCCCCATGCCACTAGTGCTGGGGTGTTCGGGATAAACCTGAGCGCTCTTTTTCCCATTCTTGGGTCCTTCGAGGGAGGCGCTCAGCACAACGAACAAGGCAATCGGACTATAATGCTTGAACACTCTCACTTAGCCATAGAATTCTATAATTTTAAATTTCGGCGAAGCCCCTAGTATTCGGAAGACCGAGTTCGGGGCGCCATCCACGCCTAGGCCGGACAAAGCCGACTCCTCGCTCTAAGCGGCATAAGTCTTTAGGGACTCGAAACACCTCTCGAACAACGACCAGCTCTCGCTTCATCATGACAGTCAGTTTTAGCTTTCTCTACTGAGGTGCTTAGCCCAGCTCAATTGGGGCACAATCGCAGTAGTTCTCCTAGTGCTACCTTAGCCGATATAGCGGAACGTAAGGCACCAAAACATAGGAGCCGGGCAAACCCAACTATTGACCCAAGACATGATTCAGAGCTGATGCATATAATGCTATAAGTTCGGGGTGCCGCACTTGTTAAAGTGTTCGGACTTCTCACACAATATTGAGGGGTACTTAAGCCCCTGGCGTATTGGTCGTACCAAAGTGTACGGGTGCAACATGTCGTTAATGAACATATAAAAGAGATTAATGCAATAATAGACAAAAGCTATGCATTGTTTATTAAAAAAAGGCTGCGATCAAAGCAGAACGATACAAATAGTGCGATAAGCAAAAGGTTGGACTATTTAACATGTCCTTTCTAGGGGCAGGCTGCGGAATGGTATGCGAAACAGGTATAATGCTCGTGATAGAGACCACCTGGGAGTTCCATAATGCGGCGTTGCTCTCTGCTTCCCTGGTTCTTGCATCGTTTGTGCGGCAATTGTACTGCCGGACAGGCCTTCCGAAGTGTGGAGTCCTTAAAGTAATAGAAAATGAAGAAATCGGCAGCCCCTAGTGCGGTTTAAGCCGTGTTTCGGGCGTGCCGTGATGGTGCCCCTTCCCCTGTGCCCATGGTATTTCCAGAGCGTAGTTATGTACGCGAAGCACTGGTTTCGCGATTTCGCGAGGGCTGGGGTTGGGGCCGCATTGCTACGCTTGCTCGGAATGTGCCAGACGGTCTTGTTGTAGGTTACTCCGAGCGCGCTTGACGATGTCCGGACGTTTGATGGCCGGACTGGAAAATTGCCTTGAGAGGCTGCTTTGTACTTCCGCTGCGAGGGCTGCCGTATGCTCCTCCATTCGGAGAGAGCGTTCGGTGTTCCAGTGACCGTAATGACTCCTCGAGGGCCTGGCATCTTGAGCTTAAGGTATGCGTAGTGCGGTACCGCATTGAACTTGGCAAATGTGGTTCGCCCAAGCAGTGCATGATAGCCACTGCGGAACGGGACTATGTCGAAGATTAACTCCTCGCTTCGGAAATTATCCGGAGATCCGAAGACCACTTCAAGTGTGACTGAGCCTGTACAGTTGGCCTCTACACCTGGTATGACGCTTAATCCTCGAGGGATCTATGCCCATTTTCCGCACTGTATCCTGGTAAAGCAGGCTCAGGCTGCTGCCGCCGTCCATAAGGACTCTAGTGAGGTGAAATCCGTCAATAATTGGGTCTAGAACCAATGCGGTGAATCCTCCATGACCAATGCTAGTGGGGTGGTCCCTTCGATCAAAGGTGATCGGGCAGGAGGACCATGGGTTGAACTTTGGGGCGACTGGCTCCATCGCGTATACGTCCCGTAGCGCACGCTTCCGCTCCCTCTTGGGGATGTGGGTTGCGTACACTAGTAGAAAATGAGTCTTTTGTCCCAGTTCGTAAGGGCCTTTTGTCCCGGTTCCAGAACCGGGACTAAAGGGTCGTTACTAATGCTCTGACCCATTAGTCCCGGTTCTAACCAGAACCGGGACAGATGGGCCTCCACGTGGCCTGCGCGCTGAGCCCAGGCAGGAGGGCCTTTGGTCCCGGTTGGTGGCATCAACCGGGACCAATAGGCATCCACGCGTCAGCATTTTTGTGGCTGGGGTTTTTGTTTTTTTTGAAAGGAGGGGGGTTGGGGGTTTTGGGGGGTTAATTTAGGTATTTCATATATTGTGTTAGATAGCTAATTAATAGAGAGAAGTGTCCTCTCTTATGTCCGTGCTTGGTCGACGCTACGTACTATACATACGTATAGAGAGGACTAGACACGCTAGCTAGCTAGTAAGCAAACGAAGGAAACAGAAGATCGTCATGAACATATATGAATACAGAGAGAAGTGATATCGACCACCTCTCCTCCGAGAGATTGGTCGAACAACAAGTTCTCGTATATCTATCGTCCGACACTACCGGCTACATATATACAATAATTATCTCTTACAAATATAATCTCCTAAATTATGGATGCATGGTCCACATAGTATTCTCCGTATTCAGCGATCACGTGGTCAAGAAAGAATGCCGCCAATTCCTCTTGAATTGCTCGCATGCGATCTGGTGCTAGGAGTTCATTCCGCATCCGAAACATCTAATTTGAAGAAGGGGGTCAATAGATATATATATATATATATGAATGAAGGGAAACTCAACACAAATGATGGTAATAAAATAAAATTGTGAATATTGTTATTTACGCACTTCATATTGTTCGGCAGAGTACCCGCCCCGCTCACAGGTCGTGTGCCGGATGGACTCGCAGATGTAGTATCCACAGAAATCATTCCCTTGTTCCTGCCACAACCATTTTACAAGAAATAGAGGTCAATCAAACTGATAAGCAAGAATGCCAAATGGTATTGATGAAACTAGCGCTTGAATCACTAGTAGATGCGCGGAACATGCTACTATAGTACTTACTTTCGGGTGTCTAAATTGCAGCTCCTTCGGCAGTCCCGGAGCTTTTCTGGTGAATTTTCTCCAAACCCTGCCAGACAAAGAAAACAATTACTTGATATCAGGAAATGAACAAAGTTGCTGATATGGTGGATAATGATCAATTTAACTTACTTCTGGAGGATTTCAGTCATGTCCGCATAGTCCTGGGGATCTTTTCGTCTAGAGTCCAAGACAGTTACTACTCCCTGCTCAAGCCTAATCTCTAGGAGAATATAGTGGTAACTGCGCACGCATGCATAACTCATCAATTACATTACTATAACCTAGACTAATATATAAGGGAAATCGAATATGCACAAGACAGTAACACTCACTTGAAGTTGTAAGGAAAGAGTATTATATCTTTGTTTTCATTTATTTTGAATGATCGTAGTAAGTTGGCCTCGGTATCTTCGGGCCTTTTTTCAACCTCAGTTGCATCTATGAGATATGTGTTAACGAACCCAATATCACCGATTTGTCTTTTCTTCAATTCGGCGATCTTCAATCTGCATAATATATTGAGGATAATTATAAATACATGCAATCAAAGAGCTGAGCTATATAGAGAGATTTAATGACAGAAGTAGTAGTACTTACAGACAGTAGCAGGTGACCGTTGCTTTATCGAGGGCCAATTGATTGAAAAACTAATAGAACTCCTCAAATGGAATAGGCAACAGTTCAATTCCAACGAGGTCATGCTCCGGCTTAACTCTCGCATACAAAGTACTCCTCCCCCCAGACTCTCTACAGATTTTCAAGTACCAATCATGCAATCTTTGCATCATCATTGATAGAGATTTTTCATCTTTGAGGAGAGGCTTCCCGTACTCGTATATGTGTATCTGCACCTCCATGGGATCATAATGTACATCGTCGGGCAGGTAATCGTCAAGATTGCTATAACCGGGCACCATCCTCCGATCGACGATGTAGCTAGGTACCTTGAGCGGGGGGCATGGTTGCTTCGCTTGTTCGCCGAGCGGGGCAATTTGTTTCCCAGCTGCTCGTCGTTCTTTCAGCCTTTGATCACTGAATGTACTTCCTGACTGCTCCGCTTCGGCCCATGTCTTTGCAATAATGCACTCATAGATGCTTTTCGGCGGAGACTTGGGTGGTTTTGCCAGGGCAACCAGAGTGCGCTTCACTTTCACCGGATCTACCTTCTCCTCCGGAGGTGGATGTCTCTGTGCTTTCAACCCTTGAAACCAGTCCTTCACTTCGGTTCGCGCGATCTTCGCGTTCTCCTCCGAGGTCATCTCGTATGGTAACTTCTCTAGAGTCTTCAGAGAAGGACCGAATCTGTATGTCCTCCCGCCTCTGGCTGTACTGCTAGACGCCGGCAGAGCAGACAGAGCGGCAGTCTTCTTTACTTGCTTACGAGGCGGAGGAGAAGGACTACGACGCGCCGGAGCAGCTGCCGGAGCGGCGGCGGGTCTCTTCCGCCCTTGCTGACGAGGCGGAGAAGGAGGAGGCTGGCTGCTCAGGCGCGCCGGGGCAGACGGAGAAGGAGGCGGAGTGCCGCCACGCGCCAGAGAAGGAGCCGGCCGAGGGCCCTAATCGCCCTCGCCGGAGGAGGAGGCGGTGGAGGAGGCGGAGTGCCCTGACTCGCCGGAGGAGGAGGAGGAGGCGGAGGCGTCCAGTTTGGAAGGTTGATGAGCTCCTTCTGCCATAGGGATGGAGTCTTCAGAGAAGAACCCAGCCGAGTCTCCCCTTCTCCGGTAGGGTGGTCAAGCGGGAGGTCCTCAAATCCCTCCGTTATTTCATCCACCATCACCTTAGTATATCCTTCTGGAATCGGCCGGCAGTGAAAATTTGCACCAGGTTCATTAGGAAAAACAGAGCCAATAGCCGCCTTGACCTTCATATTAATCCATTGCATCATAAGGTGGCAATTTTGAGCCTCCGTGATAGCATCCACGGGATAGCTGGCAGGAGCCGTCAAGACAAGCTCCGGCTGAAGCAGCTCGGTGGAAGCCATGCTGCTTCTTCGCTAGATGGTGGGGTAGCTTCACGGGAAGCTTCGGCAAGTTGTTTGCTGCGATTTGCTTCCCGTTCCTCTATCGCTTGTACCCTTGCGTGCAGCGCCTGCAGTTCGGTCTGCTGCACTATTTTCCTCCTCTCGTGGCTTTTGTAACCGCCTGCGTCCGGAAACCCAGCCTTCCACAGAATGGAGCCTGGCGTGCCTCGTGTCCGTCCAGGGTGCTAAGGATTTTCGAGGGACTTTGTGAGCTCGTCGTTCTCTCTGTCTGGAAGGAATGTCCCTTTTTGCGCTGCAGCGATATAGTACCGAAGCTTCTTCAAGGGTATGTCAAGTTGCTCGTCCATCCAAATGCACTTCCCTGTTACAGGGTCCAAGGTTCCGCCAGCCCCGAAGAACCAAGTCTGGCAACGTTCTGGCCAGTTCATTGTCTTTGGTTCGATCCCTTTTTCAACCAGATCATTCTCAGCCTTGGCCCACTTAGGCCGGGCTACGAGGTAGCCACCTGACCCCGTGCGATGGTGATGCTTCTTCTTCGCAGCATTTTTCTTGTTTGTCGCCGACATCTTCTTACTCTTTTCCGATGTCTTGTTGGCCACAAATGCGGGCCAGTGATCTCTGATCTTGTCATATCTGCCCTTGAATTCTGGTGTCTCTTTTTTATCGACAAACCTATTCAGCTCTTTCTTCCACCTCCTGAATAGGCCTGCCATCCTCTTAAGAGCAAAAGACTTGATTAATTGCTCTTTAACTGGCTTCTCCGGATCATCCTCTGCCGGTAGGGTGAAATTTGACTTCAGCTCAGTCCAAAGATCATTTTTCTACATATCATTGATGTAAGACACCTCAGGGCCTTCTGTAGCCGGCTTTAACCATTGCTCGATGCTTTGTGTTGCCATCTTCGCAATTGGGGTACAACCCTTTTTTGTGATCCTCTAACATGCGATCGAACTTCAGCTTCTCCTTTTGACTTTCGCATTGCGTCCTTGCATCGACAATGACCCGGCGGAGATCATCATCATCGGGCACATCGTCTAGTTCCTCTTGATCTTCAGCAGCTTCACCTGTTGCAGCATCATTGGGCACATCGTCTGGTTCCTCTTGATCTTCACCAGCTTCCCCCGTTGCAGCATCACCGTATTCAGGGGGCACATAGTTGTCATCGTACTCTTCTTCTTCGCCGTCTTCCATCATAACCCCTATTTCTCCGTGCCTTGTCCAAACATTATAGTGTGGCATGAAACCATTGTAAAGCAGGTGGATGTGAAGGATTTTTCGGTCAGAGTAAGACTTCGTATTCCCACAATTAGGGCATGGACAACACATAAAACCATTCTGCTTGTTTGCCTCAGCCGCATCGAGAAACTCATGCACGCCCTTAATGTACTAGGAGGTGTGTCTGTCACCGTACATCCATTGCCAGTTCATCTGCGTGCATTATATATAATTAAGTGTCCAAATTAATAGAAGTTCATCATCACATTAAAACCAAAGTACATACATAGTTCTCATCTAACAACATATAGCTCTCCAGAGCATCTAATTAATTAAACCATACATTGAAACTATGTAAAACATTTTAATGCGAAAACAAAGGCGATCATAATCGCAACCAAGGTAACAATTGATCCAACGGCATAATGATACCAAGCCTCGGTATGAATGGCATATTTTCTAATCTTTCTAATCTTCAAGCGCATTGCATCCATCTTGATCTTGTGATCATCGACGACATCCGCAACATGCAACTCCAATATCATCTTCTCCTCCTCAATTTTTTTATTTTTTCCTTCAAGAAATTGTTTTCTTCTTCAACTAAATTTAACCTCTCGACAATAGGGTCGGTTGGAATTTCCGGTTCACATACATCCTAGATAAATAAAATATATGTCACGTTGGTCCGCATAATTTTCATAAACAATAAATGAACCAATAGTTATAAAGATAATATATATACCACATCCGAATCATAGACAGGACGAGGGCCGATGGGGGCGGATACCAAAACCATCGCACTATATAAGATGCAATAATAAAAGTAAGAAAATTATACAAGTATCTATCTAAACATACAAGTAAGTATATTTTTCCTTTCAGAAAGAAGATAAGAACAAGAGGCTCACCACGGTGGTGTCGGTGATGAGATCGGCGCGGGTGATCGACGGCGGTGAAGACGGGGGTGGGGCGTGACGGACCGCTAAATCTAGACAAATCTCGAGGAAAATGGAGCTTTGAGGTCAAGCTTCGAGAGGAGAAAGCTTAACTACTGTGGCTCGGGTATTTCATCGAACACCTCATGTGCATAGGAGGTGAGCTAGAGCACCACAAACCCCTCCCCTCGCCGGCCAGAGAAAAATAGAGCACTGGAGTGCTCTGCTCGCGGGCGAGGGTATATATAGGCACCTCATTGGTCCCGGTTCATGGCATGAACCGGGACTAAAGGGCAGCCTTTGGTCCCGGTTCAGGCCACCAACCGGGACCAATGGTGGTGGGCCAGGAGCCAGGCCCATTGGTCCCGGTTCGTCCCACCAACCAGGACCAAAAGGTCCAGACGAACCGGGACCAATGGCCCACGTGGCCCGGCCGCCCCTGGGCTCATGAACCGGGTCCAATGCCCCCATCTATCCCGGTTCTAGACTGAACCGGGACTAATGGGCTGACCCGGCCTGGACCATTGCCCCCTTTTCTACTAGTGGTATATCATGTTCACCATCCGCACTTGTGGAGGGAATCCATTCTGTCCACTGTTGTTCGGCAGCCGGGGCTCCTCCTCGTCATCGCTATGCAGCCCCTTGTCTCTATTTTCGGCATTTAACTTGCCTGCCTGCTTGAACACCCAACAATCCCTGTTGGTGTGATTGGCTGGCTTTTCAGGGGTGCCATGTATCTGGCACAAGCGGTCGAGTATTCGGTCCAAACTGGACGGGCCCGGAGTATTTCTTTTGAATGGCTTTTTCCGTTGACTGGATTTATAGCCTCTGAATCCGGCATTAACTGTCGTATCCTCAGCATTGTCGCCGCTAATGCGGCGCTTTTGCTTGTTGCGACGCGACCTGCCACTGCTATCCTTGGTGTCCGAATTATCAGGGTTCTTGGTCATGTTGTTGCTACGAGCAAGCCAGCTATCTTCTCCCGCACAAAAGCGGGTCATGAGTGTCGTGAGGGCTGCCATAGATTTCGGCTTTTCCTATCCAAGGTGCCGGGCGAGCCACCCGTCACGGATATTATTCTTGAAGGTTGCTAGGGCCTCTACGTCCGGACAGTCGATGATTTGATTTTTCTTTGTTAGGAACCGTATCCAGAATTGCCTGGCCGATTCCTCTGGCTACTCAATTATGTGGCTTAGGTCATCGGCGTCTGGTGGTCGCACATAAGTGCCCTGGAAATTGTCGAGGAATGCGGCTTCCAGGTCCTCCCAACAACCAATTGATTCTACTGGCAAGCTGTTAAGCCAATGCCGAGCTGGTCCTTTAAGTTTGAGTGGGAGGTATTTGATGGCATGTAGATCATCGCCGCGGGCCATGTGGATATGAATTAGATAATCCTCGATCCATACCGCAGGATCTGTTGTGCCATCGTATGATTCGATGTTCACGGATTTGAAACCCTCAGGGATTTGATGATTCATTACTTCATCTGTGAAGCATAGTGGGTGTGCGGCGCCTCAGTATTGGGCTATATCACGACGCAGCCCAAACGAGCTTTGTCTATTGTGTTCGGCCCGGCCGGATTTACTATATCCGGAGTGACGATCACCGTCACGTGCCGTGGGGCACCCACGCGATCCGTAGATCGATCTTGTTTGCCTTGCCTTGTCCTGCAATATATCTCGCAGGTCTAGCGCATTTTCCCGTGCCTTGGTATTTTTAGAGCGGTGCTGGGGTGCGGCTTGAGTGGAGGGCCGAGAGGCCTCTCTGTCGCGGCCACGAGGTGGCCGGTCGGCCGCATCCTGCGCTGGTGATGTAGGTTTAGGTGCTTCCTCCTCTAATTGGGGTAGCAACCTGCGCTTTGGGTAGCTCTTGGAGGGGCGTTCGAGTTCATACTCTTCGGCCGCAAGGACTTCAGTCCATCTGTCGGCTAGCAAATCTTGATCAACTCTAAGTTGTTGCTATTTTTTCTTGAGGCTACTTGCCGTGGCCATAAGCCTGCATTTGAAACGCTCTTGTTCGACGGGATCCTCCGGCACGACGAATTCGTCGTCGTCGAGGCTTGCCTCATCTTCGGAGGGAGGCATATAATTATCGTCCTCAACCTCTCTGTCTGTCGCTCTGTCATGAGGGCTGGCTTCTCCATCCTCCTGTGCTGAATCTTGCTGGAGGGGGTTTTCTTCGGCACTCTCCGGAGTCTTATTATCTCCCGTGCCGGAATCACCATTTTTGTTTTGGCGGGATTTAGAGCGGCGCCGCTGATGCCGGCGCTTAGGTTGTTTCTTGGAGGGGTCATCCTCCCCTGTTCCATCGCCATCTCCTTCTTTTGGGGTGTCCACCATGTATATGTCATACGACGAGGTGGCTTTCCAGTGCCCTATAGGCGCTGGTTCTTGATCGTCTCCTACATCGGCGTCCATACCGACGATGTCTTCGGAGTCGAAGTCGAGCAAGTCGGTTAAATCATCGACAGTGGCTACAAAGTGGGTGGTGTGTGGGCCTTCAATTTCTCCATCGTCCGTATCCCAACCTTGCTGACCGTAGTCCGGCCAGGGCTCTCCTGATAAAAAGAGAGACTTTAGTGATTTCAGAATATCGCCGTAGGGCGAGTGCTGAAAGATGTCTGCGGTGGTGAACTCCATGATCGGCGCCCAATCGGATTCGATCGACAGGGGCGCGGAGGGCTCGGAGTCCCAAGAGGAGTCCGGCTCCTTGGAGTCACGAGCTTCGTAGAGGACAGGGCTGGTGTTCGGCTTGATCGCTGTAGAGATTGCAGCCCCCGAGGCGGTGTCCAACCACCCATCCTCGATTGGCGCAGTTGGCTCCGAATTAAGGGTCGGAGCTGATGCAGGTGCGGCCTCCAAGGCACTGTTCGGCGGCAGAGCTAAATCATGCCCATCGTGACAGTGCGGCGCGCTCGGCTGTGGCTCGAATCCGTCGAAGATCAAGTCCCCGCGGATGTTAGCCGTGTAGTTTAGACTTCGAAATCTGACCTGATGGCCAGGGGCGTAGCTTTCGATCTCCTCTAGATGGCCAAGCGAATTGGCCTGCAGTGCAAATCCACCGAATACGAAGATCTGTCCAAGGAGAAAGGTCTCACGCTGGACTACATCGCTGTTGATGATCGGAGGAGCCATCAGGCCTAAAAGTGACGACACAGAGGAACTCTCAATGAAAGCACCAATGTCCCTGTCAAAATCGGTGGATCTCGGGTAGGGGGTCCCGAACTGTGCGTCTAGGCGGATGGTAACAGGAGACAAGGGACACGATGTTTTTACCCAGGTTCGGGCCCTCTCGATGGAGGTAAAACCATACTCCTGCTTGATTAATATTGATGATATGGGTAGTACAAGAGTAGATCTACCACGAGATCAAGGAGGCTAAACTCTAGAAGCTAGCCTATGGTATGATTGTTGTCGTCCTACGGACTAAAACCCTTCGGTTTATATAGACACCGGAGAGGGCTAGGGTTACACAGAGTCGGTTACAATGGTAGGAGATCTATATATCCGTATCGCCAAGCTTGTCTTCCACGCCAAGGAAAAGTCCGTTCCGGACACGGGACGAAGTCTTCAATCTTGTATCTTCATAGTCCAGGAGTCCGGCTGAAGGTATAGTCCGGCTATCCGGACACCCCCTAATCCAGGACTCCCTCAAGGAGTTTGGCGCATGGTTGGTTTCTCCAAGTGCAGTCCCACGTGTCAATGAAGAGGCAAGCCGAAGCGCGTTCCGTTTGCGTGAGCCGTGTGCAGGACCGAACATGTGTGGGGTGCAATGGTACCGCGACAGGGGTGCTATGAGTCTACCGCCTTTTTTCCTTTTAAACTAGGTGCTTCGCCCCCTAAAGAAAAAAAACTTGGTGCTTCACGTGATCCATCAATACTACTACTAGTAATCCGGTAATCCCGAATAAAACAGCGCGGCAGGGTCTTTTCCCGCGTGATATGCTGGGAGGTTGGCTTAGTTTGGTTTTTTAGGACAAGTAATGCTACACCTACGTAATCCTAGTTACGTAATTAACGTAATGTGAAACGTGTGAGCTGTTGATTGTAGATTGGGGTAAGGGAGGGGCCCACCACCATGAAAATCATGTAGGAGAGAGCGAGGCAATTTATGTTAACCCTTTCGTAGGTTCCCGTACATTTAGAAAGATATGAAATGCGTAAATGAGTAGTGGACGTACTATTGGAGTGCCTAAGATAAATTGTTTATGTAGACTATGTGTTTATTTACTTCTCATGTTACCTTTGTCAAGGTTCAACAAAAAGCAGAGTTGGTGATGGTGCTGTACCTGCCATCCTGCAATATAGGCCATCCGATCTATATCTAACGGATAGGAAGGAAACTATGACATTTTACACGCACTCCTCTCCACATTTGCAGATAAGGCCTTCCCTCATTCATCCTTTTCTCCCACACGATCTTGATGTTCCGTGCAACGCCCAGGCATCTTGCTAGTACTCCTACAATTTACTATATTATCGTGAAAGTTCATATACACCGGCCGATATTAATGCAAACACGACAGCTTTTCATTACATTTCGAACTTTTATAGGACAGAAAAATAAATGAAACCCGACCCTAAACCTATTCTACGTCGTCGAGTGATGTCCTCCATCCGCGATCTCCATGTATAGGGGCGGGGTTCAAGACCCGAGAAGTGAAGGTGCAGTCTCCGGCAAGGAAGAGTAGAACACAAGAGATGGACCGGCTAGTTGGCACACCATGCCCTGCCGCCTCCCATGCCCTAATCATCCTCGGAGGAGTCCCCAACCTAGGCGGTTCCGGACGTTGGACGACGGCAAGTAGGATGCGTGGCTCACGGTGCTCCCGTCGTCGGCCGCCAGCGTGGCCACCGCTTGTGTAGTCGCGTCCGCGTCCGGCTATGCCGCTATTGCGTCGCGAGCGGCGAATTGAGCTAGGGCAGCGACCTCGAGCTTCATCCCCGAAGACAAGCTCTCCCGCAGAGCGTTCGCGCTCGCGGTCATGGCGGATGTGGTGCCAGGTAGCAGGACGATGCGCTATGGTGTGGAGGTTAGCTGGGCATTGCCACTTTAAGTAGCGCATTTCGGTGAGGCCAAGCGTCCGGGTGCGTCATTAAGTTGCCGGAGTTGGTTCCTCGGGCACCGAGCCTCTTAACAACGGCATACAAATGGACGGCATGAATGCGGGCAGCTGGCGCCGGCCGGGAACGCACCGCGCAACGGCGCGAGGGATGAGGGTTTTTGGTGTGCCGGGGTAGTCAGCTATGGTCATGGCAACATTGGAGATGCCTGATAATGCCCAAGTGTAGGGAATCATCGTAGCAATTTCCAAAGGTGGAAGTGATAAGTATGGGGTGTCGAACCCACAAGGAGCTAAAGGTAAGATCAATATTCTCTCAAGCCCTATCTGCCACTGATACGACTCTACGTACATCGAACGTTTGCTTCCAACTAGAAACGAGAAATAAAACTATGTTGTGGGTATGAAGAAGATAACTTTGCATGGTATCAGAGAGCTAAAATATAAAAGTAGGTGCTGTTATCATAAATTTAGAATATATTACTAAATATTATAAATAGCGAGTGTGGAATAATGATGGGTCCGTGTGCGGAATTGTCCTAGGTAATTGTTAACAAGACCGATAGTCGTCATTGCAATTTCATATGAGCGAGAGGCATAAGCTAACATACTTTCTCTTCGTGGATCATATGCACTTATGATTGGAACTCTAGCAAGCATCCGCAACTAATAAAGATCATTAAGGTAAAACCCCACCATAGCATTAAAGCATCAAGTCCCCTTTTATCCCATACGCAACAACTCCCTTACTCGGGTTTAAGCTTCTGTCACTCTAGCAGCCCACTATAAGTGAATCATGAACGTATTGCAACACCCTACAGCGGGAATCCCTCATGCTTGTGTGACACGGAGAGCACCATAGGACAACATCAATAATAAAACATACAACTCATGCCAATCTAGAAGATCAATCAACCCAAAGACAAAGGATATCTACTCAAAACATCATAGGATGGCAACACATCATTGGATCATAATATGTGTCATAAAGCACCATGTTCAAGTAGGGATTACAGCGGGGTGCGGGAGAGTGGACCGCGTAAAAGAGATGAGGATGGTGATGATGGTGGTGATGTTGATCAAGACGATCACCGTGGCGATGACTCCCCTCTCGATGGCACTCCGGTGCCACCAAGAGAGAGGTGGAGAGTTTCTCCCCTTGTGCTTCCTCCTCCATGGCCTCCCCCCTAGATGGGGAAAGGTTCTCCCTCTGGTCCTTGGCCTTCATGGCGATGATGGCCTCTCCGGGATACTCCTCCATGGCCACCGGTGATGATGGCCCCCTCCGGCAGGGTGCCGGAGAGGGCCTAGATTGATTTCTCGTGGCTACAGCGGCTTGCAGTGGCGGAACTTCCGATCTAGGTTTCTTTCTGGAAGTTTTGGGTATATATAGAGAGGTTGGCGTTGATTTCACGTCAGGGGGGTCACCGAGGCTTCCACGAGCCAGGGGGCGTGCCCTACCCCCCTAGGTGCGCCCCCACCCTCGTGCGGGCCTCGGGACTCCACTGGTCCATCTCCGGTGCTCCGTGGGCTTCTTCTGGTCCAAAAATAGGCTCCGTGAAATTTCAGGTCAATTGGACTCCATTTGGTTTTCCTTTTCTGCGATACTCAAAAACAAGGAGAAAATGGAAACTGGCACTGGGCTCTGGGTTAATAGGTTAGTCCCAAAAATCATATAAAACACATATAAAAGCCCATTAAACATCCAAGATAGATAATATAACAACATGAATACTTCATAAATTATAGATACGTTGGAGACGTATCAATGCCCTTTGCTCACATGCGACCCCACATGTCATTGAAAAAGCAAGACGACCCGGCATTGTCTCAGGTCCTGGGGATGCAGTTGGCCGTGCTACACCACTCCGCGGACGCGTCGCGGCGCGCGCGCACTTCGGCACCCCGTGCATCCTCGACGAGCCAGGTGTTGATCTACTGGTCGTGCAACAGCGCTAACTCCACCCTCGGCTCACTAAAGCCGACCGTGTAAAGCGACAATGAGCGTGTCGCTCCCGCATGCCTCATTTGAACTTTCCGCTCAGTATCATTCGCATGTGGGCCTATACCATGCTTGTATTTCCAATGTTGTAATTTGTCTGACATGCATACAAACAAACGGTTCATTTAAAGTTTCACTTTGCCTCCACGACGTGTTGCTTTCGTCTTAGTTTTGACATCCCATTCGGTTCATGCCCCGACACATCTTGACGACATCGATTGATGTTGAGAGATCAATTGCGTGTCGTGCAAGGAGATAAAGGTTTGGTCTTTTTCTAGGATAGAAATGACCGGCGGGGGGGGAGGGGGTATGTGGAGATCAGGGATTATATTGTACGTTCATAAGCGAAACGAACGTATTGTACCCACCCTAGTCCTTTTTAAATTGATCTCCAAACCCCGAGATGAAATCGAGAGAGAACGAGTGGGTGCATGTGTGATACCTAAGGCGAATTCAAATTTTTGAACCGGTGATCATAGCATCCACAAATCATGTATTATTAACCATGCTCTAATGCATTTTTCAAAACCGCCTTTGACTATTGACAAGATTAATAGTACAAGAGATGTATAATGTGAAAATTATATCATCGGAAGCTCCTTTCACATACAATTTTTTTGAATATATACTGTGGAGCAAAGCTCCACAGCCCTTTATTATTCAAAACAAGGTATTAACTATACAAACAGGGAAAATTACAAGGGCTAAAATGAAGAAAAGCATAACCTACCTACCTGTAGTTAAGTCACAGAGTTAATCCAAGCAGACAACTTGGCCCTATTATATACTCTCATTCTATGAGCTAGAAGAGTAAGGTCATGTACAAAATTACATCACCAAGCAACAAAGGTTACATATTCTCCTCTGAAAGTCCTTCCATTCCCGAGGATCCATATATTCCAAGCTGTAGTGAGCATAACTTCAAAGAAGAAAGGATGCTTAAATCTTGATCTTGCATGCTGGATACATTGCTGAATCTCCGGGGCCCTGGTCCAATCAATGGAAAGATAATTCCACACTCTGTGACTGAAGTTACAGTTTAGGAACAAGTGCAACCTATCCTCATAGACAGATTCATTGCAGATAACCGAGAGATTGTCATCCAAAGGGGATCTCCAATGCCTACGAGTTAACAAGTCCTTGGTGTTGAGGATATCAAAGAATAATAACCAACCAAAGACATTGATCTTCATGGTGCACTTGCTATCCCACAACCACTTTCATGGCAACATAGTTGGCAAATGGGAGTGCATGAGAGTGTAAAAACTCTTGGCAGAGTAGTCACCAGATTTCCCAGGCCATATCCAAATATCTGGCAATGTGATGTCCCTGTGTAAGTCTAGGATCCAAGCTTCCAGGACTTGCAGCTCCAAAGTAGCCTCATGTGACAATGGCAAGAAGAACATGGAATAGAAATCCTGAGAGATGAGGAATTCATGCATAGAGAGTTTGTCATTGATAACAAAGGAGAAAATCCTAGGTAATCTCCAACACAACGGTCTGGAAGAGCCACCAATTAGCCAAGCATCAGACCAAAAAAGGGCAGAGTCCCCCGTATTGATGTGAACTAAGGAAATAGTAGTGTATGCATCAGAAAGCTTGAGGATATCTCTCCACCAAAATGAACCAACTGGGGTTGTAGCATGTGGGATACCATCAGCATAATAACTATTCCAGATAAAAGATACCCATGGTATATCAGCCTTATTAAAGAATTTGTGGAGATGCTTAAGAAGGAGACCCTTATTTTGGATATGCAAATTAATCACCCCAAGCCCTCCTTTTTCCTTTGGTCTACAAAACAAATCCCACGCAGCCAAAGATTGCTTTGGTGCATCACTGTTCCCTCTCCACAATCATTGTCTAAAAATCCTATCCAGCTGCTTAATAATGCCAGGTGGGAGTTGTAAACTGCAAAGGAAATATATGGGCATAGATGTTGTCGGTGTACAAAAAGAGGGGTACACTTTTTGTACCCCTATAACTGTGCACGGGCAGTCTGAGCCGCGAGCACCACCACACCAAGCAAGGCAAGGGAGGTGAGCCAAGGTAAGACCAAAGCTCCAGAAAACTAGAACGACGCCAAGGCCAAGACCACGAAGAGCAAAGGGGACGAAGCGGACTCCCCCGGCAAGATCCTTGCCGGGAGACGGTTCTAGCATCCCCGACAAGGCTCTTGCCGCGGCAACTCGCCCCATGCCTACGGAGCAAGTCACCCTTGAGTCCACTGCCCCCATGCCTACGGAGCAAGTCACCCTTGAGTCCACTGCCCCCCCGGGGCACCCATGCAAAGGGTTCGACCCCCTGCTAGTTCTAGAGACGATATAAAGAGAAGAAGCAGGCTAGCCGTGCCCTTTCTTCCTCCTCCTCCCCCAAACAGCTCAAGGAGCGTTGTGTAGCTACTTGATTCATCTAGCGAGCATGCGGAGACCCCGCAGAGCAGCAGTAGGGGTATTATCTCTTCGGAGAGCCCCGAAGCTGGGTAAGAGCCGCCGGCGTGCGTCTCTACGCCTCATCCCGCTTCCAGGCACCGGCGACGTCTTACTGGTTCCCACACAGATAAGCCACCCGTTGGCATATGTCGCACCTACCACCCGACATTAGGCGCCCACCATGGGGCCAGGCGCACCGTCGTCCGGAGACCTGTTCTGGACGGGAACCCTCTTCCTCCCCAGCGAGCGTAGCCAGCCCGGCACGCCCGATGGCGCTTGCCCCGACGCGCTGCAAGACGTCACCAACATCTGCGCGGCAAGCGGCCTCGCCGATCTCCCCGACGAGCTCGCCTCCGATGCGGGCGTTGACCGCCTCGCCAACTTTCTCGGCCAGCTCCACGTCTCTAGCGAGCCCGCTGTGGACCTGGAGTCGGTTGGTTCCACCGACCCGATGCCTGTCGACTCCGACACGGCCTCCTACGGCGCCTTCCCCGCCAACGTCGCGATCTACAACGACCCGCTTCCCCGAGCTGACGGCCACGATGCTGTCGCCGCCAAAGTGATGGTTGTCGGCCACAGCGGCCCGGCCGACGAGAGCGCCCGCGACGCCTCGCGCGCGGTGGCCCACGACTTGTCCGCTCCTCTCCCGGCCGACGCTGACGACGAAGCCCTGGAAGCACGTCGCCTCGCCCTCCTCGCAGAGGGCCGGAGGCTGGCCTCCGTAAGACGCCTCACCGAGGCCTACCAGCGCGAGGCTGACCGCGCCGCCTTCGGCACGCCGGCCCCGAGCGGGCCAAGCCGGGCCGGCCTTGTCAAGCAACGCGGCGCCGTCATCGCCGACGCGCTGGGAGTCGACCGCCCGGTCTATGCCACTCCGCTCGATAACTTGCGTGCCGCCCAGGCGGCCGTAGACGAGCTGGACGGCCTGGAGCCCGAAGACCTTCCCCACATGGCCCGGCGCATCCAGCAGTTGATCGACGCTGCCACGCAGCGGCACGAAGCCGACGCTCGCGCGAAAAGCCTTCCCCCGCGCCGACAGCAGGGCGCGACGTCCCGGACGCCGACTCCGAGCAATACCCGCGCGCGACGCGAGAAGGAGCCGGCTACCAGCCACGGCCGGACCCGGATCTCCATCGAGCGGGACGCGGACGGTTATCCCCGAGCCATGGAGTGGCGGGGCGACCCGCCTCCGCCTCCGCCCCATGGAAAGAGGTACCCCGCCTCACCGCCAGTGGCGCACCCGACTCTCAGCGGCCGACTGGGCCGCTGCGAAGGAATCGGCGAGAACGACGCCCGCCATCGGCTCGACCGCCTGGCACGATCCCTGGCATTGGAAGAAGAAGACGATGTCGGCCCGCCTTGCTTTGGCCCCCGCATCCGCGACGAGCCCTTTCCCAAAGGGTTCTCGCTCCCAAGAGACACGCCCAAGTACAACGGCTCCGTGAAGCCGGAAGATTGGTTGATCGACTACTCCACCGCAGTTAGCATAGCCAATGGCAACCGGCGAGTCGCCGTGAAGTACGTGCCCCTCATGCTGCAAGGCACGGCGCGGACTTGGCTCAACAGCCTCAAGCCGCGTAGCATCAACAGCTGGCTAGACTTCACAGAAGCCTTCATCCGCAACTTCACCAGCACCTACAAGCGGGCTCCCAAGCCCAGACAGCTCTCCTTGTGCGTGCAAGGCCCCGCGAGTCCACTCGCGATTACCTCACGCGTTGGGCCGAGCTCCGCAACTCCTGTGAAGGGGTGCACGAGGTACAAGCCATAGAGTACTTCACAGCCGGATGCCGAGAAGGCACCCTCCTCAAGCACAAGCTCCTCTGCGACGAGCCGGCTACTCTTGACGAGCTTCTGGACATAGCGGACAAGTACGCCACCGCCGACTCCTCGATGAAGACCGAGCTTCGGGTAGACGCGTCCGGGAAGGTGCTCAACCCGGCGCCCAAGACGCCGGCTGGAGAGCCCGGCCGACACCCCAACTCGAACGACAACAAGCGCAAGGGCCCTGCGCCGCCTCCCGCTAGCCGGCAAGTGGCCACGGTCGAAGATGCGCCGCCTGAAGAACGACCGGCGCCCAAGAAGCCCAAGGGCGGCAGGCCGGCTTGGCAGCCCGCCTTCTCCTACGAGCAAACCCTCGACGCCCCTTGCAAGTTCCACAGCGGCACGAAGCCGTCCAACCACACGACCCGGAAGTGCAACTGGCTCACCCGAATCTCTAAAGGCGAGGGGCTCTTGCCACCTCCACCTGCCGGCCCGCCGCCTCCGCCTCCGCCGCCTCCGGCCGCTCGGCCCGCGGTCGGAGCCGTGCATGACGAGTTCCCTAATGAGCAAGCAACCTACGTCGTCTTCACCAGCCAGCCCGAAGACCGCGCAGCAAACGCCGAGAGCACAAGGAAGTCAGCGTGGTCGCTGCCAACCCCGCTGAACACATGCATTGGTCAGAAAAGCCCATCAGCTGGAGCCGGGCCGACCACCCGGAGGTGATGCCGTCTCCCGGCTCTTATGCTTTGGTCCTGGAAGCCACCCTTGCAACGGACAGACGTGCCGCCCGCTTCTCTCGTGTATTGATAGACGGCGGGAGCAGCATCAACATCTTGTATCGTGACACCCAGGAGAAGTTGAACGTCAAGACAAAACAGCTCACGCCCACTCGGACAGTGTTCCACGGCATTGTACCCGGCCTGTCCTGCGCCCCCATTGGCAAAATCAAGATTGATGTACTTTTTGGGGACAAGGAGCATTTCCGCCGGGAAGCGATCTGGTTTGAGGTGGTGGACCTGGAGAGCCCTTACCATGCATTGCTGGGCCGACCTGCCTTGGCCAAATTCATGGCGGTTCCCCACTATGCATACCTCAAGATGAAGATACCAAGCACCAAAGGCGTCATCACCGTAGCTGGCGACTACAAGAAGTCCTCCGAGTGCGCCGCGGCCAGCAGCCGGCTGGCCGAGTCCCTTGTGATCGCTGAAGAGAAGAAGATGCTGGACCGAGTCGTGGCCATGGCCGGCAAGCAGTCGGCCGTGTCCCCCGACCCCAAGGAGCACGACACTCAAGGGTCTTTTCAGCCGGCCAAGGAGACGAAGAAGATACCTCTTGACCCCGAGCATCCGGAGAGGTTTGCCGTCATCGGGGCAAACCTGAACAGCAAATAGGAAGGCGAACTCGCCGATTTCCTCCGTGAGAATCGGGACATCTTCTCATGGTCCCCCAAGGACATGCCGGGTGTTCCGAGGAAATTCGCCGAGCACAAACTGCATGTTCGAGAAGGCGCGAAGCCGGTCAGACAACCCCTTCGCCGGCTGTCAGAGGAGAAGCGCAGGATTGTAGGGGAGGAGATAGCCCGTCTCTTGGCGGCCGGCTTCATCATGGAAGTTTTCTTTCCAGAGTGGCTCGCCAATCCGGTCCTTGTGTTGAAGAAGAACAACAAGTGGCGCATGTGTATAGACTACACAAGCCTCAACAAGGCCTGCCCCAAAGATCCTTTCGCCCTGCCAAGGATAGACCAAGTGATAGACTCCACAGCCGGATGCGAGCTGTTGAGTTTTTTGGACGCTTACTCTGGATATCACCAGATAAAGCTAGACCCGGATGACCGCCTGAAGACCGCCTTCATCACGCCGTTCGGAGCCTTCTGCTACCTGACTATGACATTCGGCTTGAGAAATGCCGGTGCCACCTTTCAGCGTTGCATGCAGAAGTGCCTCCTCAAGCAGCTCGGCAGGAATGCCCACGTTTATGTGGACGACATCGTGGTGAAGACGGAGAAGCGTGGCACCTTGCTGGAAGACCTCAAGGAAACATTTGAGAACCTGCGCCGGTTCCAAATCAAGCTCAACCCCGAGAAATGCGTGTTCGGGGTGCCAGCCGGCCAGGTCCTAGGCTTCCTGGTCTCCGAACACGGCATCGAATGCAACCCAGCGAAGATCAAGGCCATCGAGAGAATGGCGATCCCCACCAAGCTTCGAGACATTCAGAAATTCACCGGGTGCTTGGCCTCCTTGAACCGCTTCATGAGCCGGCTCGGAGAGAAAGCTCTCCCCCTCTACCGCCTCACGAAGAAAAGCACCCACTTCGAGTGGAACGACCAGGCCGACCAAGCTTTCCACGAGTTGAAGAAGATGCTGGCCACGCCGCCTGTGCTCGCAGCACCGACTGAGAAAGAGCCCATGCTCCTTTACATCGCTGCAACCAGCCGGGTGGTCAGCACCGTCATCGTAGTGCAGCGCCCGGAAGAAGGTCGAGCCCAGCTGGTCCAGAGGCCGGTGTATTATTTAAGCGAGGTGCTGTCCGCCTCAAAGCAGAACTACCCGCACTACCAAAAGATGTGTTACGGCGTGTACTTCACCGCCAAGAAGCTGAAGCCCTACTTTCAAGAGCATCCCGTCACGGTCGTATGCACTGCCCCGCTAGCCGAGATCATAGGCAGCCGGGATGCGTCCGGCCGGGTCGCGAAATGGGCAATTGAGCTGGCCCCTTACACAATCTTCTACCAACCCCGCACCGCCATCAAGTCCCAAGCGCTGGCCGACTTCCTCGTCGACTGGGCCGAGACCCAGTACCTGCCGCCGGCTCCGGAATCCACCCATTGGCGCATGCAGTTCGACGGGTCCAAGATGCGCACCGGCTTGGGAGCCGGCATCATCCTTACCTCTCCCAAAGGCGACAAGCTCAAGTACGCGCTACAGATCCACTTCGCCGCCTCCAACAGTGTGGCCGAGTACGAGGCGCTCATACACGGCCTCCGGCTTGCCAAAGAGCTTGGCATTCGCCGGATCCTGTGTTATGGCGACTCGGACCTGGTAGTCCAGCA
Organism: Triticum urartu; assembly: GCF_003073215.2. Classification (NCBI taxonomy): domain Eukaryota; kingdom Viridiplantae; phylum Streptophyta; class Magnoliopsida; order Poales; family Poaceae; genus Triticum; species Triticum urartu. The sequence continues at coordinate 586,052,293 of NC_053026.1, forward strand.
GTCATCCGGTGACTGGGACGCCAAGGACGCGAACATGGCGAGCTACCGTTTCTTGGTCCAACAACTCAGCGGATACTTTGAAGGGTGCGAGTTCCTCCACGTACCTCGAGCCGACAACGAGCCAGCTGATGCCTTGGCCCGAATAGGCTCCACCCGGCAAGCAATTCCAACCGGCGTCGCTCTACAACGCCAACTCAAGCCGTCTATCAAGCCGTCTCCGGAATCCGATTCCATCTTCGTGCCGCCTGACCCCGATGCGGCCAGGTCCGGCTCGAAGAATCAAGTAGCCGACCTCAAGACTCCTGTAGCCGGCCCGGGGACTTCGGCAGCTGGCTCGGGGACTGCGGTAGCCGGCCCGGGGACTGCACCAGCACTATAGCCGGCGGCCGACTCCAGCACCTCATCGCCCAGCCCGCCCACCCTAGTGGCAGTAGCCACGTTAGCAGTAGAAGAAATCGTGGCTCCGTCTTAGGCTCAATCCATCCTCAACTTCTTAGTGAACCAAGACCTGCCGGCCGACGAAACAGAAGCAAGACAAGTCCAGCGTCGAGCCAGAGTGTACACAATCGTCAACAGAGAACTACTCAAGTGCAGCGTCACCGGAGTCCTCCAGCGATGCGTCGAGCAAGAGAAGGGCATTGCAATCCTCGCAGACATTCACCAAGGAGAGTGCGGCCACCATGCGGCCTCAAGATCACTTGTCGCCAAAGCCTTCCGCCATGGTTTCTTCTGGCCGACTGCTCTGGACGACGCCAAAGAACTAGTCAAGCATTGCAAGGGATGCCAGCTCTTCAGCTCCAAGCAACACATGCTAGCCTCGGCACTCAAGACCATTCCCCTCACTTGGCCCTTTGACGTTTGGGGACTGGACATGGTGGGCCCATTCAAGACGGCGCGCGGCGGCATGACGCATCTGCTCGTCGCCGTGGACAAGTTCACCAAGTGGATTGAAGCAAAGCCGATTAAGAAGCTGAATGGGCCGACTGCCGTGACCTTCATCGCAGACATAACAACTCGGTATGGCGTGCCGCACAGCATCATCACCGACAATGGCACGAATTTCGCCAAAGGAGCCTTGGCACGTTTTTGTGCAGCCCAAGGCATCCGGCTGGACTTAGCGTCCGTCGCCCATCCGCAGTCAAACGGCCAGGTCGAGCGAGCCAACGGCCTCATCCTCTCCGGCATCAAGCCCCGATTGGTTGTACCTCTGGAGCGCTCGGCCGGCTGTTGGCCCGATGAGCTGCCGGCTGTCCTCTGGAGTCTGCGCACTACACCCAACAAGTCAACCGGCTTCACCCCCTTCTTCCTTGTGTACGGTGCCGAGGCGGTCATCCCAACTGACATCGAATTCGACTCGCCTCGAGTAACCATGTACACGGAAGCGGAGGCCAAGGAAGCACGAGAAGACGGCGTCAACCTGCTGGAAGAAAGCCGGCTGTTATCTCTCAGCCGGTCTGCAATTTACCAGCAGGGTTTGCGCCACTATCACAGCCGGAAGGTCAGGCCAAGATCTTTCCAAGAGGGCGACCTGGTGCTCTGGCTGATTCAGCGAACAGCCGGCCAGCACAAGCTCTCAGCCCCTTGGGAAAGCCCTTTCATCATCAGCAGAGCTCTAGGCAACGACTCCTACTACCTGATCGACGCACAGAAGCCGAAGGCACGCAAAAGAGACGACTCCGGCAAGGAGTCGGAACGGCCATGGAACGCCAACCTCCTTCGAAGATTTTACAGTTGAAAGGTAGTATGTATCACGCTAATTTTTGTATTAAGTACAAGACAATAGGCTCCCCGAGGAGGGCTCGGGGACTGCCATCCCTTATTTATGAATGAAAATATCATGCTTGTCGCATCATTTACTTATTCTGTCCGGCACCGAGTCCGACTAGTCGGCTCGGGGACTGGCTGACTGAAGTTATATTAGAAGTCCTACCTGCAGTCAGACAAGTAGTGTGCAGGCTCTCAAGCCTTCCCTTGCCAAAGTCGCAGTTCGAAGAATCGGCTGCCCGACTGGCAAGGGTCAAAGGTAGAAACGACCGCCCACACGAAAAACGGCTAGGGACTAGCAGACTAATATAACAAAGCCGGTTTTTCCCGCACCGCCGACCGGCTACCAGAGTAGCCGGCCGGCCGGTTTCCATTCACTTTACTTTAAATCCAAGAAAGCTCAAGTACTTGCCCCCCCAAAGAGGGAAGGCGGCAAAGGAGAAGCCTAAGGACAAACAAGCATACGTGAATGGAAACCAAACATGCACGTGATAATATTTACATAAAAAGACCTCCAAGAGGCCAGCATTCAACATAGTTTGGATACACCCCCAGTGGGTGGAACTGCGAAACCTAACAAAAGATTGTTCAAAGACAACAAAGCAGGAAAGATAAAGACGGCAGGTCAGGCTGGCGGAGCGGCCGACTGGTTGGCGGAGACGGTCGCGCCGGCTGAAGGAGCGGCCGGCTGACGAACTTCGGCTGGGTCGCCGCCTCCCGCAGAGGGCGCGCTTCCACGCGCCTCGTTGTTGGAGGCACGGTCGGCCTGAGGTCGGCTGGTTGTTCCACCAACCGGCTCGACGTCTCCGCCGTCGTCGTCTTCGTCCTCTTCGCCCTCGTTGCTGGAGGCGATCTCCTCCGCCGAGTCCTCGCCCACCGCCGGGTTCAGCCCGAACCACTCCTCCGGCTGCGCGACACCGTCATCATCGATTTCGGGTGCGAAAACGCTGATGTCGGTGCACTCAGCGATCGTTGAGGCTCGCTGGGCGATAGCCGGCCTCACCTCCTCCAGCTCCGCGTCGGCCTCCATCCGCCAAGTACGCAGCTGGTCCAGGCTCAGCCCTGGGTACCAAGCCCGTACGAATTCCAACGCCTGCCCAGCTCCGAGGCGGGCCGCTGACGCCTTCCAAGCCTCGAAGCGTCCGACTGCGACTTCCAGCCAGTCGGCAGTTCGGCTTGGGGTGGCGGGGATCGTCTCGCCAGGCCAGAGGGCGGCCAGCACCTGCGCCCCCGCACGTTGGAGCCGGCGGAGCATCCAGTGGGCCGGCTGCAGCCGCGCCTGGACAGCCAGAAGCTGCTCCTCAAGGGTCCGATTTGCATCCGGCGCAATGTCGGCCCCCGCTTGACGGCACGTTTCGCGATGAGCCTCGATGGTTTGGGCAGCGAAGACGGAGTAGCCCGGGAAGTAATCTGCAAGAAACAACAAGCAGCAGTCCAAGATAAGTCAAAAAAAACCCAGACGGCAAGGGACGGGGGAAGGCCGTGAAAAGCAGCTTACCGTCGATCAAGTCTTCAATCCGGCCGTAGCCTTCCTCCAGGCCTCGCCGGGTCTCGGACCAGGTCGCCGCCGCTATCTCATACTCCGCCAGCACGGCGGCTTCGCTCTCCTTCGCCGCCTGAAGGGCCGTTTTGTGGCTCCCCTCTTGGTCGGCCAGCTTCTTGGCCAGGCGATCCTGTTCCTGAGCCAAGGCAGTGCACTCGGCCTCTTTGGCGAAAAGGGCGGCCTTCGCTTCGCCAAGTTCCTTCCTCAAGTCGGCGTTGGCCCCTAAAGACAAAGAAGAAGAAAAATCAATAAGAAAGGAGTCGTCAAGAAAGATTCGACCCGACTGCGCGGCAGTCGGCCCGAATCTCGGGGACTACACCCAATGGGTGCGCTGGCGCGCCCCCACAGGAGACAAACAAACCAAGTACTTACTTCGGCTGTCGGCCAGGTCGTTGGTCCGCCGGCTCAGCTCTCGAGCCTGGGAGTCGAAGGCGGCAACGCGAAGGTTGTGGTATTCCTGAAAGTTTAGAAAGAAAGCAAAGTGAGGTGGCCGTCGAGAAAGATCTGACCCGACTGCGCAGCAGTCGGCCCGAATCTCGGGGACTACACCCAGTGGGTGCGCTGACGCGCCCCCACGGAAGAAATCAAGAAAGCAAAGCAGCCAAGAGCGAAGGACGTACCCGGACGGAGGTTCGTGTCGACGAGAACTCTTGGTTGAGCTGCTGCAGCAGGGCGGCTTGAGCTCATAGCCGGCTCCGGACCCCTTGAGCCGCTGCTTCTAGCTCGCCGGTCCCCCCGATGGGAGTCCACTCGGACACGGCGGAGCTGGCCACCTCCAGATCTCCTGTCGGCTGGCCTGCGCCCGCGGCTCGGCGCGACTCCGGCGGAGCGGCGCCTCCTTTAGCACGCCGGCCCATCGCCAGCTGCACCTTGAGGCCGGCCCGGCTCCCTGGCTCACCTCCGGCCGGCTCCTCCGGCGCCGCTGGCGATCGACTGCCTTGGCCTGCCCCGGTTGGCGCCGCAGGCGGCGTTCTCCCGGCCAAGACCACGGGCTCCTCCTCCCTCTCCAACAGCGGTGGGTCTTGGATGATCTCCTCCGCCATGGGCAACGGGGCGTTGGGGGCCACGGCTCGGAGGGGAACGGCGAGCAGCGGAGGCTGGCTGCGCGAGCTTTCCGCCTCCGTCTCTACAGGAGCCGCCTCCTTCTAGGCCTTGGCTACGGCTTCAGCCTGCCCCTTTGCCGCCTGGGCGGCCGCCTTCTCCACCGCCTCGCGCTCCTCCCGCGCTTCGCGGGCGTTCCGCTCTGTGGCCTCCCTAAGATCGGCGCCGGGGTCCACGCGGCGGCAGCTCGAAGAACCTACAGCCGGCCCCACGACGGAGCCGCCTGGGCCCCGCTCGAGAGAAAGCGGCGCCCTGTCCAGCAAACGAAGAAAGCTAACAGTGCATTTGAAGAAAAAAGAACAACGTCGAGACTACGGCAAGCGGTTAAAAACTTACGCCGAGACTGCCTGGGGCTGTTTCACGGCTTTGCGGAAGCGGGCCGCCTTCGCGGCTGCCTCCTCTCGCTTCGTCGCCGTGGCGGAGGGCTTGGACTTCTTCGGCCGACTGCCGAAGAGGCCTAGAGCGGCCCGACGTTTCTGCGCGCCGCCGGCAGCCGGCGCGACGGACGAGCCGGCGCCCTGTTGGTCGGCCGCCGGCTGGCGGCGCGGAACGACTTCGGCTTCGAAGTCATCCGGCCAGTCCTCGAAGCTTGCGGTGAACTTCGAGCCTCCAGGCTCGGTGCTGTCCCCCACGACAGCATCCTCCATGGCGGCCGCCCCCAAGTCCGGGTCGTCAACATCATCCACTGTGCGGTCAGGGACGTACTGGCGCTCGATCCCTGCCGCCCCAGCCGGCGGCGGGAGAAGAGGGTTCTGCACAGAGAGCCGGAAGGTCAGAAGCCGGCCGTCGCGCAGCCGGCTGACGACGAGAAAGAGGATAAAGAAAGAAGCTTACCACGGGTGGAGGATTCGCGCGAGAGTACGGCGCCTTGCCGTACTGCCAGTCCCCGCTGAGCTTGCAATTGGCGATGTAATTAACCATAAGCGCCACCTCCGCGTGGGGCATCTCCCATGTGCTGAGCCGGCTTGGGTCGAACCGGCCGCTCATCTGACACATCATGTGGGGCCGGCTCTGGAGAGGAAGGATCCGGCGCTCCACGAAGGCGGCCACCAAGTCGGCTCCGCGCAGGCCTTCCGACTGAATGAGCACCCGAAGCCGGGAGATGGCGGCGTTCCCGGCCGGAGACAATGACCGGGATCGGAAGCTCCACGAGGGCTGCCTCCCAGCCGGCGGGCCGGCTACGTAAGCCGGCAAGTTGATGTAGTCTTCTTGCTCGGCGACGTTCTTCACATAGAAGTAAGATCTCTGCCAGACCTTCACCGACTGGATCAGGGGGATGGGCGGGAACGGATTGTTCTCGCTCGCCCTCCTCATGGCGATGAAGGCTCCGCAGGGGGCGGGCACGCCGGCGACGACCGTGCCGAGCTTGCTCTGGAAGAATTCTCCCCAGAGCTCCAGCGTGGGGAGCAGCCCCAAGAAGCCTTCGCAGAGGGAGACGAAGGCCGATAGCAGCATCACCGCATTGGGCGTGAGGTGATGCGGCTGGAGGTTGTAGAAGTCGAGGAAGGAGCGAAGAAACCCGCTCGCCGGGAGGCCGAAGCCGCGCAGGCAGTGCGAGCGGAAGACGACCCGCTCGCCCTCCTCCGGCGCCGGCGAGATCTCCCTCTCGGGCGCCAGACGGACCTGAACGCGGTCGGCGCCGGGTCTGGCGAAGGAACTCCATGTGATCCTCGTGGACGTTGGAGCCGTCCCAGGAGCTTGACAGTGCCATGGCAACGAGGTGGCGTGGAGACGCGACGGCGTTGAGGAGGAGGTTGCGGCGGCGGCGAGAGCAAGGAGACGAGGGCTAGGAGGGACGGAGTGGGAGGGGGCGCGCGAACCTCTGTCGCTCCCTCTCCTCCCCCTACTTATAGGCTCACGTGACGGAGTCGAGGAGGTGGGGCGTGGGGAAGCGTGGGGGTCGATCGTGCCCACTTCCCACGCCCCACGATTACCGATCCTTAATGGCGAGGCGAAACTACCTTGAGAAGGCGAGCGGCCCTGTGGGCCACGGGAAATCCGTGCCCGGACCGAGGCTCGCGAGTGGCGGGCCCGGGCCTACGGCGGCGTCCCATCGGGCGCGTGCGCTCGCAGAATCTTACCGCCACGTGGCCGCAAGAGGGCCCGTGGTCAGCATGTAGGCCCCCTCTCCTCCCGCTTACGCGGGTTATCAGAAGTCGGCGTACGCCCGCGAAGCCGGCTCTCCGGGATAGGAAGCTGACCAAGCTTCTCGTCCCCTTGTTCACCTCGGAGCTCGATCAGCTTCGGGGACTACTGTCGGAGTAAATGGCCATGGGTAGCCTAGCCGGCTTCCCCTGGCACTTCTGCAAAAATTATGAGCCCGCCCGGCCTTCGAAAATCCAAGACACGGGGCCGCCTTCCCCCCTCCGGCTGGTGTCTAGGCCGGCTTTGGGAAGGCGGTCCGACTTCAACCTTCATGAGAGGGCCGACTCCAAGAAGCCAGCTACGGGAAAGCTGACTCCTTCAAGCCGGCTCCCCATAAAGTAGTCAAGACCGTACCCACAGAGTTTGCACCCACCTAACGGCGGTGTGACGGGGCATGGCTACAGAAGAACCTGCCACCCCTGAATCCCGGAGCACGCCTGGCACAGTGTGCCGTACGAGGTAGGCATGACCCGTCCGGCGCAGCACTGTTGCCATGTTGACCCTGGCGTCACCCACGACGGGCCGCCAGCGTGGCCCACAGGCGGTGGGCCCCTTAGAGCAGGGAGACGGCCTAAGGCGGCCGCGCTTCCAACCAGCCGGCCCAAGACGGAGCCGGCTCCGCCAGCCGGCCCGCCACTTCCCTCAAAGAGGACGCCCCATTAAGGAGACAAGACGCGGTAAGGCTACAGCGATCACCCGGCCGGCGGCGGTACTGTAGCCGCGCTCGCCACGATGAAGCTCACGTCAGCAAGATGAAGCCACAGTGACCAAGGAGTTGACAGCCGGCGGGACCCACCAGCCGGCGGGCCCCAGCAGTCGGCGCGGAAGCCGGCGAGTGCAGTCACAGACGGCTGGGCCCGCGCCCAGCCGGATTACCATTGTACCCCCAGGGGGTAGGCCTATATAAACCTCCCGGGGCACCCATGCAAAGGGTTGGACCCCCTGCTAGTTCTAGAGACGATACAAAGAGAAGAAGCAGGCTAGCCATGCCCTTTCTTCCTCCTCCTCCCCCAAACAGCTCAAGGAGCGTTGTGTAGCTACTTGATTCATCTAGCGAGCATGCGGAGACCCCGCAGAGCAGCAGTAGGGGTATTATCTCTTCGGAGAGCCCCGAAGCTGGGTAAGAGCCGCCGGCGTGCGTGTCTACGCCTCATCCCGCTTCCAGGCACCGGCGACGTCTTACTGGTTCCCACACAGATAAGCCACCCGTTGGCATATGTCGCACCTACCACCCGACAACAGCCTGAAGATGCCAGGACCTGTGACAATCATCACCATCCCCTCCGATAAGAAGGATGCGCTGGTTTGCGTTGACCAACTCTACCAACAAGCAGTTGCAGTAGCCGCCTCTGCTAAGGCGCTTGCTCCTGCCGCTGGAGCCCCGGAAAGGCAAAAGAAGAAGACCAGTGAGACCTCAGGCACCCACTCCGGCAAGCGCACCTCTTTGGAGTGTAGCGCTCCCGTCGAGGACGTGCCAGAGAGCTCCACCTATAGAAACAAGAAGTCCAGGGCCACACCGCCGGGAACCAAGAAGGTTTCTGTCAAGGAGGATGACACAGGAGGAGCTTTTACCATAAGCTCCACCCTTGACGACAAATAGGAAGACACGCTCGTCAACTTCCTGCGGGCGAATGTCGATGTGTTTGCATGGCAAGCATCTGACATCCCCGACGTTCCCAGGGAGGTGATTGAGCACCACCTTGCTGTCTGTCCTCAAGCGCGGCCCGTCAAGCAGAAGGTCAGAAAGCAAGCTTTGGAACGACAAGAGTTCATCACAGAGGAGATCTGGAAACTGGAAGCAGCGGGTTTGGTAAGAGGAGTGCTCCATCCAACGTGGATGGCCAATCCAGTGGTAGTGCGCAAGGCAAATGGGAACTGGAGGCTGTGTATTGATTACACAGATATCAATAAGGCTTGTCCCAAAGACCCCTTCCCGTTGCGACGCATCGACCAGATTGTTGACTCCACAGCTGGGTGTGACCTGTTGTCATTCCTCGATGCCTACTCCGGCTATCACCAGATCTTCATGACAAGAGAAGACGAAGAGAAAACGGCGTTCATCACCCCATGTGGTACATATTGTTTCATGCGGATGCCTTTTGGGTTGAAGAGTGCTGGTTCAACGTTTGCAAGGGCGGTCCAGATTGGTTTTGAGCCCCAGCTCTGTAGAAATATGGAAGCTTATATGGATGAGATAGTGGTCAAAACCAAGAACAGGGCAACCCTCATACCGGATTTACAAGAAACATTTGCAAACCTACGCAAGATCAATCTCAAGCTGAACCCTGAGAAGTGCGTCTTCGGCGTCCCGTCCGGCAAGCTTCTCGGGTTCTTTGTGTCACGGCGTGGGATAGAGGCCAATCCGGACAGGATCAAAGCTATAGAGCAAATTGAAGCACCCAAGCGAGTCAAGGATGTGCGCCGGCTTGCTGGTTGCGTTGCCGCCCTAAGCAGGTTCATTTGAAAGTCCGCCGAGCGCGCCCTTCCCTTTTTCAAGATTTTGAAAAAGGCGGGCCTAATGGAGTGGACGCCATAAGCCGAAGCGGCATTGCAAGATTTGAAGAGGTACCTCTCCTCCACGCCAATAGCAGCGACAAGAACCGTTGCTGCCATACCTGGCGGCAATGAACCAGGTGGTCAGCGCCGCACTAGTGGCGCAGAGAGAAATTGATGACGAGGCAATAGCAGCGACGGAGCCCAATGCCACCGGTGCAGAGACGACACAGCTAGTTGGAGTGCCGCCGAAGAAGAAAATGATGCAGCACCCGGTCTACTTTGTTAGTTCCCTCCTGCAGGGGGCTAGATCAAGGTACTCCGGTGTGCAGAAACTGCTCTTAAGCCTTCTTATGGCCTCGAGGAAGCTGCATCACTACTTCCAGGCGCACGAAATAACTGTCGTCACTCGCCTCCCTCTGCAGCGGATATTGCACAATCCAGACGCAACAGGAAGGATCGTAGAGTGGGCACTGGAACTGTCCAACTTTGGCCTCAACTTTGAGAGTACCTCGACGATTCAAAGCCGAGTCCTAGCAGTGTTCATTGCAGAATGGACCGCGACGCCTGACGAAGAAGCCCAAGAGACTGCTATCCCCGGCAAGGAGGCAAGTGGCGACTGGATCATGTACTTTGATGGAGCTTTCTCCTTACAAGGCGCCGGGGCTGGCGTACTTCTTGTCGCGCCCACCGGAGAGCACCTCAAGTACGTGATCCAGATGCACTTCCCCAGGGAGGTGTCAACAAACAATACGACTGAGTATGAAGGACTTCTTGCCGGTCTTAGGATCGCGGCAGACCTCGGAATCAAGAAACTCGTCGTCAGAGGCGACTCGCAACTTGTCATCAAGCAAGTCGACAAGGATTACCAAAGCCCGTTGATGAAGGCCTACATCGATGAAGTGAGAAAGCTGGAAGAGCGTTTTGACGGTATACAGGCAGAATACGTTCCCTGAGTGGAGAACGACATCGCCGATTACCTGTCAAAGCGCGCTGCCCTCAAGCTACCTGTGGAACCAGGAACCTTTGTGCTTCAGCTAACTCAGCCATCCGTTTGTCCATCAACAGAGCAAAACAAGAGGAGGAAATCAGGGCCCGACAAGTACTTCCCCGCCGAGCTCCCCGGAGCCACCGGCAAGGATGTTGCTGGGGACACTGATCCCGCCACGGGATGGCTAGCTCCGGCGGAGCATCAAGCTCTTGCCGTCGAGATAGCCGCTCCTATAGCGGAGGAAATGCCTTTAGTCCTCGCCGTCGAGCCCCAGGCTCCAGCGTGGGCACAACATACCGTCCGGTTCCTCCAAACTGGGGAACTTCCTGAGGAGCAGGAAGAAGCGAAAAAAGTAGCCCGTCGATCTACTATGTACCAGTTCGTCGATGACGTCCTGTACAGAAAGAGACCGAACAGCGTGAAATTGAAGTGTATCCCTCGAGAGCAAGGACTGGGGCAGTTGGCAGAGATACATGGAGGCATATGTGGATCCCACATAGGGTCAAGAGCCCTTGCCAGCAAGGCATTTTGGCAAGGCTTCTTCTGGCCCACCGCCCTCCAGGATGCGACGACACTAGTCACCAGGTGTGAAGCGTGCATGTCAGTTCCATTCAAAGAAGCTTCATCAGCCAGCTCAAGCCCTTCAAACCATTCCTCTCTCCTGGCCTTTCTCGGTCTGGGGGCTAGACATACTGGGCCCCTTCCCCCGCGCTGTCGGGGGCTATGAGTACTTGTACATTGCAATCAACAAGTTCAAAGTGGCCAGAGGTGGAGGCAGTGAGGACGGTCACAGCTCAGTCAGCCGTCAAATTCTTCAAGGGACTAGTGTGCCGTTTTGGTGTACCCAACAGGGTAATCACCGACAACGACACACAGTTCACAAGCCGCACCTTCATGCAATATACCCAAGACCTCGGCATCAAAGTCTGTTTTGCTTCCGTTGCTCACCCATGAAGCAATGGTCAAGCTGTGAGGGAAAATGCTGAAGTACTGCGGGGCTTAACGACAAAGACCTTTGACAGGCTGCACAAGAGTGGAAGGCGCTAGATTGATGAGTTGCCAACGGTTCTTTGGTAGATCAAAACAATGCCACCGGCCAGACACCCTTTGCCCTAGTATACGGGGCAGAAGCAGTTCTCCCCACTGAACTCATATACGGGTCACCTCGAGTGCTCTCTTATGATGAGCTTGAGCAAGAGCAACTGCGGCGAGATGACGCAACGCTCCTTGAGGAACATCGTCTTCGGGCGGCTGTGAGAGGAGTGCGCTACCAGCAAGCCTTGCGCCGCTACCATAGCCGCAAGGTTCATGCCCGAAGCCTTGAGGAAGGCGACCTTTTTCTTCGGCGCGTTCAATCGGCCAAGAATTCCAACAAGTTGACGCCGAAGTGGGAAGGCCCTTACCGGGTAATACGAGTCACCAGGCCCGGCGCAGTCCGCCTGGAGACCGAAGATGCCGTTCCAGTGAGTAACTCCTGGAACATTGAGCATCTTCACAAGTTTTACCCATGAGGTGCGGCTTGCCGGGCCCCCCGGCAAGCCACCTTTTGTACAAGCCTTGCTGATGATGCATGTAACCCTTTGTACAAAGCCAGGCGCAGACCCTGAGCATAAATAAATGAAGCATTGGCGCCCTAAGTTATAGCATGCATGCTAGGTCGAGTCTCGTCCTCGGTTAGGGTTGATAGTGCTTAGCGGCGACTAACCCCTAGCTTAGAGGTCGAGTGTGCGTCTCTTTGCCTTTCTTTTTTCTTCTTTGGTTCGCAGGACACACAGGTATCCTTGCCGAACCACTTGGAAAAAAAGAAGGAGGAACAGACCAGCATCTAGGCCCCGGCAAGCCAGTATTGCCGGGGGCTGCAAGAGCAAAGATTCACCCACGGCGAACCAGGATTGCCGGGGACTGCAGCTTCAGATAAGTTCTTCATCCCCTATCATGCATTCCCTTATGGACTGAGGTATGTGAAACCTCATTTTTCCCTAAAGCTACCGTGCTCCCCTAACTCTAGGCCCTAGGGCTCGTTCCTGGGGCTAAGTTTGGTCGTAGCCGCAGCAGCGACAGGATGAAACAAGGTGTCGATGGGAAACGACACCTATGGGATCACAAGAATCCCTACTACGGTTGCGGGGCGCGGGGGTCGTGAGAAGAGCGAATCAAACAGGTAGCACACGGTTCGTTTATCTAGGTTCGGGCCGCGAGGATGCGTAAAACCCTACTCCTGCTTTGGTGGATTGTATATCTGTGTTCTTAAGCTAGCTATGGGGCGTCAGGAGCTCTAAAAAGCCGAATCATCCTCCTGGTCGCCTCGGGCCTCCTTTTATAAGAAAGCGGCTGCCACAGTGGCACACAGGAGGTGGAAAGGGTACAGTAATGCGAGGTTATCCCTCGCATTACATGACAAGGCACATTTAATGCGCCTTGCTTAGGTGTCCTTGCTTTATCGGGGACGGGGGAGGGCCCTGTCCCGTCCGTCGCTGATCCCTCTTGTGTTGACATGCGCCCTGGCCAGCGGTGCTTCTGGTGCCATGTAGGCAGGCAAGCAGCTGAGGTGGCGCAGTGGTGGGTCTCCACAAAGAGACTGCACGCCGCCACGCAGGTGCCTGCCCAGCTGGTTGGGTCGGCAGCTGCATGCGAACGGCGGTGGAGGTGTGGCTGGTGCGGGCCTGACGGTGGCCCCACGGGCGTCCTTGGCAAGGGCCTTGCCGGGGCCCCGGCAAGGGTCTTGCCGTGGCGCTCGCTGTCATCCCCGGCAAGGCTCTTGCCGGGGGCCTTGCGGTTCTCCTTGGCTGGGATCCCGCCAAGGGTCATCACCTTCCTAAGTGGGCATCAGGTCTTGAATGTCTTCACAAAGATATGCATGCAACCATGGGAATGTCTCCCGAATCCTTGCCCCATGGGGGTAGTGCACTCAAGGGTGACTTCGCTCCGTAGGTGTGGGGCGAGCCGCCACGGCAAGGATCTTGCCGGGCTAGCTAAAGCTGCCCCCCGGCAAGGATCTGGCCGGGGGGGCTGCTCTGTCCCCTTTGCTCTTTGTGGTCTTGGTCTTGGTGTCGTTCTGTTTCTCTTCAGCTTCGGCCTTACCTTGGCTTATCTCCCTCGCCGTGCTTGGTGTGGCGGCCCTGTGGCTCAGATTGCCCGTGCATAGTTATAGGGGTACAAAAAGTGTACCCCCCCCCCTTTTTGTACACCGACAGGAGCCCCCGGGCCTAGGCCACACATAAGCGCAACGTGTTGTTGGGCTAGGCCCAATAACGGTGCGCGGGCAGGAAGGGCGGTTTTTACCGCGGTAAATTTCTTCACGCGCTGCGCTTTCCATGCGTCCTGTGCGTGGCGCAGCGTTGGGAGGCGTGCGTGACGTGGGCGGTGTGCATGGGGCTGAGCTCCGCATGCATGCGTCACGTCGCAGTAAAGGGGGGCGGTTCACGCCTTCCCCATAAACGGAGGAAGGCGTGGAGGCGCGGCCCATTTACTGAATGGGGCCGAGGTGTGGTCTTCAAGGCGCCTGCTCCCCACGATCACGAGATGGGGAGAGTTCGCCTCACCCGTCACCTCGGTCCTGCATGCCTGCCACGTGGCTCGCATGCGCTTGGGGTGGCGATCGGTGGAGGCGGGAAACCGGGCCGGGGTAGCGGGTCGGTCCCAGTTCCCTGCGCCCTCCGTGTCTTGATTGGCAAAGTGGGGCGGTCGAGCCCCCACCCCGTTCTTTTATAAGGAGCGGGAGGGGGAGAACGGCGCCCCGCATTCTTTCATTTCCTCCTTTCTTCAGCTTCTGCTCCCCCCCTTCCATCCGCCATGGAGAGAGGGAATCTTGGTCCTTCGACGATGGCGGCGAGGGTCGCCGCTCGGCAACGCATCCCTCCTTCTCCCGCGCCTGCGGTGGCAGAGCCATCCGCGAGGGGAAGAGGTAGGGGGCGAGGCCGTGGGGAAGGCCGAGGCGCTCGGGAAAGAGGAGGACGGGGGGGCGCGCCGACCTCGCCTCCGCCAGTGGTTCCTCCTCCCATGGAGGGTCATGTTGGGGACGATCCTTGCGAGTTCTTCGTCAGGCTGTGCCGGCCGCCTCGTCGTCACCTTCGTCTCCCGACTCCATTTCCGTGGGAGATGGAGCTGGATCCGCCGGAGTCATTGCGGCTGCATATGAGGGGCTGCAGGATCAGCGGTACGTGGGTTCGTGTTGATTTCCCAGCCCCTCACGTGATGTATCTTCGTCGAGGATGGAAGACGTTCGCTCATATCCACCGCTTGATGGAGGGGCTCACTCTCCATTTCAAGTTGATGGAGGGCGGCCTCCTCTCCGTCAAGGTCTTCGGGCTCTTCGGGACCCGCGCAAGGTGTTGCGTGGAGAGTTCTTCTGATAGCGAAGACTCCTCCTCGGGTGGGAGTGACGAGGAGGATAGTGGCAGCGATGACGAGGGTAGCAAGCGGCAGGATGACGGGTCCGACTAGGTGTCGGGTGCCGCTCCGTGCGGCATCGGCGACCCCATCATCCGTGCCGCTGGCTCCCTGAACTTCTCGGGGTCGTCCCCTTGGGCGGCTGGCGTTGGGAGGCTGCGGAAGAGGAAGAGGGCGGGCGGCAAGGCCGTCGACTCGGAGTACGCAGGCACCGACGCCTTCGACACGTGCTGACGTCCTGCCGCCTCGTCTTCGTGCTCTGCTTCCGGCGTCGCCATCACCATCCAGCCTTCAAACGGCCACCGAGATGTTCTCTTGGGGTCTTCTGCCACCCGTAGCTCGCCTAGGCGCCTCTTTTGTCCTTCTCGCCTCCTTGACCTGCCTCCTGAGGAGAGGGACAAGGAAGGGATTACGGGCACCTTATCTCTTTTTAGTTTGTAACCCTTCGGGCCTTAGCTGAATTTAAAACTTGTAATCCCATCATTCATGTTTTTCATTCCCTATGGACTGTACCTGAATGGTATGTTTTTAATGAAAAAGGGATGCTTGCTGGGCCATTTATTTGTTGGTAGAACCCATGACAAGGAGTAAATCCTTGATATCTCTAAGATAAACATTTTCTTGCCCGGCAACAGGCCTTGCCGTCTCCCCACCTCACTCGACCTTTCTCACGCCTTTGGCGGAGGCAGGGATGAGGCGGGTTCGGTCCCCCTCGTTTCATCCTTTTGCTGCCGCGACTACGATCAAACCTGGCCCCAGGAATGAGTCCTAGGGCCTAGAGTTAGGGGAGCACGGTAGCTTTTTAGGAAAAATGAGGTTTCACATACCTCAGTCCATAAGGGAATGCATGATAAGGGATGAAGAACTTATCTGAAGCTGTAGCCCCCGGCAACTTTGGTTTGCCGTGGGTGAATCTTTGCTCTTGCAGCCCCCGGTAATACTGGCTCGCCGAGGTCTAGATGCTGGTCCGTCCTCCTTCTTTTTTTCTCCTTAAGTGATCCGGCAAGGATATGTGTGAGTCCTGCGAACCAAAGAAGACGAAAGAATGGCAAAGGGACGCACACTCGACCTCTAAGCTAGGGGTTAGTCGCTGCTAAGCACTATCAACCCTAACCAAGGACGAGACTCGACTTAGCATGCATGCTATGACTTAGGGCGCCGGCGCTTCATTTATTTATGCTCAGGGTCTGCGCCTGGCTTTGTACAAAGGGTTACGTGCATCATCGGCAATGCTTGTACAAAAGGTGGCTTGCCGGGGGGCCCGGCAAGCCGCGCCTCACGGGTAAAACTTGCGAAGATGCTCAATGTTCCAGGAGTTACTCACCGGAACGGCATCTTCGGTCTCCAGGCGGACTACACCGGGCCTGGTGACTCGTATTACCCGATAAGGGCCTTCCCACTTTGGCGTCAACTTGTTGGAATTCTTGGCCGATTGAACGCGCTGAAGGACAAGGTCGCCTTCCTCAAGGCTTCGGGCATGAACCTTGCGGCTATGGTAGCGGCGCAAGGCTTGCTGGTAGCGTGCTGCTCTCACAGCCGCCCGAAGACGATCTTCCTCAAGGAGCATTGCGTCATCTTGCCGTAGTTGCTGTTGCTCAAGCTCATCATAAGCGAGCACTCGAGGTGACCCGTGTATGAGTTCAGTGGGGAGAACTGCTTCTGCCCCGTATATTAGGGCAAAGGGTGTCTGTCCGGTGGCTCGATTTGCCGTCGTTCTGATCGACCAAAGAACCATCGGCAAATCATCAATCCAGTGCCTTCCGCTCTTGTGCAGCCTGTCAAAGGTCTTTGTCCTTAAGCCCCGCAGTACTTCAGCATTTTCCCTCTCAGCTTGACCGTTGCTTCGTGGGTGGGCAACGGAAGCGAAACAGACTTTGCTGCCGAGGTCTTGAGTATACTGCATGAAGGTGTGGCTTGTGAACTGTGTGTCGTTGTCGGTGATGACCCTGTTGGTACACCAAAACGGCACACTAGCCCCTTGAAGAACTTGACGGCTGACTGAGCTGTGACCTTCCTCACTGCCTCCACCTCCGGCCACTTTGTGAACTTGTCGATTGCAACATACAAGTACTCAAAGCCACCAACAGCGCGGGGGAAAGGGCCCAGTATGTCGAGCCCCTAGACCGAGAAGGGCCAGGAGAGAGGAATGGTTCGAAGGGCTTGAGCTGGCTGATGAAGCTTCTTTGAATGGAACTGACACGCTTCACACCTGGTGACTAGTGTCGTTGCATCCTGGAGGGCGGTGGGCCAGAAGAAACCTTGCCGGAATGCCTTGCCGGCAAGGGCCCTTGCCAATGTGGGATCCACATATGCCTCCGTGTATCTGCGCCAACAGCTCCAATCCTTCCTCTCAAGGGATGCACTTCCATTTCACACCGTTCGGCCTCTTCCTGTACAGGACGTCATCGATGAACTGGTACATGGTAGAGCGACGGGCTACTTTTCCGCTTCTTCCTGCTCCTCAGGAAGTTCCCCTATCTGGAGGAATCGGACGGTGTGTTGTGCCCACGCTGGAGCCTGGGGCTCGATGGCGAGGACTAAAGTCATTTCCTCCGCTATAGGGGCGGCTGTCTCGACGGCATGAGCTTGATGCTCTGCCGGAGGTAGCCATCCCGTGGCGGGCTCAGCATCCCCGGCAACATCCTTGCCGGCGGCTCCGGGGAGCTCAGCGGGAAAGTACTTGCCGGGCCCTGATTTCCTCCTCTTGTTCTGCTCTGTTGATGGATCAACGGATGGCTGAGTTAACTGAAGCACAAAGGTACCTGGTTCCACAGGTAGCTTGAGGGCAGCGCGTTTTGACAGGTAATCGGCGATGTCGTCCTCCGCTCGGGGAACGTATTCAGCCTGTATACCGTCGAAACGCTCTTCCGGCTTTCTCACTTCATCAACGTAGGCCCTCATCAACGGGCTCTGGTAATCCTTGTTGACTTGCTTGACGACAAGCTGCGAGTCGCCCCTGACGATGAGCTTCTTGATTCCGAGGTCCACCGCGATCCTAAGACCGGCAAGCAGCCCTTCGTACTCTGCCGTATTATTTGTTGACACATCCCTGGGGAAGTGCATCTGGATCACGTACTTGAGGTGTTCTCCGGTGGGGGCGACAAGCAGTACGCCAGCCCTGGCACCTTGTAGGGAGAAAGCTCCATCAAAGTACATGACCCAATTGCAACTTGCCTCCTCGCCGGGGAGAGCAGTCTCTTGGGCTTCTTCATCAGGTGTTGCGGTCCACTCAGCAATGAACTCCGCCAGGTCCCGGCTCTGGATCGTCGAAGTACTTTCAAACTTGAGGCCAAAGCTGGACAGCTCCAGCGCCCATTCCACAATCCTCTCCGTTGCATCTGGATTGTGCAATATCCATTGCAGAGGGAGGCGAGTGACGACAGTAATCTCGTGTGCCTGGAAGTAGTGACGCAGCTTCCACGAGGCCATAAGAAGGCCGAAGAGCAGTTTCTGCACGCCGGAATACCTTGATCTAGCCCCCTGCAGGAGGGAGCTAACAAAGTAGACCGGGTGCTGCATCATTTTCTTCTTCGGCAGCACTTTGACTGGCTATGTCGTCTCCGCATTGGTGGTGTCGGGCTCTGTCGCTGCCATTACCTCATTGTCAACCTCTCTCTGGGCCACTAGTGCGGCGCTGACCACCTGGTTCGTCACCGCCAGGTATAGCAGCAGCGGCTCCTGTGGCCTAGGCGCAAATAGTATTGGCGCGGAGGAGAGGTACTTCTTCAAATCTTGCAATGATGTATCGGCTTCTGGCGTCCACTCCATCGGGCCCGCCTTTTTTAGGATCTTGAAAAAGGGAAGGGCGCGCTCGGCGGACTTGGAAATGAACCTGCCCATGGCGGCGACGCAACCAGCAAGCCGATGCACATCCTTGATTCGCTTGGGTGCTTCAATTTGCTCTATAGCCTTGATCTTGTCCGGATTGGCCTCTATCCCACGCTGTGACACAAAGAACCCGAGAAGCTTGCTGGACGGGACGCCGAAGACGCACTTCTCAGGGTTGAGTTTGAGATTGATCTTCCGCAGGTTCGCAAATGTCTCTTGCAAATCTGGTATGAGGGTTGCCCTGTCCTTGGTTTTGACCACTATGTCGTCCATATAAGCTTCCATATTTCTATGGAGCTAGGGTTCAAAACAAATCTGGACCGCCCTCGCAAATGTCAAACCAGCACTCTTCAACCCGAAAGGCATCCGCATGAAACAATACGTACCACATGGGGTGATGAATGCTGTTTTCTCTTCGTCTTCTCTTGTCATGAAGATCTGGTGGTAGCCGGAGTAGGCATCGAGGAATGACAATAGATCACACCCAGCTATGGAGTCAACAATCTGGTCGATGCGTGGCAACGGGAAGGGGTCTTTAGGACAAGCCTTATTGATATCTGTGTAATCAATACACAGCCTCCACTTCCCATTTGCCTTGCGCACTACGACCGGATTGGCCAACCACGTCGGATGGAGCACTCCTCTTACCAAGCCCGCTGCCTCCAGTTTTCCGATCTCTTCTGTGATGAACTCTTGTCGTTCCAAAGCTTGCTTTCTGACCTTCTGCTTGACGGGCCAGGCATGGGGACAGACAGCAAGGTGGTGCTCAATCACCTCCCTGGGAATGCCGGGGATGTCGGAGGCTTGACATGCAAACACATCGACATTCACCCACAAGAAGGTGACGAGCGCGTCTTCCTATTTGTCGTCAAGGGTGGAGCTTATGGTGAAAGCTCCTCCCGTGCCGTCCTCATTGACGGAAACCTTCTTGGTTCCCGGCGGTATGGCCTTGGACTTCTTGTTCCCGCCGGTGGAGCTCTCTGGCACGTCCTCGACGGCAGCGCTACACTTCGAAGAGGTGTGCTTGCCGGAGTGGGTGTCCGAGGTCTCACCGGTCTTCTTCTTCTTCCCTCCCGGGGTCCCAGCGGCAGGAGCAAGTGCCCTAGTGGCGGCAGCTGCTGCAACTGCTTGCTGGTATAGTTGGTCAGCACAGATTAGCGCATCTTTCTTATCGTAGGGACGGTGATGATCGTCACAGGCCCTGGCATCTTTAGGGTGTTGTAGGCGTAGTGTGACGCCGCCATGAACTTGGCCAGCGATGGGTGGCCAAGGATCCCGTTGTAGGGCAAGGGGATCTTGGCAACATCAAACACGATCCTCTCCGTCCTGTAGTTCAGGTTGGCTTCTTCCCGGGTTGACCCCTTGAAATGTGCCCGTCTCTTCGAGGTCTCCATCAGGAATCTGTAGTTTCTCGATCACGGCAGGCGAGATCAAGTTCAGACCGGCCCCGCCATCGACTAGCATCTTTGTCACCTTGAGGTTGCGTATTGTCGGTGAAACTAACAACGGCAAGCACCCAACCGCAGTAGTGCGATCAGGGTGATCCTCAGTGTCAAAAATGATAGGTGTGCTGGACCACTTCAGCGGCCTTTGGGCATCAAACGACGGCTCTGCCGCTATAATCTCTCGCGCCCACTGTTTAAGCCGGCGATGAGAGGTATGCAGCGAGGCGCCGCCGTCGACGCACATGGCCTCTGTAGCTTTCTGAAACTCTTGGTCGCCGGACTCGTCATCCTCTTTGTGATCGTCGTCTTCTGGCTTTCTGTCACGGCCCTGGGCGGGCCTCTCCTGTTGTTTATCCTTGCCGCGACGGCCCGCCTGGCCATCACGCTTCTTTCCGGACCCCTCAGCACCGTCTTGGCCCTTTTCCTTGTACCGCCTCTCATATTCAGCCCTCTACTTCTCAGCGAGGAGCTCAACTTGTTGGCAGTCTTGGAGAGCATGTCCTTTGGTGCGATGGATCTTGCAGTACCGCTTGTCAGAGTTTCCTGACTTCTCGGCAGCCGCCAAGGCCCGGCAGGAGACACATCCGGCAATTTCCTTGCCGGGGTCATCTGCCTTGGTTTTCTTGGTGGATCCGGTGTCATCAGATCCCTCGACGGCAAGCATGGCTTTTCCTTTGCGCTTCCTGTTGTGGCGCCGGCCTTTCTTCGCCGGGGCGGCTGTATCCTCGTCTGAGGAGTCGGTTTCCATGCTGGCATCTTCGTCGGGGTACTTCCTTCCCTCTTCAGCCCGGGCACATCTGTCAGCAAGAACATAGAGTTCTTCTACATCTTTCACCTTGTTCATTGCCAGCTCTTCGCGCATCTTGTGGTTACGTACGTTCTGATGGAATGCGCTGATGATGGCGGCGGGGTGAACATCAGGGATATTGTACTGTATCCAGCTGAACCTCTGTATATACTTGCGGAGACTCTCGCCTCCCTTCTGGGGAATGACGTGCAGGTCGCTCGCCTGGCCATGGGCTTGGTGGCATCCAGTAAAGGTGCCCACGAACTCATGGCACAAATCCGACCAGGAGGAAATGGAATCTACCGGCAAGTGCATCAACCATGACATGGTGTTGGGTTTAAGAGCCAACGGAAAGTAATTCGCAAGCACCTTATCGTCGCGGGCTCCGGCAGCTTGCATCGCGATGGTGTAAATGCTGAGGAACTCGGACGGGTGAGTCTTGCCGCTGTACTTTTCGCCCACGTCAGGTTTAAAAGTGTGGTGAGTGGGCCACTGGAACTGTCGCAGCTCACGGGAAAAAGCCGGACAGCCTACCTCGTAAGGTAGGCCTCCAGGGCTCTCCGGTGCCGGGTGGTTCACAGCATGCCCTGCTCGCCTGTCTGATTGGTGGCGCGCTCCGCGCCGGCGCTCGATAGTGGTTCGAGTGTCTTCATGCTCTCGTTCCCGAAGGACTTGGCGCTGGTCACAGTGGGTCCGCGGGTCGGACGATGCTATGGAGATTTCGTCGCCCGTGACGCCGTGATGGGCTGGCGTCCGAGGCGCCGGGCAAGGAGGGGGCGAGTGCACTGTGGTTCCGTCGTCGCCGGCCCTCCTGCCACTGGTGCGTGGGACTCCTTCGGAGCGTCGACCCGGGGGCTCCACCGGACTCGGTCCGTCTTTGTTGGCCACCGCAACAAGGCTTCGGATAGTGGCTCTCCATTCGTCGAGTTTCCCTGAAGTGGGAGGGAAATCGAGGAGCAACTACGCGCGCGCCAGGGCTTCTGCTGGCGTCGGTGGTAGCGAAACCTGCACAGATCACGACGCGCTTCGACTTCTAACCACGTCAGAAGGAGCTCTATCACGACCCCGCGGTCGCATGGCATCTTCGCCAGCGCCTCGGCGAGCGGGCAGGTCTTCTACATCCCGGGAGGGGCGCTCGGAGCTCTTCCCGCGGCGACGCCCGGGGTCTTCAGTGTGATTACACCGTTCATCACGTGCCGCCTGAGAGGAGCGCGCCGTCGGCGCCGGTGTGGCGGTCTGGGAAGCCCTCGCGTCGCCTTCGGGCAGGGCGGCAGCGATCTTGGAAGGCCCCGCACCACCCGCGGAGGGCCTGGCTCCGTCTTTGGATTTGGCGGCATGCAGCCCATTGCCAGGCGCACGAACATCGCCGCCTCCCAAGCTCCGGCTGCTGGGACGGTGTTGGTGTTCGCGAACGGCGCCCCGGGTCCTTTCCGCGACCAGTCCGCTACTCGCCCGCGTCGAGACGGCATGTCCGGCTTCCGACGGGCCAACCGCCACCGTCGTCTTCTTCTTGGGCGCCATGACGATGAAGGAGCGTCGAACTAACTGCTAAAGCCGATTCTCACAACTGCGTTGCCACCGACCTGGCACGCCAAAGATGTCGGTGGGAAACGACACCTATGGGATCACAAGAATCCCTACTACGGTTGCGGGGCGCGGGGGTCGTGAGAAGAGCGGATCAAACAGGTAGCACATGGTTCGTTTATCCAGGTTCGGGCCATGAGGATGCGTAAAACCCTACTCCTGCTTTGGTGGATTGTATATCTATATTCTTGAGCTAGCTATGGGGCGTGAGGAGCTCCAAAAAGCCGAATCCTCCTCCTGGTCGCCTCGGACCTCCTTTTATAGGAAAGGGACTGCCACAGTGGCAAAGAGGAGGTGGAAAGGGTACAGTAATGCGAGGTTATCCCTCGCATTACATGACAAGGCACATTTAATGCGCCTTGCTTAGGTGTCCTTGCTTTATCGGGGACTGGGGAGGGCCCTGTCCCATCCGTCGCCGCTCCCTCTTGTGTTGACACGCGCCCTGGCCAGCGGTGCTTCTGGTGCCATGTAGGCAGGCAAGCAGCTGAGGTGGCGCAGTGGTGGGTCTCCACAAAGAGACTGCACGCCACCACGCAGGTGGCTGCCCAGCTGGTTGGGTCGGCAGCTGCATGCGAACGGCGGTGGAGGTGTGGCTGGTGCGGGCCTGACGGTGGCCCCATGGGCATCCTTGGCAAGGGCCTTGCCGGGTCCCCGGTAAGGGTCTTGCCGTGGCGCTCGCTGTCATCCCCGGCAAGGCTCTTGCTGGGGGCCTTGTGGTCCTCCTTGGCTGGGATCCCGCCAAGGGTCATCACCTTCCTAAGTGGGCATCTGGTCTTGAATGTCTTCACATAGATCTGCATGCCACCACGGGGATGTCTCCCGAATCCTTTCCCCATGGGGGTAGTGGACTCAAGGGTGACTTCGCTCCATAGGTGTGGGGCGAGCCGCCACGGCAAGGATCTTGCCGGGCTAGCTAAAGCTGCCCCCCGGCAAGGATCTTGCCGGGGGGCTGCTCTGTCCCCTTTGCTCTTTGTGGTCTTGGTCTTGGTGTCATTCTGTTTCTCTTCAGCTTCGGCCTTACCTTGGCTTATCTCCCTCGCCATGCTTGGTGTGGCGGCCCTGTGGCTCAGACTGCCCGTGCACAGTTATAGGGGTACAAAAAGTGTACCCCCCCCTTTTTGTACACCGACACAAGGAGCCTAAACCCGCCTCATCCCTGCCTCTGCCAAAAGCGTGAGAAAGGTCGAGCGAAGTGGGAAGACGGCAACGCCTGTTGCCGGGCGAGGAAATGTTTATCTTGGAGATATCAAGGATTTACTCCTTGACGTGGGTTCCGCCCGCAAACAAATGACCCGGCAAGCATCCCTTTTTCATTAAAAACATTCCACTCAGGTACAGTCCATAGGGAATGAAAAACATGAATGATGGGATTACAAGTTTTAAATTCAACAAAGGCCCAAAGGCTTACAAACTAAAAACAGATAAGGTGCCCGTAATCCCTTTCTTGTCCCTCTCCTCAGGAGGCAGGTCAAGGAGGCGAAAAGGACAAAAGGAGCGCCTAGGCAAGCTGCGGGTGGCAGAAGACACCAAGAGAACATCTCGGTGGCCGTCCAAAGGCTGGGTGGTGATGGTGGCGCCGGAAGTAGAGCTTGAAGATGAGGCGGCAGGACGTCAGCACGCGTCGAAGGCATCGGTGCCCGCGTACTC
Source organism: Triticum urartu (assembly GCF_003073215.2). Classification (NCBI taxonomy): domain Eukaryota; kingdom Viridiplantae; phylum Streptophyta; class Magnoliopsida; order Poales; family Poaceae; genus Triticum; species Triticum urartu. Next base: position 586,076,010 of record NC_053026.1, read on the forward strand.
TGACTTGACGGCCTTGCCGCCCGCCCTCTTTCTCTTCCGCAGCCTCCCAACGCCAACCACCCAAGGAGACAACCCCGAGAAGTTCAAGGAGCCGGCGACACGGATGATGGGGTCGCCGGTGCCGCACGGAGCGGCACCCGACACCTAGTCGGACCCGTCATCCTGCCGCCTACCGCCCTCGTTGTCGCTGCCGCTGTCCTCCTCGTCACTCCCGCCCGAGGAGGAGTCTTCACTATCAGAAGAGCTCTCCACGCAGCACCTTGCACGGGTCCCAAAGAGCCCAAAAGACCTTGACGGAGAGAAGGACACCCTCCATCAGCTTAAAATGGAGAGTGAGCCCCTCCGTCAAGCGGTGGATGTGAGAAAACGTCTTCCATCCCCGACGAAGGTACATCACATGAGGAGCGGGGAAGTCGACGCGGACCCGCGTGCCGCTGATCCCGCAGCCCCTGATGTGCAGCCGCAATGACTCCGGCGGATCCAGCTCCATCTCCCGCGCAAATGGAGTCGGGAGACAAAGGCGACGGCGCGGCGGCCGACGTAGCCTGACGAGGAACTCACAAGGGTCATCCCCAACATGGCCCTCCATTGGAGGAGGGGCTACTGGCGGAGGCGAGGCCGGCGCGCCACCCCGTCCTCCTCTTCCCGAGTGCCCCGGCCTCGCCCACGGCCTCGCCCCCTCCCCCTTCCCCTCACGGTTGGCTCTGCCACCGCAAGCACAGGAGAAGGAGGGATGTGTTTTCGAGCGGCGACCCTCGCCGCCACCATCGAAGGACCGGGATTTCCTCTCTCCATGACGAATGGAAGGAAGGAGCGGAAGCTGAAGGAGGAAGAAGATGAGAGAATGCGGGGCGCCATCCCCCCCTCCTTCTCTTTATAAAGGAACGGGGTTGGAGCTTGGCCGCCCCGCTCGACCAATCAAGACGCAGAAGGCGCAGGGAACCGGGGCCGACCCGCTGCCCCAGCCAGCGACGGCCCGGTTTCCCGCCTCCACCGTTTGCCACCCCAGGCGCATGGGATACACGTGGTGGATGTGCAGAGCCGAGGGGACGGGTGAGACGACCTCTCCCCATCCCGTGATCGTGGGGAGTGGACGCCTTGAAGACCGCGCCTTAGCCCCATTCAGTAAATGGGCCGCGCCTCCACGCCTCCCTCCATTTATGGGGAAGGCGCGAACCGTCCGTTTACTATGACGTGACGCATGCGTGCAGAGCTCAACCCCACGCATGCAGTCCACGTCACGCCCACTCGGTAATCATCGAGGAGCATGTGGGAGCCAACATGGGTATCCAGATCCCGCTGTTGGTTATTGACCGGAGAGCAATCTCGGTCATGTCTACATGTCTCCCGAACCCGTAGGGTCTACACACTTAAGGTTCGGTGACGGTAGGGTTGTAGGGATATGTATATGCAGTAACCCGAATGTTGTTCGGAGTCCCGGATGAGATCCCGGACGTCACGAGGAGTTTCGTAATGGTCTGGAGGTAAAGAATTATATATAGGAAGTGCTATTTCGGCCATCGGGACAAGTTTCGGGGTCACCGGTATTGTACCGGGACCACCAGAAGGGTCCCGGGGGTCCACCTGGTGGGGCCACCTATCCCGGAGGGCCCCATGGGCTGAAGTGGGAAGGGATCCAGCCCAAAGTGGGCTGGGGCGCCACTTCCCCTAGGGCCCATGCGCCTAGGGTGGGGAAACCCTAAAGGGGGGCGCCCCCTTGCTTGGGGGGCAAGCCCCCCACCCCTTGGCCGCCGCCCCCCTAGGAGATTGCATCTCCTAGGGCCGGCGCCCCCCTCTTAGGCTCCCTATATATAGTGTGGGGAAGGGATGGCCTCTCACCTACGCCTTTGGTGCCTCCCTCTCCCTCTCCAACACCTCCTCCTCCTCCATAGAGCTTGGCGAAGCCCTGCCGGAGTACTGCAGCTCCACCACCACCACGCCGTCGTGCTGCTGCTGGAGCCATCTTCCTCAACCTCTCCTTCCCCCTTGCTGGATCAAGAAGGAGGAGACGTTACGCTGACCGTACGTGTGTTGAACGCGGAGGTGCCGTCCGTTCGGCGCTAGGATCTCCGGTGATTTGGATCACGTCGAGTACGACTCCCTCATCCCAGTTCTTTAAACGCTTCCGCTCGCGATCTACAAAGGTATGTAAATGCATCCGATCACTCATTGCTAGATGAACTCATAGATGGATCTTGGTGAAACCGTAGGAAAAAAAAATTCTGCAACGTTCCCCAACAGTGGCATCATGAGCTAGGTCTATGCGTAGTTCTCTATGCACGAGTAGAACACAATTTGTTGTGGGCGTAGATGTTGTCAACTTTCTTGCCGCTACTAGTCTTATCTTGCTTCAACGGTATTGTGGGATGAAGCGGCCCGGACCAACGTTACACGTACGCTTACGTGAGACCGGTTCGACCGACTGACATGCACTAGTTGCATAAGGTGGCTGGCGGGTGTCTGTCTCTCCCACTTTAGTTGGAGCGGATTCGATGAAAAGGGTCCTTATGAAGGGTAAATAGAAGTTGACAAATCACATTGTGGCTTTCACGTAGGTAAGAAAACGTTCTTGCTAGAACCCTCTTGCGGCCACGTAAAACTTGCAAGAACAATTAGAGGACGTCTAGCTTGTTTTTGCAGCAAGTGCTTTGTTATATGATATGGCCAAAGTTGTGATGAATGATGAATGATATATATGTGATGTATGAGATGTTCATGCTATTGTAATAGGAATCACGACTTGCATGTCGATGAGTATGACAACCGGCAGGAGCCATAGGAGTTGTCTTTATTTTTTGTATGACCTACGTGTCATTGAGAAACGCCATGTAAATTACTTTACTTTATTGCTAAACGCGTTAGCCATAGTAGTAGAAGTAATAGCTGGCGAGCAACTTCATGGAGACATGATGATGGAGATCATGATGATGGAGATCATGGTGTCATGCCGGTGACAAGATGATCATGGAGCCCCAAGATGGAGATCAAAGGAGCTATGTGATATTGGACATATCATGTCACTATTATTGTTTGATTGCATGTGATGTTTATCATGTTTTGCATCTTGTTTACTTAGAACGACGGTAATAATTTGAAGAAAGTGTTCCCCCTAACTGTGCACCGTTGCGACAGTTCGTTGTTTCGAAGCACCACGTGATGATCGGGTGTGATAGATTCTAACGTTCACATACAACGGGTGTAAGACAGATTTACACATGCAAACACTTAGGTTGACTTGACGAGCCTAGCATGTATAGACATGGCCTCGGAACACAGAAGACCGAAAGGTCGAGCATGAGTCGTATTGAATATACGATCAACATGAAGATGTTCACCGATGTTGACTAGTCCGTATCACGTGATGATCGGACACGGCCTAGTTAACTCGGATCATGTTATACTTAGATGACTGGAGGGATGTCGATCTAAGTGGGAGTTCATTGAATAATTTGATTCGATGAACTTAATTATCATGAACTTAGTCTAAAATATTTAAAATATGTCTTGTAGATCAAATGGCCAACGTAGTCCTCAACTTCAACGTGTTCCTAGAGAAAACCAAGCTGAAAGACGATGGCAGCAACTACACGGACTGGGTCCGGAACCTGAGGATCATCCTCATAGCTGCCAAGAAAGATTATGTCCTACAAGCACCGCTAGGTGACGCACCTGTTCTCCCTGCAGAACAAGACGTTGTGAACGCTTGGCAGGCACGTACCGATGACTACTCCCTCGTTCAGTGCGGCATGCTTTACAGCTTAGAGTCGGGGCTCCAAAAGAGTTTTGAGAGACACAGAGCATATGAGATGTTCGAAGAGCTGAAAATGGTTTTCCAAGCTCATGCCCGGGTCAAGAGATATCAAGTCTCCGACAAGTTCTTCAGTTGTAAGATGGAGGAAAACAGTTCTGTCAGTGAGCACATACTCACTATGTCTGGGTTGCATAACCGCTTGACTCAGCTGGGAGTTAATCTCTCGGATGACGCGGTCATTGACAGAATCCTTCAGTCGCTTCCACCAAGCTACAAGAGCTTTGTGATGAACTTCAATATGCAGGGGATGGAAAAGACCATTCCTGAAGTATTTGCTATGCTGAAATCAGCAGAGGTAGAAGTCAAAAAGGAACATCAAGTGTTGATGGTGAATAAAACCACTAAGTTCAAGAAAGGCAAGGGTAAGAAAACCTTCAAGAAGGAAGGCAAGGGAGTTTCCGCGCCCGGCAAGCAGGCTGCCAGGAAGAAGCCAAAGAATGGACCCAAGCCCGAGACTGAGTGCTTTTATTGCAAGGAAAGTGGTCATTGGAAGCGGAACTGCCCCAAATACTTAGCGGACAAGAAGGCCGGCAAAATGAAAGGTATATGTGATATCCATGTAATTGATGTGTACCTTACCAGTACTCATAGTAGCTCCTGGGTATTTGATACCGGTACAGTTGCTCACATTTGTAACTCAAAGCAGGAGCTGCGGAATAAGCGGAGACTGGCGAAGGACGAGGTGACGATGCGCGTCGGGAATGGTTCCATGGTCGATGTGATCGCCGTCGGCACGCTACCTCTACATTTACCTATGGGATTAGTTTTAAACCTTAATAATTGTTATTTAGTACCAGCTTTGAGCATGAACATTGTATCAGGATCTCGTTTAATACGAGATGGCTACTCATTTAAATCCGAGAATAATGGTTGTTCTATTTATATGAGAGATATGTTTTATGGTCATGCTCCGATGGTGAATGGTTTATTCTTAATGAATCTCAAGCGTAATGCTACACATATTCATAGTGTGAGTACCAAAAGTGTAAGGTTGATAATGATAGTCCCACATACTTGTGGCACTGCCGCCTTGGTCACATAGGTGTCAAACGCATGAAGAAGCTCCATGCAGATGGACTTTTAGAGTCTCTTGATTACGAATCATTTGACACGTGCGAACCATGCCTCATGGGTAAAATGACCAAGACTCCGTTCTCAGGAACAATGGAGCGAGCAACCAACTTATTGGAAATCATACATACTGATGTGTGCGGTCCAATGAGTGTTGAGGCTCGCGGTGGCTATCGTTATGTTCTCACCCTCACTGATGACTTGACTAGATATGGGTATATCTATTTAATGAAACACAAGTCTGAGACCTTTGAAAAGATCAAGGAATTTCAGAGTGAGGTTGAAAATCAACGTGACAGGAAAATCAAGTTCCTGCAATCAGATCGTGGAGGAGAATACTTGAGTCACGAATTTGGCACACACTTAAGAAAATGTGGAATAGTTTCACAACTCACGCCGCCTGGAACACCTCAGCGTAATGGTGTGTCCAAACGTCGTAATCGCACTCTATTAGATATGGTGCGATCAATGATGTCTCTTACCAATTTACCGCTATCTTTTTGGGGCTATGCTTTAGAGACTGCCGCATTCACTTTAAATAGGGCTCCGTCGAAATCCGTTGAGACAACACCGTATGAATTATGGTTTGGGAAGAAACCTAAGCTGTCATTTCTAAAAGTTTGGGGATGCGATGCTTATGTCAAGAAACTTCAACCTGAAAAGCTCGAACCCAAGTCGGAAAAATGCGTCTTCATAGGATTCCCTAAAGAAACTGTTGGATATACCTTCCACCTCAGATCCGAAGGCAAGATCTTTGTTGCCAAGAATGGATCCTTTCTAGAGAAGAAGTTTCTCTCGAAAGAAGTAAGTGGGAGGAAAGTAGAACTTGATGAAGTATTACCTCTTGAACCGGAAAATGGCGCAACTGAAGAAAATGTTCCTGAGGTGCCTGCACCGACTAGAGAGGAAGTTAATGATGATGATCATGAAACTTCAGATCAAGTTGCTACTGAAATTCGAAGGTCCACAAGGACACGTTCCGCACCAGAGTGGTACGGCAACCCTGTCTTGGAAATCATGTTGTTAGACAACGGTGAACCTTCGAACTATGAAGAAGCAATGGCGGGCCCGGATTCCCACAAATGGCTGGAAGCCATGAAATCCGAGATAGGATCCATGTATGAAAACGAAGTATGGACTCTAACTGACTTGCCTGTTGAGCGGCGAGCCATAGAAAATAAATGGATCTTTAAGAAGAAGACAGACACGGATGGTAATGTGACCATCTATAAAGCTCGGCTTGTCGCTAAGGGTTATCGACAAGTTCAAGGGGTTGACTACCATGAGACTTTGTCACCGGTAGCGAAGCTGAAGTCCGTCCAAATCATGTTAGCAATTGCCGCATTCTATGATTATGAAATATGGCAAATGGACGTCCAAAACGGCATTCCTTAATGGTTTCCTTAAGGAAGAATTGTATATGATGCAGCCAGAAGGTTTTGTCGATCCTAAGAATGCTGACAAGGTGTGCAAGCTCCAACGCTCGATTTATGGGCTGGTGCAAGCATCTCGGAGTTGGAACATTCGCTTTGATGAGATTATCAAAGTGTTTGGGTTTACGCAGACTTATGGAGAAGCCTGCGTTTACAAGAAAGTGAGTGGGAGCTCTGTAGCATTTCTCATATTATATGTAGATGACATACTTTTGATGGGAAATGATATAGAACTCTTGGACAGCATTAAGGCCTACTTGAATAAGAGTTTTTCAATGAAGGACCTTGGAGAAGTTGCATATATATTAGGCATCAAGATCTATAGAGATAGATCAAGACGCCTCATAGGTCCTTCACAAAGCACATACCTTGATAAGATATTGAAGAAGTTCAATATGGATCAGTCTAAGAAGGGGTTCTTGCCTGTGTTACAAGGTGTGAAATTGAGCTCAGCTCAATGTCCGACCACGGCAGAAGATATAGAAGAGATGAGTGTCATCCCCTATGCCTCAGCCATAGGTTCTATTATGTATGCCATGCTGTGTACCAGACCCGATGTAAACCATGCCATAAGTTTGGTAGGAAGGTACCAAAGTAATCCCGGCAAGGAACACTGGACAGCGGTCAAGAATATCCTGAAGTACCTGAAAAGGACTAAGGAAATGTTTCTCGTTTATGGAGGTGACGAAGAGCTCGTCGTAAAAGGATATGTCGACGCTAGCTTCGACACAGATCTGGATGACTCTAAGTCACAAACCAGATACGTGTATATTTTGAATGGTGGGGCAGTAAGCTGGTGCAGTTGCAAGTAGAGCGTCGTGGCGGGATCTACATGTGAAGCGGAGTACATGGCAGCCTCGGAGGCAGCACATGAAGCAATTTGGGTGAAGGAGTTCATCACCGACCTAGGAGTCATACCCAATGCGTCGGGGCCAATCAAACTCTTCTGTGACAACACTGGAGCTATTGCACTTGCAAAGGAGCCCAGGTTTCACAAGAAGACAAGGCACATCAAGCGTCGCTTCAACTCCATTCGTGAAAATGTTCAAGATGGAGACATTGATATTTGTAAAGTACATACGGACCTGAATGTAGTAGATCCGTTGACTAAACCTCTCCCTCGGGCAAAACATGATCAACACCAGAATTCCATGGGTGTTCGATTCATCATAATGTAACTAGATTATTGACTGTAGTGCAAGTAGGAGACTATTGGAAATATGCCCTAGAGGCAATAATAAAAGGATTATTATTATATTTCCTTGTTCATGATAATTGTCTTTTATTCATGCTATAATTGTGTTATCCGGAAATCGTAATACATGTGTGAATACTTAGACACCAACATGTCCCTAGTAAGCCTCTAGTTGACTAGCTCGTTGATCAACAGATAGTCATGGTTTCCTGACTATGGACATTGGATGTCATTGATAACGAGATCACATCATTAGGAGAATGATGTCATGGACAAGACCCAATCCTAAACATAGCACAAGATCATATAGTTCGTTTGCTAGAGTTTTCCAATGTCAAGTATCTTTTCCTTAGACCATGAGATCGTGTAACTCCCGGATACCGTAGGAGTGCTTTGGGTGTACCAAACGTCACAATGTAACTGGGTGACTATAAAGGTATACTACGGGTATCTCCGAAAGTGTCTGTTGGGTTGACACGGATCAAGACTGGGATTTGTCACTCCGTATGACGGAGAGGTATCTCTGGGTCCACTCGGTAATGCATCATCATAATGAGCTCAAAGTGACCAAGTGTCTGGTCATGGGATCATGCATTATGGTACGAGTAAAGTGACTTGCCGGTAACGAGATTGAACGAGGTATTGGTATACCGACGATCGAATCTCGGGCAAGTAACATACCGATTGACAAAGGGAATTGTATACGGGGTTGCTTGAATCCTCGACATCATGGTTCATCCGATGAGATCATCGAGGAGCATGTGGGAGCCAACATGTGTATCCAGATCCCGCTGTTGGTTGTTCACCGGAGAGCAATCTCGGTCATGTCTACATGTCTCCCGAACCCGTAGGGTCTACACACTTAAGGTTCGGTGACGCTAGGGTTGTAGGGATATGTATATGCAGTAACCCGAATGTTGTTCGGAGTCCCGGATGAGATCCCGGACGTCACGAGGAGTTTCGGAATGGTCCGGAGGTAAAGAATTATATATAGGAAGTGCTATTTCGGCCATCGGGACAAGTTTCGGGGTCACCGGTATTGTACCGGGACCACCGGAAGGGTCCCGGGGGTCCACCGGGTGGGGCCACCTATCCCGGAGGGCCCCATGGGCTGAAGTGGGAAGGGATCCAGCCCAAAGTGGGCCGGGGTGCCACTTCCCCTAGGGCCCATGCGCCTAGGGTGGGGAAACCCTAATGGGGGGCGCCCCCTTGCTTGGGGGGCAAGCCCCCCACCCCTTGGCCGTCGCCCCCCTAGGAGATTGCATCTCCTAGGGCCGGCGCCCCCCCCCTTAGGCTCCCTATATATAGTGGGGGGAAGGGAGGGCCTCTGACCTACGCCTTTGGTGCCTCCCTCTCCCTCTCCAACACCTCCTCCTCCTCCATAGAGCTTGGTGAAGCCCTGCCAGAGTACTGCAGCTCCACCACCACCACGCCGTCGTGCTGCTGCTGGAGCCATCTTCCTCAACCTCTCCTTCCCCCTTGCTGGATCAAGAAGGAGGAGATGTTACTCTGACCGTACATGTGTTGAACGCGGAGATGCCGTTCGTTCGGCGCTAGGATCTCCGGTGATTTGGATCACGTCGAGTACGACTCCCTCATCCCCGTTCTTTGAACGCTTCCGCTCGCGATCTACAAAGGTATGTAGATGCATCCGATCACTCGTTGCTAGATGAACTCATAGATGGATCTTGGTGAAACCGTAGGAAATTTTTTGTTTTCTACAACGTTCCCCAACAATAACCTCGCATCACTATACCCTTTCCACCTCCTGTGTGCCACTGTGGCAAACCCTTTTTCTATAAAAGGAGGCCCAAGGCGACCAGGAGAAGGATTCGGCTTTTTGGAGCTCCTCACGCCCCATAGCTAGCTCAAGAACACAGATATACAATCCACCAAAGCAGGAGTAGGGTTTTACGCATCCGCGCGGCCCAAACCTGGATAAACGAACTGTGTGCTATCTGTTTGATCCGCTCTTCTCATGACCCCGTGCCCCGCTAACCGTAGTAGGGATTCTTGTGATCCCATAGGTGTCGTTCCCAAAACACCGACAGATGTCAAGACAGAAGTTAACGACTGCAACCTGGAGCCTTGGTTTAATATGGAGGAACTAGCTTTCAATCTCCTTTCCAAAGCATCAACTAAGGGCATAAAGTCCACAATTATGGGCCTGGTAGTTCCAAGAGGCAAACCAAGATAAGTAAATGGGAGCTGACCAATTTTGCATCCGAGCAGATCAGCTAACCTAACAACTTCCACCTCATCAATATTTAAAGGAATCATGGAAGACTTTGCAAAAATTGACTTTTAACCCAGTGGATTGTTGAAAGTTGAGCAACATATTTTTAAGAGCAACCAACTGCTCATCTCTGGCCGACAAGAAAATGACAGTGTCATCAGCATACTGAATAATAGGGAAATCCTGGTCATGTGAAGGATTGGGAGGGTTAAGGTTCCATGGGAGAACATCTGATTAACCACTGACTGCAGAAGGTCGGTAGCAATTACAAACAGCAAAGGTGAAAGAGGTTCACCCTGTCTGACACCACACTTGCACTTAAACTATTTACCAAGTATGCCATTGACCAAAACAGAGGAACATCCTGAAGAGAGGATGTCTTTAAACCAACCAATCCATTTATCATCAAACCCCTTGTGCTTGAGCATTTGTAAATAATCTCATGTTTGACAGTGTCAAATGCCTTTGCAAAATCCAGCTTCAGAATTATAATGGGCCTCTTTGACTGTTTGCATTGGTGTATGTATTCAAAGGCCCAAGCTAAGCAATCTTGAATTGATCTACTCTTCAAGAACCCATATTGATTTTTATGGATACAACTGAGAATCACTTTTTGCAACCTGTTGGCTAACAGTTTGGTAAGAAATTTCAAACAAGTGTTAGTCAAAGAAATAGGCCGAAAATCATTTGGTCCCTCCAGAGAGAGCATCTTGGGTATGAGAGTAATGAGAGAGCCATTGATATTCTCAAGAGACAATTTCCCTTCATAAAAATCCTGGATGAGACACCGAAAATCGTGCTCAATAATCGGCCAGCAATGCTTAACAAACAAGCCATTGAATCCATCTGGACCAGGTGCTCTATCCGATGGCATCTCCTTCAGAACCTTCATAATTTCATCATCAGAGAAAGGCTGAGATAATTCTTCTAGACCCGAGACGGGCTGGATGAGGCTTGGTAGATCAAATCCCATTGAGATCCCCTTGGCCTGGCCCATTCTTATTTTAAAAGAGGCCCACATAATTCCCGCCATTTGGTCATGGTCTGATACCGGATCAGCCATTCCCGTGTTTTTCAGTCTTGCTATGGAATTCCTCCGCATACGTTCAGATGCCATGGCATGGAAGAACTTGGAGTTCTCCTCACCCACCTTAATGTATCTGATGGTGCACCTCTGCTTCCAATAGATATAATGCAAGTTCAGCAGACGCTCATAGTGCAGCTTGACAATTTTTCTGAAATTAAGCTCTGTCCTTACTAGCGGCCTGACCTCCTCCAACTGATCAAAAAAGATGATAACCCTGCTGCAGTCCAGCGTTAGTTGCATGAGGTGAGAGAGTTTCTTACTCCAAGCTCTCAAATCATATCTGAGCCATTTGAATTTTCTAGTTAGCACGGCCGAAGCACAGAGATCAGCAAAAACTAGAGCCTCCCAAGAGTTACGAACAGAATCCATAAAGCCAGGCATATCCAACCAAAAGTTTTCAAATCTAAAAACCTTGGATTTAGGAATCTTAGTGTCAATAGACACCACACAAGGCACATGATCCGAAGAAGTTTTGGCTATAGAAAAAACCACGGTGTTAGGATAATGAGAAATCCAGTCCGAGGTGGTAAAGAACCAATCGAGCTGTTCAAGAAGGGGTATTTGCTGCATGTTAGACGAGGTGAAACTTCTCCCCTTGATCGGCAACTCCAGAAGACCAAGATGTCCGATCACCTCATTAAAAAGGAAGATATCATTTTTGTCCCCTCCTGGTTGGTTTCTGTTGTCCAAGGAACGAATAAAATTGAAATCACCTAGGAGCATCCAGTTTTGGTCAGAATGGATAGATAGATGGTACAACCAGCTAACAAAATCATCTCTAGATTGCCCCTCGCATGGACCATAGACTGAAACCATCGTCCATTTCTCTGAATTATGAACCGATTTAAATGAAACAAACACACTGAAACGCTGGATTTCCACTTGCTGACCATCAAAACAGAGGAGTTCCAAATGATCAGAATGCCACCAGAAGCACCCACCGAGGGAGAAAAAGCAAACTGGTCAAACCGTCTAGTGCAGAAAGACCTGATCATTTGGATGTCAATATTTTCACATTTTGTCTCCTGCAGACAGATAAATGGAGCAATGACTCTCTTCAATCTTAGCTCTAACATCACGTTGTCTAGCCGATGAATTCAAACCACGCACATTCCAACACAGAACATTCCAATTACGAAACATTGTAGTCCCCATAGATAACTGAATTAAGAAGATAATAACCAACTGGCCTGCTTAACAGCAGAGTACAACTCTTAGCATAGCCACACACATCACAATCATAAAAGTTCAGAGGTTCAGACCTACAGAGCAACAATAAAATAGTATGACAGAAGACCCAACATATCGAACACCTCAAAGATGCATGGAAAAGTTCACTCATCATTGGAACAATCTTGTTTTGGGTCCGATGTAGGAGAAGTCGTAAGCTTCTCCACCGTCAATTCTTCCAGAGCGATGCCAAGAGCCTCACCAACTGCTTGCAACATAGAAAAGGGTGTTGGTGGCGGCAGAGGGATGTCCTGACGTGGGGCAGAATCAAACTTGAGCTTCTTGGCTTTGTGGCATCGTAGAGGTGTCGGCTTTATGGGGATAGCAGATGTTGGTTTCATACCAGACCTCTTGGCGCAGCTGTGGGTCATCCGTCGAACAGAAAAATCCACGTTCTCCTCCACCAGGGTGGCTGTACGCCTCGAACGAGGCTGCCGCAGTCTCTTCCACAAGGGAGATGGTGTGACAGAAGTGAACTACAAATCATCAAGCCCTTGCGGTTCAGAACTCTGCTCAGGCATATCTTGCGTGTGCCATATAGGTTGCGAGTCCAAGCAGAACGTGTCATCAGAGATCTCCTGGAGCACCACAGAAGAGCGCTTCCTTTTATGAACCACAGTCAACCACTGTTGCTCCAAGACAGAATTGAACATAACTGGTGGCAGAGAAAGCCCTGGCAGAAAGCATGGAACATTCAAAACTGCAAACTCAGGTAGCAGAGACTTGAAGGATCGTTCCCAGATCATGGCTGGTGGAAGAACAGGTCCAAAGAAGACATGATCAATCCCCAAATTAATGGGATCCAAGGGACCAACTGGGTGAAGATTAATCATAGGCTGCTGCACCTCTGCCATGTCATCATCCTCATCCGAGTCCAACGAAGGATTCAGTATCATGGAGTTCTGATCCTGGGCGATTGGGTCTTGCATAGCAGCAGGATCCGGCTGTTGAGCAGGTTCTTCCCATGGCCCCCAACCAGCATCATTGTTCATGTTCTGTGCCCAGCCATTAGCAGCCACATTGTGCCCTTGATCATGTCCAGGGGGCACAGCGTTCTAGCCCAAAGAAGGGTAGGGAGGCATTGCCCAAAAAGGTTGAGGTGGAGGATTTTCCCCTGGCATTGGATGTGGGTTACCATCCAAGGGCATGGGATCTTCATCAGCAGGTATCATAGCATCTGCAAAGTCTCCATCAAGAATATAGCAACCCACCGTCCAAGAAACGACTGTCCCTCCACAATTGGCAAACTCGTGAAACACAACAGAGCGTGGAACCAGAGCGTTATTAGGAAAAGATGCATGAACGAGGGATCTGACCTTGCGCCTATCCGTACTGTTCCGATAGTGGAATTGGCCAAAAGTACTAACCATGTCAGCAATGCACTGTGTGTTGCGATAATCTAGGGGGATTCCAATGAACATTAACCATCCCTGTCTATGCCCATGCAAAGCTATGAAACCCTCCCCCTGGTTGTGTGGTATGAATCGAACAAAAAACTCGTTAACATCCTCATCCAGACCAACAGGAAACGGTGGATGCATGGTAAAAGAACCACGAACGATAGGATTTTCCATCTCAAATAAGCCAACTCCTTGAAACCATGTTTGAGTAGATAAGACAGGGATGTGCATGGTCTGGCCAAGAAGTTAAGCACTTACTGTCGATGGACTCCGACAAGATGAGCTGGTGGAACGGGCTCGATGATGGCCACCATAAACTGCTCGTGTGAGCGGGGCTGAGGGGCCGCCGGAGTGTAGAAAGTATGGGGCAGACGATCTGCTCCACCATCCACAATGTCGAAGCCAGTCGGGATGAACCGAAACGGATCGATTTCGTACATCGCCATTGGGGGCGACGGCTGGAGAACAAAGCTTGAAGGAGCTTGGGGAGAGGTTGGCCTCGGCTGCGGCAATGGTGAGGGCGGCAGAGTAGCAGGGTCTAGGGTATTCCGCTCGGGAGTTGTTTGGTCTTGGGAAACCGAAGAGGCAAGGGAAGCAGAGTTAATTTCCTTGTGTGCTCGATTTCCAAAACCCAGCGATGGGACTTTAGGCACCCACAGGGATGTGTCAGGAGTGTGGCCGGTGCAATCTTTTTTAATGTGACCGGACCGAAAATAGTTTCTACAACAGACCAGGTTGATGCAGGTCTCTGACATGTGGCGCATACCCAAACAATTCTCACAATCCCAGTACCTTCAAGCAATATCCTCAATCATCTCGTCAAAACTTTGCAAATCACTGACAATATCTTTTGGAGAGGGAAACTAAGTCGCCGGCGAGGTTGGGCTACCCCCCTCATCATCCAAAAGACATATGGGCTGAGCATTGGAGCCCAAGGCCATGTCATGGCCCGAAACGACAGACGGGCCGAAGGCCGTGGCCGAGCCCAAAGCCACAGAGGAAATTGAGAGAGCTGAATCTCAACTATCCGTTGCAGGGAACAACAGTCTTCTAGAAAATCCGGAATTGGTGCATGCATGAGATACACCCTGAGGAGAAGGCGGCAACGAACCTAATTGGATCCAAAGTGTCGGCATCGGCGAAGATGCCGGCACCGAAGATGAGACAACCTCACATTTAGAGACCTCATACCCTGCCTCCTGGACAGTGGCCACCTCCATGGCCGTTGGCCCATAATTGTAACATTTTCGGGCAGGGTATTGCATGAAAGTGGCAAACTTGACATGATTAGGTGGGTAAGATCCAGATATTATTACTCTAACATACGAATTTCACCGTATGCTTTGTGTAAGTTGCATGCCATATATTATTACTCTAACATTTGGTCAAAGTTAGCCTCGAAAAATGCATTAGGCCCTGTAGATGGAAGGAGGGAGTAGTAGTGGAAGTGGATCCTCTGCCGTAGGTATCCCTGCCTTACCCTCCCTTTCGGTCACTTACTGGCGGACCCCATGGTTGCTAGGCCCCGCATGTCAATTACTCAATGGGTTCGGCCACGTCGGGCGATCCTCATCCGTAGTATACTCCCTGTGTTTTTATTTACTCCGCATAAAATAGAGGGAGTGGTAGTATAAATTACGCGGGGGGGAGGGGGATGGGGAGGGACGTCGGTTTGCTCTCAACCGTGGTCCCATAAGCGAGCGAAAACGCAAGACGAAGCGTGTTCCATTCGGTGAGCCACACGAAGGGTCCAGCATGCCGGGGTGCAACGCGAACGTGACAAGAGCGATATATAGTCAAAACTGATTGACCGGACGTCACTAGAACCACTATTCACACTAGAATCGTCGTCGCCCGGCCTATGCCAGCCACTGCCCCAAAACCACACCTCCTCTCCAGCCCATTCCCGCACCTTTCGATCCCCTAGCCCGCATCAAGCGTCACCTAGTTCGTCGGAAAGCCATGGTGTGCTACAACATCATGTACTACAAGATGCTGACGCCGGAGCGCCGCGCAGAAATCACGGCGGCGGTCGGCGCCACAGACCTATGTTCCCAAGCTCGCTTTGTGGCGGGCCAATCCCCGAGTTCTTTGGAACCAGGCTACAAGGAGGAGGAAGCCGATCCAATGTTCATGGCGGAGGTCACGACGCAGAAGGCCCCTGATGGGTATGAGACGATGGACAACGACTTCGTGCCGGCGTCCGGGTCACCCATGGTGCAGGAGGACCAACGGTTCAACCTGGCGATACTAAAGGAGGACCGGGAGGCAGAGGCTCAACTCGATGCGGAGCACGCACATGCTGTTGCCATCGAGGCTCTCCTCCAGGCGGAACCGGATGTCGTGGATGTGAACCGGGTGGCGGAGGCTCAACTTGAGGTGGAGTGCATGGATGCCGCCGCCATCGAGGCCGTCCTGTGGGAGGAACCGGACGTCCTCGACTTGAGGAGGCGGAGGCTCAACTCGACACGGAGCGCGCGGATGCCGCTACCATCAAGGCCCTCCTGCAGGCGGAACCGGACGTCCTGGACTTGAACCGGGCGGCGAAGGCTCAACTCGAAGCGGAGCGCGCGGATGCCGCTGCCATTGAGGCCCTCCTGCAGGCGGAACCGGACGTCCCCGACTTGAACCGGGCGGTGCTCTTGTCCATGTAGAGAACCCGCACGCTCCGCGTGAACGAGTAGCTGGAGGCTGAGGATAACCACGGTGCGGAGACACACGTTGGCAGCTACGGCTGGTTCGCGCTGGCAGCCAAAGACGACGAGGTTGTCTCGTTCCACAAGCAGTGATAGTTTTTCTTTATGTTGTTGTTTTTGGGATCTTTTGTTGTGTAAAAACATATATATTGTTATGAAAGTCATCTGACTTTCATCATTTGGGTCAGTCTACCATTTCAGGCGGTTGGATGAATATCCTACGTCTCCTAACCCTTCTTCCTCACCTGTTCTTCTTCCCCAACAGACCACTGCACGGGCCGTACGGATCCTCCCCAACATGCGGTTGGATAAACATACTGTATGAATGAAAATTATGTGTCAGCGGTAGGATGGCTGAGTTTGGTTTGTTCACATGCGGTAGCACGTGTCAGTGAGGGTGCATTCCCTTGGTTGGGTTTGCGGCGTGCATGAGTGACAGTGTGAGGGTGCGGTGCGACCGCGGCGTGCAGGAGCGACCGTGTGAGGGTGCGGTGTGACCGCGACAGCCGTGTGCAAGTGTACCTCCTTTTCATTTTGAAAACTTTAGGCAATCTTGGACGAAATGTGTGGTGAAGTATGGCAATGCAAGGCCTAGACCCAAACAGGATAAGTACATACGTACTAGGAGTACTAGTGTTAATAAAGAAAGGTGGGGTTTTCCTTCGCGGGATTAATCGATACAAATCCTCATTTGATGTGTCAATTAATGTGTATTTTTTCTCCAAAGCCCAAAGAGCTAACCATCTCACTTCTCATCGCTTGATTAATGCAGCGCCGCGCAAACCAACCTTCTCACTTCCGCATGCATGCAAGGGTATATTAATGTCCATGGTTGCTAGTACGACGCAAACCCCATTAATTTTGCCTCGATTAGTGTTAGTGGCCTTTTGCGAATTGTAATTTTGATATGCTAGCCTTGTGTACAAAAAATGGAGGTAGTAACTATTTGACTTCCTTCCCCATTGCGGTGACATCGATGATATCTCGAACATTGTGGTTTGGCGAAGTACGGTCGACGGAGAACACCATTTAGGGAGACCACAGTAAGTCATTCGCAAGTGCTGCCTGCAAGCCGAGACAACCGCCTTATTTGCATCCAGGAAGTCTGTTGAACCAAAGGACGCGTAAATGTACTACTACTACTAGAACACAATAGCGTCGTCCTTCCAGCTTAGTGCGGTGAGGTGGTTTCTCGAAGAAGACGATGGAGAACTGGAGTCAGCGAAGAGTGAAATGATGGTTGCTTCGTCCGTGATCTGTGATTTGACACCTCAATGCTTTGTGATTTGTGATAGAAGAGACATGGGAGTAGACTCTATGCTCTATACTGTACATGCGTCCAAGCACGGGAGCAAGATGTGAGACATTGCATTTTTCTATTCCTTCAATCAATCAATCAGGGAGCTTCGGTTCCATCTTTTTGGCTTTGGCAGCTCCTTCCACAATGGTTCCATCGATGCCAAAAGCTATTTTCACATCTGGCTACACATTGTGGATGCCCTTAACCGTACCACTTGGTTTTTCTCATGTGTGCTATCTATACAAATCTCAATTATACTGATCTAAAAAATTATAGAATCAAGATTAGCAAAAAGGAGGTGATTTTGCTGCATGGATGGTGGGGAAGGTTTCTTATTTTTAGAGGACGTTGGCCTGGCGGTTTGCTAACATGTGGTCCCATGTGTCAATGCTTTACCAAGCCGATCAGCGTCCGACATGAGGCAGAACAGCGGCAGAAGCAACACGTGGTTAACTTGAAGCAGATGAGGGAGAAGCGGATTCGGCAATGGGGTGAAATGATGGTTGCTTCATCCCTCCAACTTCCTTTTTTAGCATTATTACTTCGTCCATCGAACTTAACTGCGGGAAATGTGCAACTTTGTGATTTGATACCTCATTGCTCATTACTACATCGGCGTTATGACTGGGGTGCTTCACCCCTGCTGCTCTGCACTATATTTGGGTATGGCACGTGGACCCGGTAGCATGATGTCCCACATGTCGGCGAAAGGGGCTAGAACATTTATGAAAGCGAGCGCTCCACTCTTACGATGGAGGAGTACATGACACGGCGCCCCTGTAAACTGTCACTTGTACTGTATAGTACTATAGTTTTGCTATTTCGCACGATTCATCGATACAAACCCGATTAAACAGGAAAGGGCAGGATTTTTCCCGCGCGGTAGATGATACTGGCCATACATTTCAAAGGAAATTTTAATGTATGCAAACTGAATAATTAAGTAACAATATGATCTAGTACAAGTAAAAGACACATACGATTTATTGTGTTAGAGTGTAGTAGTAGTGCTGTATTGCATAGTTGTTAGATGTAACATGCGAGAACGTGTAGAGATGTAGTTTTGGAGGGCCTATAGAGAGAAAAGCGTAATACGGTCACCGAACTTTAGAATACCCTCATTAGGTCACTACTTATGTTTTGCGGTGATTATACGGTCACTTGCTCACCGTTCAGCATCGGTTTGCACTCTGTTGACCGGCCAAATAGTCTACATGGCACCATGTTCACTAGTTAAATTGACCACGTTCCTTGTCGGTCCCACATGTCAGTTCGCATAGGAAAAAGGTCAGATAAACACAAATTGACGCAGGCGCGACAAGACTCCAACCTGTGCGCGGGAATCACCTAGCTGTGTATGTGTCTGTCAGGGCCTGATGTGTGCACATGCACGTGTAGGTTGAGCACTTGAGCGTGAGAGTGTGTGTTGGTCATGTGGTGTGTGCATGCGTGCGTGCGTGTGTGCATCTAAGTGTTGTGTGTGTGCGTGGCTGCATGTGTACGTGTGAGTTTTGCGTGCGTGCGTGGCTGCATGTGTTCCTGTGAGTGTTGCGCGCATGCACTTCGTGTGCATGGGTGCATGTGTGTATAATCACCACACCAGCTCCTGTGTGTTAAAACAAACGACTCAGCATACCAATACAAGGCCACCTTGTCCGCTGTGCCCGCGGTCATGACTTCGAACCACCGTCCAAGATTTTTTTGTAGTTTGTTTTCATTCTTACTAGCAAGATGCCTGTGCGTTGCACGTAACATCCAGATGCATTTGTATGACTAGTTAATCTTGTGAGAGAAAAGGATGAACAAGGGAAGGCCTTATTTGCAAATGTGGAGAGGTGTGGGTACCTTTTTGCAAAATTGCCATAGTTTCCTTCCTATCTGTCAAATATAAATCGGACGGCCTATATTGCAGGATGGCAGGCACACCATCATCACCAACTCTGTTTTTATAAGTGTGTAGATGTAGAAGTGTAGATACAAGCCGACAGGTGGGCCCAATGGTAGTGAGATAATGTGATGCAACAGTAGAGGTGCCACGTGGAGCGTTTAACTGGTCAACTAGTTGTGTCTTGAGCAAATACAGAGTTGTACGGTGAGCCCGTGAGTGTATGGTCACTGGTGCGTGTCGGTCCTAAACAAATGGTTTTTAACCCCTTTCCGCGACGGCATCTGGAATCGTCGACAAGTGAGTGTGTGCGATAGGGTGTCCTTCCCACACGACCCAAAAATCGTCAGGGATAGGCCCTCTAGGGATCCAGGCGGGAGCCGTCTGCGATCGGGCGAGGCATCAAAACCCAATCATTTCCGTAGGTATGTACATCCCAGACGGTAATCCGAAAAAATCATTTCCGTAGGTATGTACATCCCACATGGTAATACAAGAAAATCATTTCCATAGGTATGTACATCCCACACGCTAATCTGAGAAAATCATTTCCATAGGTATGTACATCCCACACGGTGAATCCCATAAAAACATTTCCGTTCGTATGTATATCCCACACAGTCAATCCGGGGAAAACGTTTCCGTTCGGACATAAATCCCACACAGTTTTATGTGTAGGCTCGTGTGTGAAAGGTGTAACTATCACACACGGTCTTCCTTGGTTAACTGCTTGCTTTTATTAACTATAGCACACCCGATTTGATGAAGAAAACTGTGTGGCATTGGGCTATCCATCGCAAGCTCTTTTCCTGCTAGAACCGTTTGCAAAGGTCCATGACACATTTAGCAGGTTTATTAGTATACAATTAATAATTCAGTATTACGCAAATTCACATTTCATATCGAACAGTTGTTTGCCAATTTCATATCAGGCACATAAATATATTATAAATCACAGTACGGTAGCTACATGAAAACAGCACAGTACAACATATAGCTAGGTCAACTTCATAAGAACAATATATTCATTTCCCTAATCGAGATCATCCAGGCTCGTCTTATCCACCTCTACTTTCAGTTCAGTAAGAACCCATTTTTCACGGGCCAACTGGAAAAGTGCCCTCCTCCTTCGCCTACACCATCTTAGCAAAGTCTGATTTAAAAAAATCTGAGCTCATTCTCCACCTTCAACTTTTTATCCCGCATCTTGACATATGCTTCAACATTGACAAGACTTTCTGTAAGCCCACCTGTGTTCACTTCCTCATACATGCTCCAGAGCTTCGTTAGGCACATCTTCAAAGACTGTGGCCACTCTTGATCAACCCACTCCAAGTAAGAACACTTCCATTCATCCTATAATATTTAAAACTAGATCAGTAACAATTGTAGGGGAAATGGGTTTGTAGCAACATAGAAAATCACCTATGCTTATTTTGAAAAACCGATGGAACATGTTAATTATGACATATCTTCTCAAAAAGATCAATGTGCAAATGAAATAATTGGTACTGAGACAAGAACCAAATTATGGACCATCAGAAGCTATAATTAACTACAACGACGCTACAAGTTCTTACTCATGTACAATAAATAACAAATTGAACATTTTATGAGGAAGGTAAATATAACCGCAACAACATAGCGACAGTGTTTGGATGACAACAAATTGATACTAACAGGTGTGTACATGCACAAATTTAGTAACATAGAACTAATAGCAATAAGGCCGTCCACTATGTATGCCAAAACTGGTGTAAAGACAACTGTTGCTACATCTCGCACCGGTGCCCTGAACTGGCGAGCCGATGCAGCGGAAAAAAATCAGGGACCCGGACTCCAGAGCACGTAGTTGCTCCAATGCCCAGTTCCTTCATGCCGTAAAGATTTAGTATTTTACTACTTGGCTGCTCGGATGTGTGGACCAAAGTTGGCTGCACAAACTGCTGAAGCGGTGCCAAATAATTTTCTAATGGAAGCGCTGATGAGATGGCAACAATTTAAGATACCAGGTACAAACTGTGACACTGTCTTAGGATGCGTTTGGTTGAAGGTGTGGTATGAATGGGTTGGGACCGTGACAGTGTCTGAATCACATATACCAAATGATTTGTAACAACGGAAGAGGGTCTAACCTTCTCTACACATGACAGAAACTTCCTCCCGGTTTCCACAGAATCAATCGCAAGTAGCTTCATGCATGGAGATTGATGGTGACAATGAGCAGATAGATCTTCAGCCACCCTGCTCCATTCGTTGCCACTGATGGTCTTAGGGAGCTACAAGAGGAAGAAACAAATAAAATCGACCTCCGGGTAAAAATCCTTCATTCCAAGTCATAGCCCGAGAGAGAGAAGAGAGGCATACCCGAGTGGTGAAGGAGTAGTCGCCGGAGGAGGAACCGCTGGAGATTTCTTTGAAGAAGACCATGGCGACCCTGGCGGTAGGAAGCGAGACGGTGAGAGCGAGGAAGCGGCTATAGCTTAGCAAGGAAGGAAGGACGGAGGAAACAAGGGAAATGTGACTTGTAGTCGGGGAGAAAAGGCGGTGGGGAAGGGGGGCAGGGGTACATTTGGGCGGTAGGCCAAAATTTTGAAAATGTGGAGGGAAACTTTGCGCGCGGTGCCACCGGACTATTCACTTTGAACGATTGTGTGCATCACAAATGATTCTTATGCTTTACGCGCATGGGATGAGTTTGATTGTTCAAATTTTGGTCTCAAGGCATGGGCATATTCACTTTGAACACGCGCGGTGCCACCGGACCATTCACTTTGGACGATTGTGTGCATCGCAAACGATTATTCTGCTTTACGCGCATGGGAGGAGTTTGATAATTCAAATTTTGTTGGAAATTTCCCCAGGTACGTAATTGCATAATTTAACATCGCTTGCTAATTTGGGCACACAAAAGAACATACAGCAGACAAACCACACTTACTGAATCGAGCAATTTTAGTAATTACACAGAGCCAGTTGACCTAAACATTGCTATAACAAAAGACCAGCATTAAAAACAAAGCCTAAGTACCCATAACTAAAAATCCGCCGCCTCGCCCGCCTATGCATCGCTGGTGTGAGATGAGACATCGATGACTTGTCCTGGCGACATGCCGCCGTTGGTGGACTCCGTGTCCTACCTGTTGAAGTCGACCGCGTCCTCGTCCTCGGCCTCGGCACCGCCCTCAAGGTTGTAGTACTCCTAGTAGTGGCTGCCCCAGACCTCGCGTTGGTACTCCACCGTCGATTTCTCAATGGCTAGACTCTTCTCTACCTCGACCTCGGCCACGCGCAACTCCTCCTCCCGGCACTCCTCGATCTCCGCCGCCTCCTGCATCTCCAGCTCCCGCTCGGCGACCTCATGTGGAAGTAGGTGCTCCATGGCCACCGCCGCCTTTTCAGACATGGGTTGCATGCTGGAGTCCGAGGTGGCCTGGAATATCTTTGCATGTGCATCCTCGATCTTGGCTTGGATGGCCTTGACCCGGGCCAGGGCCACATTAGCAGCACGGACGGTGGCTCGAGCGCTCTCGGCGTTTGCAGCCGCCGTCGCAGCTGCAGCTGCAGCCATCTCGGCTGCTACAGCTGCCCTGTAGGCTGCCGTAGATGAGCTCTCGGCGGAAGCGGCCGTGCTCAATGCGGATGCGGCGGCACTCTCGGCGCAGGCGGCGGCGCTCGGTGGGGAGGCGGCCATCGTACGGGCCTTCACGAAGCATTTCCACGGCTTCATCTTTGCAAGAATGGGGTGCTGGAATGGGGATCGGGATTCATGGATTCGGGGGTTGCCGGCAGTAGAGCAGACGAGCCGGCGAAGCTTAAGGAGGGAGAATTAAATAGACCCAGATATTTTCATCGCAAACGGTTCCTAGAAAACAACTGTGCGTGATGTTGTAGATATTTTTTATTAGCTGTAAAAGACGAATTTGGAATAAAGTGCCAATGGATGGTGTTTAAAATGAACGAGAAATTTTGTAGTACTAATACAACTGTCATGTCAAATTTTGGAACATTTCACGGGTCATTTGACCTTCTAAGACATTTAAGTGATTTTCTAGCCATTTAATGACCGTAATTGAAATTTGAACTGCATGTACATGCAACAGCTAACCATAACGGTTTGAAAACTCATATTCCGTGTACTCATGTGAGATTAAATTCCATGTGTAGTAAATTGGAAGGAATTTTCAACCATATTGGTCTAACGGCTATGAAACAATTAAGCATGGAGTGACATGACATTTTAATTCCAAAAAATTAAAAAACATCAGAAACACATCAAACCTTGGTTGATGTAATGTTATGCCACCAAGATGATGTCGTAAAAAATTGGCATGTTTGACCAAAGTTTGGACACACACCCCTCATAAACCAGAGCAACTCACTACAAGGCTCGTGGTTCCGACAGGGAACAGTGCATGTTTGATGACGAACGGGAGATAGCTTCCTCTTACGGCCTTCAATTTTTTTTCTACGTCTAACGTGCACTACTACAACTGTAATGTGAAATTTTTGAAAATTCTAGGGGTCATTTGACCTTTTAAAGACATTTAAGTGATTTTCTAGCCATTTAATGACCGTAATTCAAATTTGAACTACATCTACATGCAACGCGTAACCAAAACGGTTTGAAAAATCATATTTGTGTACTTGTGTGCGAGTTAATTCCATGTGCAGTAAACTAGAAGGAATTTTCAAATATATTAGTATCACGACATGGACACATATGCATGAATACGTATGCATGGAGTGGCATGGCATTTCAATTCCAAAAAAAATTAGAAACACATCAAACCTTGGTTGATGTAATGTCATGCCACCAAGATGATGTGGTAAACAAATTGACATGTTTGACGAAAGTTTGGACACACACCCCTCACAAACAAGAACAACTCGCTAGAAAGTTCGTGGTTCCGAGAGGGAACAATGCATGTTTGATGACGAACGGGAGATAGCTTCCTCTTACGGCCTCCAAATTTTTTCTACGTCTAACGTGCACTACTACAACTGTAATGTGAAATTTTGGAAAATAATACGGGTCATTTGACCTTATAAAGACATTTAAGTGATTTTCTAACCATTTAATGACCGTAATTCAAATTTGAACTACATCTACATGCAACGCCTAACCAAAGCGGTCTGAAAAATCAAATATCTGTGTACTTGTGTGCGAGTTAATTCCATGTGCAGTAACTTAGAAGGAATTTTCAAACATATTGGTCTCACGACATGGACACATGCATATGTATGCATGGAGTGACATAGCATTTTAATTAAAAAAATAGAAAAATGATCAGAAACACATGAAACCTTGGTTGATGTAATCTCATGCCACCAAGATGATGTGGTAAACAATTTGACATGTTTGACAAAAGTTTGGACACAGACTCATCACAAACCGGAGCAACTCGCTAGAAGGTTCGTGGTTCTAAGAAGGAACAATGCATGTTTGGTGACAAACGAAAGATAGCTTCCTCTTACGGCCTTGAAATGTTTTCCTACGTCTGACGTACAATAATACAACTGTCATGTGAAAATATGGTAAATTTCAGGGGTCATTTGACCTTTTAAAGACATTAAAGTGATTTTCTAACCATTTAATGATTGTAATTCAAATTGGAACCACATCTTGTTGGCAAGAGCCTCTCTCTCTCGCCTAGTTCTGGGTGGATACACACACGCACGCAAGCTGTTCGAGCAAATGGACACAACCAAAAACAGAGGAGGAGCAGAGCAGCACACACACAGGTTGGTTTTCCAGGCAACGAATGCCCTTTTCCATTCACTGAACCAGCGACACACTCCGGCTCTGCTCTTTTGATGTCCAGTTACAGAAACCAACACCACTGTAGCCATACCAGTGCACGCACACAGCCCACACTCTGCTACAGTACTTGGGTACACACTCAGTACACCCACTACGTGAATTGATGGTTGCAACAGATGCATTTCACCATCACTCCACTCACCCACAGTGCACCAACACATGGGCACCTTCCAGGTTTTACCACGACCATATTACAATAGGTTTACACAACTAACAATCTTCCTCCTAAACCTTGTTGTCTTCATTTGACAACCACCATGCCAATCCTTCGTCTGAGCTCCAGAAACTTCAAACGCCCAAGGGGCTTGGTAAGTAGGTCTGCCAGCTGATCTCCCGTTGGAACATAGTTCACCCCGATCTTGCCATTCTCCACAGAGTCCCTGATAAAATGATAACGTATATCGATATGCTTACTGCGATCATGGTGAACAGGATTTTTGGCCAATGAAATAGCCGACTTGTTGTCAACCAACAACTCAACCTGAACTGGCACCTTCCCTTCCATCTCAGCAAGTAGTTGTCCAAGCCACAGACCCTGACAAGCAGCACTAGCGGCAGCAATATATTCAGCTTCACATGATGAAATTGCAACTACTTTCTGCTTCTGGGACAACCATGTAATTGGAATCTTGCCAAGGAAATAGAGTACTCCAGTTGTGCTTTTTCGGTCATCAACATCTCCACCACTATCAAAGTACCCAAGCAGGCTGGGCTTTTCTCCTTTATTCTGAGAGTATTTGCATCCAAGGTTCAGAGTTCCACGGATATACTTCAGAATTTGTTTCACCGCTGCCATGTGCTGGGAATTTGGGCTCTCCATGTATCGGCTTACAACGCCAACAGCATAGGAGATGTCAGGTCTGGTGTTAACCAAGTACCTGAGGCTTCCTACTACACTCCTGTAGTATGTTGGGTCCACTTTGGGTCCTTCTCCATTCTTACTTAACTTCAGCCTTTCTTCCATGGGTGTTTGACAAGGATTGCAATCCAGCATGCCAGTCTTCTCTAGTATCTTCAGTGCATATGCAGATTGGAAGAGTGAAATGCCATCTTCAGCTTGTGCAACTTCAATGCCAAGAAAATATGAAAGTAGACCCAAGTCACTCATAGTGAACATGTCTTTCATCTGTTCCTTGAACATAGCCACTTCTTCTGCACTAGAACCGGTTATGATCAAATCATCAACATATACTCCAACCAGCAGTCGTGCATTTCCATAATTCTTCATGTACACCGCATGTTCAACAGGACTTCTAATGAAACCAAGAGACAACAAAGTCTGATCCAGTTTCAGATTCCAGGCTCTTTGAGCCTGTCGAAGCCCATACAAGGCTTTCCTGAGTTTCAGTACCTTTCCTTCTTTGCCAGTTTCAATGAAACCTGGAGGTTGTGCTACATACACTTCTTCCTCCAATTCTCCATTTGAGAATGTTGATTTCACATCCATATGGTGTACCCTCCACCCTTCATTTGCTACCAATGCAATTAGTAGCCTCACAGTTTCTAGATGTGCCACAGGTGCAAAGACCTCATCAAAGTCAATGCCATGACGTTGCACATACCCCTTGGCGACTAGCCTTGCCTTGTGGCGTATCACATTGCCTTCAACATCTTTTTTCAATTTAAATACCCATTTCATCCAATGGCTCGCACTCCAGTAGGTGGTGTTACCATTTCCCTTGTATCATTTTCTTTTATGGATTTAAGCTCTTCCTCCATGGCTTTCTTCCAATGCTCATGCTTCAGAGCATCATTGTGGTGAGTTGGCTCCTCTGCACCTTGCATACACAACTCAAGTTCCTCCATATGGTCATAATCAGCTGGACTCCAGTGTGGAGAGGTAGCATCGAAAATCTCATCAAGGGAGTGCATTTTCAGTGGAGTAGATGATTCAGGACTTTCTGCAGCAACAGAGGATATTGATGTCACCATAGCAGGTGTAATAGGTGACCCTGGAAGCACTGCTTGCCTAGGCGTAATTGGTTCTGTACCTTCCTTGTTTTCTACATTTTCACCTTCTTGAGCAGCATGGTCATTCACTGATTCAGTTTGTTCAGGTTCAAAGTGAACCAGAAACCTATCAGTGTCATCACTGATCGCGACATCATCTCCACTGGACCACTGCCAACCTTTTGATTCTTCAAAAACTACATCCCTTGATACACACACACGATTTGTCTCTAGATTGACAAGTCTGTATGCATTTGAGCCTTTCTCATAGCCAATCAATACCATTGGAATACTTCTGTCAGCTAATTTCCCACCAGATGGACCAGTTACCTTGACGTGAGCCAAACACCAAAAGTCCAAAGATGGCCAACATTTGGTTTATAGCCATTCCAAGCTTCATAAGGTGTTTTTCCAGCAACACTCTTCGTGGGGGCTCGGTTCAAGATATAAATGGCAGTAGCAACTGCTTCCCCCCCCAGTAACAGCCCGGCATATTTTGGCTTTTCAGCAGACACCGTGCCATTGCAACTACAGTTTGGTTGCGTCTCTCCACAACTCCGTTCTGCTGAGGGTTGTACGGTGTAGTGAGTTGGCGTTGAATTCCATGATCTTCACAGAAGGAATTGAATTCAATAGATGTAAATTCTCCTCCTCTATCACTCCTGAGCACTTTCAACTTCAGCCCACTTTTCAACTCTGCAGCTGCTTTAAACCTTCTGAATGCAACAAATGCTTGATCTTTGGTTTTCAGCAGCACTCCCCACATAAACCGACTGAAATCATCTACTATAAGCATAAAGTAGCGATTTCCGGCAGGAGTTGCAGGTGTAATTGGACCACACAGGTCTGTATACACCAACTCAAGACTTTTTTCTGCTCTGAAAGTTGCGTGCTTTGGAAATGGCAGTCGACGCTGCTTGCCAATGAGGCAGCCGTCACATACCCTGTCCTTGTGGCACACTAAAGGAAGCCCTTTAACCATGTCATGTTGAGCTAAAGACCTCAAGGCATCAAAATTTAGATGACCATAACGTGCATGCCACAACCATGACACATCAGTGATAGATGACAGTAAACACACAGGCATGCCCAAACTAATATTCAGTATATACAGCCTGTTCTCTCCTCTTGGTACTTTTACTAGCAGTTTTCTCCCTTGATCAAATATTTGCAGGTACCCATCTTCTAATATGACCTTGCAACCATACTCTTCCAACTGTCCGAGACTAATGATATTACTTCTCAACTTTGGTATGTAATAACCATCAGT
The DNA here is from genome assembly GCF_003073215.2 of Triticum urartu. Taxonomy (NCBI): domain Eukaryota; kingdom Viridiplantae; phylum Streptophyta; class Magnoliopsida; order Poales; family Poaceae; genus Triticum; species Triticum urartu. The sequence goes on from NC_053026.1 coordinate 586,104,398, forward strand.
TAGCCCATGATGAGCCCCATCTCTTGTAGTAATAAGTATGGTACCCCTGCCCTCAATTTCAACCAGGGAACCATCTCCAAATTTGACTACTCCAGTAACTGAATCATCAATACTAGTAAACATTGCTTTGGAGCCTGTCATATGGTTGCTAGCTCCAGTGTCAAGATACCACATTTTAGTGTCATACCTTCCATCATCACTAAGTTGTGGTTTCACCTTTTCTTCATTGAGGTACACCCTGCCCTTTGCTTCTACTGAGTTACCTGATAGTACACAGGTTTCTGACAATAGAAGAGCAGGTTCTTCATTTTGCTTCTCAGCCACCATGGCTCTTTCTTGCTTCTTCTTCTTTGGCTTGGTGCATTCCCTCAAGAAATGCCCTTTTTCACCACAATTATAGCACTTGAATTTTTTCTTCAGAGTTGCAGCAGATTTCGTGCTCGACGACTGGTCATCGCCTCTTCCGTGGTCACTTCCACGGTCAGCGCCTCCCTTTCCACTACCACCTGCTCCGTTGCTGCCCCAGTTCTTCTTCCCGATGTAACCTTCCCATTGCTTCCTGGTCAGCCTGAGGTGCTGTCCATCAACAGGATCACCAAAGCGCTACTTAATGCGCTCCTCATACGCCTTGAAGCACCCGAGTAGGTCCTCCACCGTGAGCGTCTTCAGATCGACACACTGCTCCAATGCGGTGACCAAATGCATGAGTCGCGCCGGCGCCGCTTGAAGCATCTTCTGGACAACGGTGATCTCCTTCACCTCATCGCCGAGCGCATGGATGGATGACACCATCTTGTTCACGCGCGTGGCGAAGACCTCTTTTTGCTCGTTGTCGCCCATCTCCAGCCCCTCGAAGGCCTTACGCAGCGCCTGCAGGTTCGACTCGCGCACGCGGTCATGGCCGACGTGCACAGACTTGATGGCTTCCCACGCCGCCTTCGCCGTGTCCTTGCCGTAGAGCGACGCGAGCACATCTTCCGGCACGCCTTGATAAATTGCCAGGAGCGCGTCACGATCCAGCTCGAACTCCACCTTGTCGGAGTGGACTGCCTCCCACACGCAGGCTGACTGTAGCGCCACCCGCATCTGCATCGCCCAGAGGGTATAGTTGGTGCGGGTGAGCTGCGGGTAGTTGATGGGACTTCGGGGCCTCACCGGCAGCGCCTGGGCCATCAACTCCCCCGGTTTCTACTCTGCACCAGCCATCTCCCCCTTTAGCGCCGCCAGTTCGGCTTTGGCTGCGTCCGCCTCCGCTCGCGTAGCCGCCGCCTCCTTTAGCGCATCCTCCGCCGCCTTGAACGCCACCTCCGGCGTCTTGTCCATGGTCGCCAATCACCCCTCGCTGGCTCTGATGCCAATTGTTTGCAAGAGCCTCTCTCTCTCGCCTAGTTCTAGGTGGATACACACACGCACGCAAGCTATTCGAGCAAATGGACACAAGCAAAAATAGAGGAGGAGCAGAGCAGCACACACACAGGTTGGTTTTCCAGGCAACGAATGCCCTTTTCCATTCACTGAACCAGCGACACACTCCGGCTCTACTCTTTTGATGTCTAGTTACAGAAACCAACACCACTGTAGCCATACCAGTGCACGCACACAGCCCACACTCTTCTACAGTACTTGGGTACACACTCAGTACACCCACTACGTGAACAGATGGTTGCAACAGATGCAGTTCACCATCACTCCACTCACCCACAGTGCACCAACACATGGGCACCTTCCAGGTTTTACCACGACCATATTACAACATGTTTACACAACTAACACATCTACATGAAATGCCTAACCATAACCGTTTGAAAAATCATATATGTGTACTTGTGTGCGAGTTAATTCCATGTGCAGTAAATTAGAAGGAATTTTCAAACATATTGGTGTCAAGGGATGGGCACATGCATGGAGTGCCTGCCATGGCATTTTAATTCCAAAAAATTAAAAAATGATTAGAAAAACAAGAAAGCTTGCTTGATTTAATGTCATGCTACCAAGATGATGTGGTAAAGAAATTGGCATGTTTGACGAAAGTTTGGACACACACCCCTCACAAACCGGAGCAACTTGCTAGAAGGTCCATGGTTCCGAGAGGGAACAATGCATGTTTGGTGATGAATGGGACATAGCTTCCTCTTATGGCCTTCAAATATTTTCTACGTCAAACGTGCACTACTACAACTGTAATGTGAAAATTTTGGAAAATTCTAGGGGTCATTTGACCTTTCAAAGACGTTTAAGTGATTTTGTAACCATTTAATGACCGTAATTCAAATTTGAACTACATCTACATGCAACGCCTAACCAAAAGCTTTTGAAAAATCATATCTGTGTACTTGTGTGCGAGTTAATTCCGTGTGTCGTAAATTAGAAGGAATTTTCAAAACATATTGGTCTCACGACATGGACACATGCATACGTATGCATGGAGTGACATGGCATTTAATTTAAAAAAATAGAAAAATTATCAGAAACACATGAAACCTTGGTTGATGTAATGTCATGCCACCGAGATGATGTGGTAAAGAAATTGGCATGTTTAACGAACGTTTGGACACACGCCCCTCACAAACCGGAGCAACTCGCTAGAAGGTTCATGGTTCCGAGAGGGAACAATGCATGTTTGATGACGAACGGGAGATCACTACTAGGGAAAACCCCAGCAGTAGCGCGGGAGGACGCGCTACTGATAAGGCGCTACAACTATTCCTTACCAGTAGCGCGTGCTACACGCGCTGCTGCTAAGACATATCGAAGCAGCGTTTGTTCACTCCAGCGCTACTACTAATATAGCTAGTAGTAGCGTGTTTACTCACCATCACTACTAGTATTCTTTTTCTCATTGTTTTTAATTTTTAGTGTATTTATACGCTGTTATACAAATTTTGGAACAATACCAATTATGAGGTTGTTATATCAATATGTCCATAACAGTCTGTCAAATGAAGGTGGATTAGATTCAAGTGGAGGGAACATGTGGTGCATGTCAAAAGTATAGTACTAATCCAAACTTGATCTAGTTTGGACTAGTAGTACTTTCGATGTGCACCACATGTTGCCTCCACTTGAAGATTATCCGCCAACACAAGTTATTTAATCATCATCATAGTCATTACTACCAACAGTAGCTATTTAATCATCATAGTCATAGTGTAGCACACATCATCATCTTCAAACTCATTCTAGCTAGTTAATCACCACCAACACTAGCTGTGGTAGCTATCTAATCACCACCAACACTAGCTAATAATAATCATGATAGTCATTACCACCAACACTAGCTATTTAATCATCATAACTCATTTCTAGTTAGCTAATCACTCCTGCTCCTCTCTCTCAGGTAAAATAGCATAAAACATGTGTAGCACTCCTGCTTCATCAAGTTGGAGCATGCAGATGAACCTGTCTCCTAATCGTGGGCTACGCTTCTGATTGCTGCCCCCTAGTACTTCTCTGCGATCATTCACAATTTTGCTCCAATCTTTCACTATTAAGCATTCCTCACTTTTAGAAATCCTGAATGCACTAAAGTGCATTGTAGGATATCTTGGCCGTAAGCTAACCATTCTCATGCGACCTTTAGTCTCGATCCAATGAGGCACAACATTCATCGGGAGTACCTATTGAAGAACATCGTATAGTAACATACTTAGCAATGAAGTTTAGCTTAAAAATAATGTATGCAAAAGATGCACTGAGGACTAATAGTAAAAATCTTACCATCTTTCCTAAATAGATGTGACCGTAGTTCAACAAGATCACAATTGGTCGCACCGTTTGAGTACTAAGATTTTTAAGTCCAGAAAATTATTTGTCTTGACAGCATCAAGATCCTCAGACCATGAAACATATTGACCTATCTCCTCACATTTTAGTTCAGCCCTGGGACAGTGGACGGTCATGTCTACCAAGCGCCGGACATGTTTGCTTGAATGGAAATAAGCTGTCAATAGAAATTAGTTGTCAACTATTTTTTAATAAACAATATCGAAGACATAAATATGATTGAGAAACTCACATAATGGTAGAACTGGAGGCGTCTGCACATCGACCCAAATGTCTCTATTACCTTCAATATCATCTTCGGGACGAATATCAAAGGTGATAAACATATCAGGCTCAAATGCATAAGCCTTGCATAGTGCTTGCCAAGTTTTGCATTCAAAATAGTTGTAGGTGTCTGCGTTGTATAATTTTGCGTGGAAAGTATAACCATGCTCGGTCTTCAAGTTAACTCTCTTTACCTCCGTAGTAGTTTGCATAGGACTGGAACCTATCTTATCCAACACAAAAACTCTTGCATGGCAGGGGAGACACTAGTAGAATAGTAAAAAGTTTAAATTATAAATTGAAGCAAATGAAGCAGATGTCATGCTTAATTACGAAAAAAGACTTGTAGTTGTGACTTACTGTATCCACTGCGAAGTTCTCGTCCGGCTTGATGCTGAAGCGCCTATCATCATCTAGGAAGATTCTGTCGCACAGGCCGCGCTCGTCTTCACAGTATTCGCAAATACCGAAATCCTTTTCGTCGTCAGACATTTCCTATGTTCATAGTCAAAACATTAATTAAAAATCGATCGAAGGCAACTACCAGGATACTCAACACACAAATCCGGGGCACTCGATATTTCCTACATATTCTGGCACAACTCATGCCAAAATTCACGAAAAAATCCAGCATGACCTTTGCTAAAATAGGACATATCGAGCGCCTGAAATTTTCCGGAATGGAAATGAATCAACACTCCGGCAAAACATAGGCCACTCAGGGTGTAACCTATAAACATGACCAGCCACTTGGGCAAGCACATATCCTATTTGAGCAACACAAGATATACATTTCAAAATATCTTATAGGACTCATATTGACATGAGCATTCAATAAGGAAAACCAAATCGTAAAATAAGTAAGTATTCAAATTAACATGCATTCAATAAGCAAAAGTAAATCATCTCATGCGTCCATACATCGTCGAATATTATCATTAATACATCCCGAATAGTATCATACATATAACATCACTAAAACAACTAGAACCCTAGCGCACGACGGGCATCGGCGCGGGAGGTGGACACCCACAAAGAAGGAACCATCACAGGATCAAAGCTCCAGTGAGATCCCTGGAGAACCTGTCAGGTGTTGGAGAACCTGTGCTCAAACGCAAACAAGTAGCGACAGACGTGCGCGTCCTCCTCACTAACACGGTGACGCATCACCTCCGTGGGGTCCTCGAGCCTCTGCACCGTCACTAGCCCACACGACCACCACCAAAGAAGGTTCGGGTCAATGACGGGCTGACTCCTCACCAACCTGCGCCCCCCGGTAGGTAGCGCCTCCCAGTACCAGCCCGGCGGAGCCCAGTCCCGGACATGGCCCATCTGGTGACGCAGGTGTCCTCCGCCGACTCGATGACGAGGATGCGGGATAGGCATCATCGACGTCGATGCGGGAATAATTGCTTTAACTAAAAAAATAAACTAGTTCTATTAATGTTCGTACTAAAAATAAAATAGTTGTATTAATTCAACTAGTTCAATTAAGCACTTACTACAAATAAAAATAAACTAGTTTTTACTAAAAATAAACTAGTCCAACTTGTTATATTTTGATGAACTCTAAAATTTAATGAACCCTAACTAATTGAATTTGATGAACTCTAAAACTAATTGAACTCTAAAACTAGTAATATTTTGATGAATTTGATGAACTCTAAAACTAATTGAATTTTAAAACTAAAAATAAACTAGTTCAACTAGTTATATGATGAACTCTAAAATTTAATGAACCCCAATTAATTGAATTTAATGAACCCTAACTCTATTAATTTGATGAACTCTAAAACTTACTAAAAACAGTAAAAAAAACTAGTTAGATGAACTCTAAAGTTTAACGCTAATTACCATATAATTATCCATTTTTTAACTAGGGTTCATACTACCTAATTAAATAGGGTTAATACTAATTTTAATTAACTAACTAGCACTGAAAATAGCCTAGGGTTCATACTAACTAGTAGTAAATAGCTAGGGTTCATACTAAAAGAGAGAGAGAGAGAGAGAGAACAAAGAGCAGAGAAGAGGGAGGGGGAGAGTGCTTACAGAGGGCGGGGAAAGAGATGGGGTCGGGGGAGATGGCGGCACCGAGGCACGGCGAGGCGGGGTCGGGGGAGACGGCGGCAAGGCGGGTCGAGGGAGACGACGGCGGAGACCGAGGGCAGGGGCTCCGGCGAGGGCGAGGGCGGTGGCTCCAGCGAGGGCGAGGGCAAGGGCTCCGGCGAGGGCGAGGGCAGGGGCTCCGGCAGAGGCGACGAGGGTAGAGAGTGGGGAATTGGGGGAGGAAGCAGAGAAGGTAAGCCCACGCGAGGGGGTGGGGTTAGGTCAAAATAGCTTTAGCAGTAGTGTGGGAAACGAAAAGGCGCTACTGCTACAGTCCATAGCAGCAGCGCGCCTTCACAAAATCGCTACTGCTAAGCTGAGCCCGTCCTGTGGACAAGTTCAAACTTAGCAGTAGCGCCCTAACCTAAAAGTGCGCTGCTACTAACTTTATAGTAGTAGCGCGGTTTGTGGAAGGGCGCTACTACTATACCTAGCATGTCGGCAACGGTATGGCAATTATAGTAGTAGCGCGTTTTACTGCTGCCGTGCTACTGCTAAGTGGATAGCAGTAGCGCCCTTCATATCAACGCGCTTCTGCTAAGTAGCAGTAGCACCTCATTTTAACACGCGCTACTGGTAAGATTCTTTGCATAAGGTTTTCCCTAGTAATGGATAGCTTCCTCTTACGGCCTTCAAATTTTTTCCTATGTTTAACATGCAACTGTCATGTGAAAATTTGGTAAATTTCAAGGGTCATTTGACCTTCTAAAGACATTTCAATGATTTTCTAAACATTTAATGACCGTAGTTCAAATTTGAACTACGTCTACATACAACGCCTAATCAAAACGGTTTGAAAAATCATATTTGTGTGTACTTGTGTGCGAGTTATTTCCATGTGCAGTAAATTCAAAGGAATTTTCAAACATATTTGTGTCCAGGCATGGGCACATGCATGGAGTGCATGCCATGGCATTTTAATTCTGAAAAATTAAAAAATGATCAGACAAACATGAAACCTTGTTTGATTTAATGTCATGCCACCAAGATGATATGGTAAAAAATTGGCATGTTTAATGAAAGTTTGGACACACACCCCTCACAAACTGGAGCAACTCACTAGAAGGTTCGTGGTTCCGAGAGGGAACAATGCATGTTTGCTAACGGATGTGAGATAATTTCCTCTTACGGCCTTCAAAATTTTTCCTACGTTTAACGTGCACTAATACAATTGTCATGTGAAAATTTGGGTATTTTCAGGGGTCATTTGACCTTTTAAAGGCATTATATGATTTTCTAATCAATTAATGACCATAATTCAAATTTGAACTACATTTACATGCAATTCCTAACCAACACGATTTGAAAAATCATATTTTTGTGTACTTCTGTGTGAGTTAAAAAATCATCAGACGATGTAAATATCTGGTGTTCGAAAAAGAAAATGTAAAGATTTGGCAAGACAACCGGCCCCCACATGATTGGCACTCTATCTCGTGGCTCGAGATTTGGTAGGTGATTGGCGGGGATCATTAATCAGACACAGTTCTATATTGGAAACCGTAAGCTATTATGTTCACACACGGATTTGCTGCGGGAATTGTGTGTAATTCAAACTATAGTACTCGTAAATTCCGACGACTAGCATGTGTACTGTCCCCGTCGATCTAGATTCCGGCTGCCAAGAAATACTACCTTGCTCACATCATCCCGCATGCATTCTCATCTACATCCTCCCCTCGCTCGCCCTCTCTCCCTCTCAAATCTCTGCCATGGCGCCACCGGTCTGCCCTCGCGCGACGAGGAGTCGCCGCTCCTCGAGGACGCTCACTCGATTAGTAGCGACGAGGACCCCTACGCGCCACCTGATGAGGTTGCGCCGGACCCCCCCAAATTTGGATTGGTTTTGGAGCCAGTACAATCTTTGTCTGTGGAAGTCGCTGCCGCCGGCTGAGGAAGCCAGGCAAGTGGCATTCAAGAAGGAGATGGCGGAGGAGGAAGCCAGGTACCAGGTGGCCTGTGAAGGCCATGATGCCGCCTGAAAAAAGGAGGCGGCGGAGCTTTGGGGGCGGGCGTGTCGTCGTGCCGAGGAGGTGTATGAAGCGGGTACTTTGCGAGGAAGGTCATAGGCGCTGGGCGCCTCGTCACTGCGTGGAGGTGGGCTGATAAGCTCCAGCGTGCGACCGACGAGGAGCTCCAGTGGGCGCCCAACAAAATGCCAAGATCGGTCGTGTGCGTCCGCCAGCAAGAGGCAGATCGGTACGTCAAGGGCTGCGAGGTGGAGGAGTCGGAGTACTGCCTCCGCACTGAGAAGAAGTTGCGCACCAGGGAGCTGCTGGCGAGGGGCTGCCGCAATACTGGCCCTAGGAAGGATTATTAGTTTTAGTATTGTTCGTTTTCAATTTGATGCATTGTATCTAGTATTTAAGTATCATCACGTATATGTGATTATATTATATTATATTATATATATACATATATAGTAGTACTATTCTGATCCCGGATCACGGTGCGGTATATAGGAGCGGAAGGGATGTTCGAGAGCTCCCGAACCCAGCAGCGACAAACAAAAGAGGAAATCCCACTCCACCTCCCCCAATCCCGCTCCACCCCCTTCCGGATCCAGATCCCCAACCTCCCTCCCGCACCTCCCTCCCCAAATCGGCAACACGCCCGCCACCCCGCCCCCAACCGGCGGCGCCGCTGCCACCGGGCAAGATTGCCACCCTCTCCCCCAGATCCTCTTCGACGCCACCACACCATCGGCCAACCTCGCGCGTCGTCGCTCGTTGGAAACCCCGCACGCCGCAGCCTCCTACCGGATCCCACCGGCGGAGCTCACCACGGCAACCACCGGAGTTCTTCCTCTCGCCGCCGCACTGGAGAGGAACCTCCCAAGCCTGCGCCACAGTGAAGCTCGCGTGCCCCAGTGCCTCTTCTCCACGCATGCCCTTCTTCCTTGCCGGAGCTGATGCGGGCCGGGATCCCCCTCCCCCGCCCCCGCGCCGTCCTGGCCGGCCACACTGACCTTCTCGCGAGGTCCACCTTGACCTTCCCAGAGGAAGGTTCATCCATGGAGCGGCCGCTCCCGCCCCTCCATCTCCGGCGAGGTGTGCCATCCCTCCTTCAGTGCACCCTTCCGGTGAAGCTCCACGCCACCACCATTGTCACACCATTCTGGCCATAGCACGCACTTGTTATTCTCCTCGCAACGTCACCTTGAACTTCCTGAGGTAGTTTCTCGGCAACGGCAGCTCCCCACCGGAGCGACAAGGCCCACTGTTAACATGTACAGAGATGTTAGGCATGCTTCATTTGTCCATGTCACTTTAATTTGGTAGCATGTACCATGTATCCTCCTAACTGAATCTGATATCAAAAGGGTATTGATTTTTGTTTGCAATTTGAGTGAGTGCCTGGGTGTTCATATCTTGTGCATATATAACTCTCTACTAGGTAGACCACTAAAGGAGTGTTGTATGAAAATGTCAAAAAAAGAGTGTTCCATGTTTGCTAACTGTAGTTGCTACCTGAAGCTGCACATTTCCAGCAAAACATGCTTGTGTGCATGTTCAGATGCTCCTTGGCTTTCATTTTGATCTTTAGTTTTCTGAACTGAATTGGACTGGCTTGTGTCATCTTCTACCTAATTTTCCCGTGTGAAATTGTGTGAAAATGAAGGAATGGTCTCGGTGGAGGAGCAGTTCAAGTTCATTTCTCACTGCAGATACTTTGATTTTTATTTTCAAGTATTAATTCTCTTGGATAGTTCAAAATATGATGCATCTGCTTGAATCATACACCACCTCGAAAAGAATGCCCTGAAAAAGCAAGCATGCATATTGCCATCTTCCACTGAGGATTTTCGTTTAAATAATGAAGAATGCAAATTGCAGATATTTTGGGTTGAATAACAACCTGCTATTGCAGATATCGACCATGGTTGAACCTAGGAAATGGTTTATTTGATTTCTTTTCCTTTTCCAGAACTATACTAGTCGTTCAGTCAAGTATCAAACTCAGCCTGTGGATTGATCCGTACTCATCAGTTGTACTGCCTATACTACAAAACAAGTCCGTTTATTAGGAAATAAAAATATTTCATTAGTTCAACAAAACAGTGGGATTTTAGCGCACATAACTCATATACTTACAGAAGTTCAGTAATAGAAAAATCAATAGTTCAACTATACTTTATGTGGCACTAGTAAAAAAGAAAAGAGTAATAGTTTATGAACGTAAAAAAGTGCAACACCTGTGCTAGAGCATTTGGATAAATCTTTACTTATTCGTGGCATTCTGTTATATGTACCTTATGATATCAGTATACTCTGCATCCTTTAAATACTTCAACCTGATAATTCCTTGGCATAGTGATCTATCGAGGAGATACTTTTAGAGCCAAACATACTCCTATCTAAATCTTATTATCTAGGTATGACTAAATTTTAATCATGTGCCTAAAAAATCTGCGTGAAGCTCCAATGCATGCCCAGATCAGTTTAGATACATAGCCTTCCATGTATTTCCTACAGTCTTACATTTCTTTGGTTTCATACTTTTATTTTATTAAATCCATCTCTTCATGAAATCCTTACCTGCACAACATTGGGAGGTGGGAGTGTGCAACGTTGGAGGGGCCCTTCTTGTCCATGGATGCGGGAGGGTCACCTGGGATGATCAGACAGGACATGTTACAACTTTGCTGGCTACTGCTCGTGTCCATTTTAGCTTGTAGCTGCTGCTATCTGGAAGTAGCCTCTTAGTTCAATGATGCAGCACTAGTTCCTGGTGTCATAACATTTTGTACCAGATCATTTATTCAATTGAGAGAGATATGTTGATTCTTTTGTTCATGTGATTGCTACTAGAACACCATTGTTGTTTTGTTCATGTGGTCTTTTGGACTTTGGAAGATCTGTACAGAAGTTCTCTTCTTTCTAATCGTGCGTCTCTGGCCATCCCCTTCCCCACCTTCATTTTAGACCAAAAGATGGCATTCTCTTTGCCCGGTTGCTGACCTTCTTCCCTCTGCTGCTCCCTCATCCACTCCTGCATGAAAAAACTGCATTACATAGTGGTGTAGAGCCGCCGACATTACTTGTCCTATTTTGCATCACTCATCCTATCTGGAAAAGAAGTTCAAATAAATAGATGGGAGAAGGTCATGTACGTGTACTAGGAAAAAGTTTGCGTAAGAAAATGCAAAAGATATTATTATCGAGGTGTTCATTTATACAAAACACATGAAGAGTTAAGAGCATAAAAACCCTTCAAAAATATTAGGGGCCCATTTGGAAAAACAATGGGTATTCACAAAACAGTTTAACAAAAAAGGAAAAAAAAACTCACAAGAGGTTCACGAGTGAAAAGTTTGAAAACAGAAGAAGAGTTGAAAGAAAAAAAGCCCACTAGATTCACCAACAAAAAAGGTAGATTCATGTAGCAAAAATACAAAGAATTTGGAAACTCAAATAAAGTAAGTTAAAAAAAGAGATCACTAAAAACATTTAAAAAACCTGAATGAGGCGCACGTTGATTTTGCCCGCCTCTTAAAAAACTAGAAGTTCCAATATAAATAACGGAGCAGACCAATCTTAATTACGAAACTAGAGTTTCCACGTTACTAAAGAATAAACCAAGAAGTTTGAATGTAAAAAAATATGAAAGTTAAAGAAAGATAATTTTTTAGATCTTCCTTGTTCCAAAATAAACCTACACGTACAAAATTAATACAACAGAGAAGTTTGATTTTTATTAGATAATCAAGAAAGTCAAATTTACAAAACCAAGAAGGTCAAATTTAATAAAAGAGTGTTCCACGTGTTTAAAAAAACCTAGAAGTTCAAATAAAAAAACATTGAGTGGTTCAATGTTTACTACAAACTTCTCAGTTTTTGCCTTGGCGGTCCTGTAGTAATAAACATCAAGCCGCTCCATTTTTCAAATTTGAATTCTAGGTTTCTTAACGAGAAAATCACCTTTTTAGGTTTTATTTCCTTTAGTAATGAAAAAACAAAACTCAATGTAAAATGCCTAAAAATCTCGTGAGACAAAAAACAAAACTTCACAAGATATAACATAGTAAGTTCGTAGAAAGGTGGAAAAACATAATTTTGTTTTGTAATTTCAACCATTTCTAAAACACACGTTGACGTTCAAATTTAAAAAGATAGGTTGCTTCAATGTTTATTACAAACCTGTAACTTTCCCTGGTACCGTAGAATAAACCAAAAAGTTCAAAAATAAAAATGGAGCAGTTCGAGAAATTAATAAAAAATGGTGTTTCTACATTTTAGTAAAAAATTGGAGAAGTTCAAATTTAAATAACATAGAAGTTCAAAGTTTTATTCCAAAACAAAGAAAGTCAAATGAAAAAACCGAGTAGTCCAAAAGGTTTGTAAACATGGATGTGCCCCTGTATTTTTTTAAGACCTAGAAGTTCAAATTTAATTAAGTGAGCGGTTCGATGTTTATTACATAACTAGGACTTTTCCCTATACTAATGAAATAACACCAAGAAGTCCTAATTAAAAACAATGAAGCTGTTTGATGTTTATAAAAATCTTAGATTTTTCCCGATACTAAAGATTAAAACCATGAAGTTCAATTCTTAAAAACGGAGTAGTTCAATGCATATTAAATACTCAATTTTTTCTCATTACTAAATAATAAAACCAAGAGTAAAAAGAGATAACAGTCAGAAGTTCACATATTGCACGATGTGTGTTTCATACGAGAACAAAGAGTAAAAAGGCGAAGTCTAAATTTGTTGTCGCTAGAAGTTCAAGTGCTCTTCCACCGGAAGTTCAAAAATTCTTGAGAGAGAGGTTCACCGCGTATTTCCATGTTCGAAAACACAAAAAAGAAATTCTTTTTTGTGTTTTAAAATAATTCGCTCAATCCATAAAGAAGTTTAGTTAATATTTGATAGCAATTTGATTTCAAAAAAGAAAATAAAAAATTCAATTATAAAAATGGAAAAAGTTCATGTACTACATGGTGTGTGTATAATATGAGTAAAATGAATAAAAAGGCAAGGTTTTCCTCGTTATTAAAGAATGGAAACAAGAAGTTCAAAAATTAAATAACAAAGAAGTTCAACTTTTAATAATAGAGCGCTTCAAAATTTCATAAAAAATTAAGAAATAAACCAGGAAGTCCATATTAAAAAGATGGAGAAGTTCGATGATTATAGAAAACTCAGATTTTCCTCGTTATTAAAGAATGAAAACAAGAAGTTCAAAAAATAAATAACAAAGAAGTTCAACTTTTAATAATAGAGCGCTTCAAAATTTCTTAAAAAAGATTAAGAAATAAAACCAGGAAGACCATATTAAAAAGATGGAGAAGTTCGATGATTATAGAAAACTCAGATTTTCCTCTTTATTAAAGAATGGAAAAAAGAAGTTCAAAAATTAAATAACAAGAAGTTCAACTTTTAATAATAGAGTGCTTCAAAATTTCACAAAAAATATTAAGAAATTCAGATTAATATTCATAATAAACTCAGATTTTCATGTAACTGAGAGAAATTCAGATTGATAACTGCCAGAAGTTCACGTACTACAGGTGTGCATTTTGTTTTAAAAAAAGAATAAAAAAGCAAAGACTAAAAGTTTTATTGTTATAAGTTCAAGTCCTCCGTCGGAGAAGTTAAAAAATTATTGTGAAAGTGGTTTGTACAAAAGGAATATCATTTGTGTAACACTAACGAAAGGATGAGAAAATTACAAAGGAAAATACGTAATAGAAGTTCAACGTGAAAACAGCAGGAAGTTCAACTACTATAGGGAATGAATTTTAGATGAAAAACTTTTAAAATCGTCGCGAGTATGAAAAAATGATCAACACGGGAAAGTTGCGTGTGTACAACAGCTTTCCACCGGTATATCACTTGCTCAATTCCGGTGAGTGTTTCGGTGAGTGGATGGAGAGCTACGAGTAAGAAAAGCACGTGAAAAATAGAGTGAAGTTCAAGTAAACATGCCGAGAAGTTCAAGTTCTTCACGCGGTGCATTTTCGAAGAATCTGTTTCGCGATAAAGGCAGAACGAATGATCTTGCCGTTTTTCAAATTACTTAAAAAGGTTAGGAGTTAGAGAAACCGTCAATACGAAAAAGTTTCGCATTTTCTGTGGCTTTTCAACGGTATATTATTTACCCCATTCCGATAAAGTTTGTAGAAATTACGGCGAAAATATGGTTTCCGCCATTTTCGAAATTGACTTAGAACCGTAAGGAATTGGGAGAAACAATATATACCAAAAAGTTTCGCATTTTCTTAAGCTTTCCAACGCCGTATCATTTGCTGCATTTGAACTTACGGTTAAGAAATTAGCTTGAAAATACAAACTCGATAGAACTTGTACCGTTCAAAATTAGGAAAAACTTTCAACATGTTGACGGAGCGGTTTTGCAGCAACTTTCCAACGCTATATTATTTGCCTCATTTCGATAAACGGTTTAGAAATGTGGTCGATATTATGATTCACGTTTTTGTGTGAAGAAAAAACGATTTTCAAAACTGCTCTTAAACCGCTTACATTTTGCCAAAAAATTGACTTGGATGATGATACTGGTGTTCATAGCTTTCCAACCGTATATCGCAAGCCCCATTTGGGCAATGTTGGCGGAAGTTTAACCTAGCACAGAGGGAAGTTCAGGTCGAACAACTGAGGCAGTAAAGTTGCAAAAAACGCGAGTTTATCACGACCGAGTGCAAAAATCGCCTATGAGCGGTATTCCTATTTAAAACGAGTATTTAGTTGCTGAAAATTGTTTCTAGATTACACTTACATCACATAGAACACGAATGATCAAAAAAACTCGCGGTAGAAGGCACGGTTGCGAAGATAGCCCGAAGGTCGAGTTCGTACAAAGGGAAGTTCAGGCGCGTAAGTCAGGAAGTTCATATTGTGATCAGAATATTATTCTGATCCTGTGATCAGAATAGTGTTTATATACACACACACACACACACACACATCTGGGCTATTCTGTTTCGCGTAACAAAATATTATTCTGTTACCCTACTTGAACTAACGTAGTTTACCTGTTGGACTGATGTCAGAGTAATGGGCCACGGGTAGCCTAAACCGAGTCCCAAGATCTTTCAAGACATCGGGGCAGGCTGCGCCCCTCAAGACACCAAGACGAAGTGCCGCCTTCTGGTGGCCGGCTGGCCGACTGGCCGACTGCTAGAGGCCGGCTGGCCCCGAGAGTCGGCACCGGACGGGCCGACTCCTGGCTGGTGACTCCCAAGAGGGCCGGCTCCCAAGCAGTCGGCTCACGGTGCCCTACAAATCTGCGCCCCCATTAAGATGACAAGATGGGGAGAGGTTACAGAGCAGCCCATCCCCCCCGAATCCAAGACCAGGCGTGGCCACAGTGCGCCGCAGAGATCTTCGGCGGCGCGGCACTGTTGCCACTCCACCCCTGAAGTCATGAGACCCTGCTCCCACGAGGGTCTGTCAGTACGACCCACAGGCGGCGGGCCCTGCTGGTCAGCGAGAGCCCAGAAGACGGCTGAGGCTGGACCAGTCAGACCCAAGGGGAGCCGGCCACTGGCAGTCGGCCAGCCCTCTCCTTGGGCTCCGTGCGCCATTAACCAGAAGAGACGCAGAGTGGCAACAGTGATCTCCCGCCAGCCGGCGAGACTGTAGCCACGCTCCCCTGACCAAGCAAGCATCATCAGCGTCATGACTACAGTAACCAGGAGCCGGCATGTCCCGTGATCTACGGGTACGGCCTGTCAGCCCTGTACCCTGCCAGTCGGCGGGGCCCACCAAGTCGGCGGGCCCCAGTAGTCGGTGGAGAAGCCGGCAACCAGAAACACTAACAGTCGGGACCAACACCCGGCCAGATTACCATTGTACCCCCGGGGCACCCATGCAAAGGGTTCGGACCTGTTTAGACTAGACACACACATAGAGAGGGAGAAGAGCTAGCATTGCCTTCTCCTACCTCTATCATACAGCTCAAGCAGCACCATTGTAGTCACTTTGCCATAGTGATCATGCGGAGACCCCGCAGAGCAGGACTAGGGGTGTTATCTCCTAGGAGAGCCCCGAACCTATGTAAAGTTCTACGACGTTCATGCGTACGCCTCATCCCGCTTCCATCCACCGGCGACGTTCTACTCGCTCCCACCATGATAAGCCACCCGTTGGCATATGTCGCACCCAACCCCCGACAACTGACGTGGTTTTCTACTTGGACTGAGCTTCCTGCGTGTATGCCTATTTGAAACACGGGATGCAACGTGGAGCTTCTGGGCATTCTCCGGCGCGGTTCTGCAGGCCATTCGTTGGCAGACGAGACATTTAAGGGGTTCCGCGCATGCGCGCGCTCACCTGGTCGTGTTTTGCGATCTGGAGTCACCGGAGGTGACGGCGTGGGCATTTGGCAGCGGACTTGTTTTGGGCATTGGTGTTTACCATGGTGTTCGTAGGACTCATTTTGCGCCCGGTTTGTTGTTTTGGATGTGAGATTATCGGCATGTTAGAGTTTTTCGAGATTAATTTCATCTTTAATTTCTGATTACAAGTTTTGGTGTTCTTGGTCGTTTTCCAAGCCCGCCATGCAAATTTGTTCTTCTTTTTCTATTGTTTTACTTTCGAATTGGCGTTGCATGGAGAGATATGAGGAATGTATGAAAATATTTGCATTGTCAATTTTGCTTCTTTGAGTTGTTTCTACCCTGGATTCCCATGTTATCTTGTCATTGGCGGAAGTGGTGTATGGCGGCTGACTGTAGCCTGCGATTTATTGTAATCTGGTAAAACTTTGTAATTAAGTTGCATGTTTTTCAGTGTTGTTTGAATTGGTGCCGTATGTGTAGTTGGACTGCTCTGTGTCAAAGTTGCCATACTGTGCGTTGACATCGGAGTAAGTATTTCCTCCTGGCCGCCCACCGATGCCTCTGCACTTTGAGTATAAATGTAACACCCCAAAATTTTAACCATGATTTATTTATTAAAATTTTGCCAGGAAATTAAATTTTTATTTTCTGGATTTATCTTTTGATTTCAGAACCACTCTTTTCTTTGAAATTGTGGAGTTTTTCCCTCCAAATGAAAACCTTTCAAAAATATTGTTGGACTTGTATACCTTCTCAAGAAACATTCCTTTTATCAGTAGAATTATTTCTATAATTATTTTCCTAAGTTTTATTTCTTTTTAAATGGTTTCTCAGAAGTTTTAGAGTCCCATTTGCACTACAACCTATTTAAATATTTCTTTAATAATTCCATAAAAAATTGGAGATGTTAGTAGAAGTACATAATTCATTTCTATGCAAAAACCATTTAGTGTTCTTTGGAAAATTTGAGCAAACCATCCTCATCTTCATTCTGGTCCAGTTTGGTGATTTGTACTACAACCATATTTTGTTTTGCTCTGGTGCCCATGATATTTTTCCTGCTTATAGACCACTCTACCAAACCCTTAATTCCAGGAGATTGGACCCATTGGAATATTTTTGGTCCATGCAATAATAGCCTTTATTTTCTATCCAGAAATATAGTTTTTCAAAACTTGCACTAGCAAGTTTCTGGTTTTGCCCAACTAGCTTTGCCATCATCACCTGCACCTAAAGAGACCCCAACCTGGAGACTTTGGCCACCAGAAGAGATGCCTAGATACCCTTGGCATTTCATCAAGCAGGCTAGGAGCATGGACATATTTGGCATGCTTTTAGACTTGCATTAGGAAGTTGCTCTAATGACCTTACCAGCATGTCTATTAGCTCTCATATAATCATTAGCCTAGTCCTGTTTAGTTTCCGAGGCATAAGAGAGGCTTAGAACGCGTTGGCATTTTGTCGAACGCCTGGCGTGGGTACTCTGGGCGCGGCCAGAACGTGCGTTTTGCACGTGCGTGCGCCAGAGTCGCCGCGTCTCGTTGCCGCCTCCCTCGCCCCTCCAAATCCTCTCCCCTGTCCCCTAGTGCGGCCCCGACTTGCCCTGCTCCTCTCAGAGTGGCAGCGTTGGCGCATTGGCGGCACACCGGCGCCCGTGACCAGCTCTGCCATGGACGGCACCGCCTGAGCCACTCTCGCTCACCAGCTCGCCCCTGGAGCAGTGCCCGCTCATTAGCTAGCTTCTGCCGCCATCCCCAGCCTCGACACGTCACGCCGCAAGCTACAGCAGGGCGGTTCGCCAATCTTATCCTCGGCCGCTGCTGTTCTTATCCTCGGAGCCGCGGAACCAACCTTCCGGCGCTATAAAAGGAAACCCCGAGCTCAAACAGACCCTCAGGAGACCTCATGCCATCTCTCTAGAGCTCCCGTAGCCAGCAATCGACGGATGGAGGCCGTCTTCCTCGTCTCCGGTCGGTTCGGCCGCCGCCACGCACTAGTGCCGTATGTCACGAGCAGGGCCTCCCTAGCCCATCCAGTGCATCCGTCTGACTCTCCTTGACCATGCGGAGCCACCCCACCTCTCAAACCCGATCGGGAGCCACCGTAGCTCGAGACCCTGATCCACCAGAAGCCACCGTCTGCCGCAGAGCTTGCCGCCGGCGACCCCCTTTGTCCCCGCGACCCTCTCGACCAGTAGGAGGACCGCCATGGACTGGCGGATCCACCCCCCCTCAGAATCCCATGGGGAGCCGCCATTCGTCGGCGGCAATCGCCGGAGCTCCGCCTCCGCTCGGCCAGAGGAGAAAGAAGACGTGGGCGACTGGTCAAACCTGACCAGTGGGCCCGATGGACCCACTGTCAGTGACCCAACGCCAGCCCGCTCTGGTTTAAGTGAAAATGTATTCCCCCAGAATACGCTTTCATCAATGGAAAGCGTAAGCCCTCGAACCGTTTTCTTTTTCTGATTTTTATTAAAAACAGGGTTTGACTGAAACTTTGATCGACTATCACTTTTAAAATACAACTCCCTTTGACTTGATTCTTTTCTGTTGTTCTCCAAATTCCATCTAGTTTTTTGTCGTATTTATTTGAAAATTTTCCAAACAACTTTTTTGTACTGTTTTTGGATTATGTGTTAATTAAAATATTTTCAAAATAGGAAATGGATAAAGAAGGAAAACTTTCAAAAGTTTTGGAATGTACCCCGCCTCTCCACAACTTGAAGGCAAGCATTCTGAACCCTGGCATAATATTTGTTGTGTGTCGTTTGATGCAAATACGACACCACCTTGACACGAAGTGTTCGGTATTTTATGTGATGATACGATCATATTCATGAGTGCATAATGATGATTCGTTGCTATTGGAATTTGATATGCTTGGGATAGTAATCACCCTCGTATGCCTTTCATGCCTACTGGAAGGAATCCGGGAAAGTCTCTGTCTTGGGTAGACACAAGCTTGTCTCTCATATTTCGTTGAGACGGTTATATTCAGTAAGGCATGGTGAGGTATGATGAGTGGTGGTTCTGTTTGTTGGTGTGAAATATATTTGTTATGCTAATCATGCAAGGAATGCTTTAACCTCCTGAGTCGACCGTAGATCGAGTCTTGTTCCAGTAACCCCCATACTTGTTTCGTACTACCACTTGACCCTGCCATAGGTAGGGTATTGTTCAGTAAGTTGTCAACCCCTTTCTTAGCACACATCGTACAGAGAGGCCATGGTGGAAGATACCGGCTGCATCCGGTAGACATGCCACCTGGTCCGGGGGCATGGGTGTTTCCGGTTGGAGCTGAGGGGGTAGCTTCCCTAGTTTGCGCGTGTTATAAATTTTGTGATCCCATGCTAGTCGAGGTTGTAGCGTCCCCACTTAGAGTTTGGCTTAACGGGTGTCATGGGTGATTCCAGACACCGGTAAGTTAAGCTGGTGTGTGCGGGTCAGGTGTGTTTTCAACTAAAAGACCGTAAATGGAATTAGTCTCAATGGACTGATTGAATCCGTTACTCGTGAGTAAAGAGTACACCCTCTGCAGAGGTTATATCTATTCGAATAGCCGTGTCCATGGTTAAGGACTACAGTATGGGATGGGTCAAGTGTCGGTCCTAGTGTCGGTCTTCGGAGGAAAAACTGCTAAACCAGAACATTGATCATGACTTGTGACATATGATGATTATGATCATTATTATTATGAACTAATCATTTGTATTATTTGAATTATTGAGTATCCCTCGGACGGTTCTACCTCCTGGATATTCACTGTGATTATTCTCATATAAGCCCTTTATGTGGTGTCGCTCAGACGCCCGACTGTGGCATGCTTGTTATTTATTTTCTTTATAAGCCCTTTATGTGGTGTCGCTCAGATGCCCGACTGTGGCATGCTTGTTATTTATTTAATTTATAAGCCCTTTATGTGGTGTCGCACATACGCCCGACTGTGGCATGTTTGTTATTTATTTTCTTTATAAGCCCTATATGTGACGTCGCTCAGCCGCCCGACTGAGGCATGCTTTATATTATTATCCTTTCGAGGCGTCGCTTCAGACACCCGATCGGTGCTTTTTATTTCTATTCTCTTATTGCTTATTCATGTTTTATATGAATAACCTGCTTGCGTGCATCATGAATTTAATTTTGTGACTGACGTAGTGATCATGGAATATTTCAGAGCATGATTATCATCTGTTTTATTATACCTGTGTTCATAATGTTTGTGAGTACATTCAAAGTACTGACTGGCTTGTCCCTGGCTATTGTCTTGGCCAGATTTCTTGCATGGAGAGGAGCGCTGCGATGACAGCCCCGGAACCTAGGCAATGACGATAGCAGCCTCGCGAAGATAGGAGTTATCCAGGTCAGCTGTTCCTGTGGGAAATGGAGTCCCATAGACGCTGATGAACCGCAAACCGCTTCCGCCATCAACCACTAGAAACCATTTGTTGTACTCATAGACAAGAATGGTCTTGTACTACATATTTTGTATTTTGCTTGGAATTTCTGTATCAAGTTGGTGTCGCATCAGCTAACAGTAATCCTGGGGCCGGTGAGGACAAGGGCCATTTTCTGGGAAATTATCCTGGAAAAACTGGTCCCGACAACCTTGGTATCAGAGCCAGACTGACCATTGGCTAATCCTATCTTATCCATGTCAATAAACCTAGGTTATCCAACCCACCAGACCTTAACCTAACCCTAGCCAAGCTTCTCGTGTAAGATAGCCACACAGTGACCCCGACACCTTTTGGCAGTCGGTGCCTAACCTATCAGCCTAGCCTGTCGATCACGCACTAGTGACCGACACCTAAATTGCCTCATTCGCAAGCGTGCGAAGGAAGACTCCGTCCTCTTTTTCTATAAAAAGGGAACGCTAGCCCCAACCCAGCACAACACAGCCTCTACCCCAAAAACCAAGCCAAGATGCGTGGCCCCATTGTTCACAATGAGACCACAACAACTAACCCCTTGGAGGTTTTGTGACCGTGCTAGCAAACCTCACCCGCCGTGCCTTTGCATTAGAAGAGCCCCCCGGAGTATGTTGTGTACCAAGGGCCCATGAGCGGTGAGAGCCATCAATTCTGGGCCACTGTGCATGTATATGATAGGGGTATATCGCCAGAACGCCCCTACAGGTTCACCGGAAGGACAACTTCCTTTGAGCCACAAGCCATCCAGCAAGCTGCTCGAGAGGCTATAGTTCAACTCCGGCACCTGTCGCCCAGAGTTAACTACCGCTCGTTTTACTACTACCCCAGCCGTGACAGGTATGGTAGGCCACCCCAGGTTGCCAATGGAGATCACGAGACGGACCCTGCATTGCTGCATCTGGTGCGCTATGTAAGTGCACTAGAGGCACTGTTCGATCAGATCACCCTTGATCTGATCGCAGCTCGTGGAGAACTTGTTCGCCAAGCCTCGGCAAGAGGAGAAGAGGAGCCCGACGCCGACAACCAAGTTGTGCTGTTCGGGCAACCGGTCGAATCCTTGAGGTCTGCCCAGGCCACTGACCGAAGTGCTTTGGTGTCCCCAGAAGTGCTTCGTCACCTTTTGGGAGCACACTCCAACGGGATTGTGGCCAACAACCCCCGCGATGGTCATCATCGCTACCCCGACCCTGAAGCTCCACAGCCCCATCCAGCTAACCCCGATGGTGAAGCCCGTGGAGAAGCCTCGACGTCCACAAGGCACGCTCGCTTAGATATTAACGAGGTAGAGTAAGCCACTCGAGTAGTACCGAGCCTTAGTATTTCTACGCCTCATAATAGTGTGACCTTGTATCGCCATAAATAAATGCAGCCTGCTTGTGTGCCTCTGTTTTGAATAGTAGCCATTCATAAGTATGTTGGCGTACGGTTGCATTTTTAATTCCGGACGTAGCTACCAAAAACCACCCCGACGACACCCACAGTAATACGTCACTTTTGTGAGATATGTGTATCTATGGCTCTGACCCCGACCCCATAGAGCAGAACTGACAAACTAGTCGCCCCCACACCGCGATAAATAACCCAGCCCCGATGCTATATAAAAGGCCACCTCGTGACCTTACCAAGTATCCCTCACTTTGTGCACAACTCTCACAACAATTTCTTTCCCATGCCGAGCCCTAGTATTTATCTGAGAACTCCAGATGCAACCCCAGGTAGTTTTGTTAAAATATTGTGGGACTTTACCTGCAGTACCATGAGTTCTACCCATCCACCCTAGTACGAGCTGCTCAAATCGAGAATCACCCCATCCACCTCGAAATATTGGGCAGTGGTGCACATCCCTCCCGCAAACCCAAACCAATACACAATGGAAGTCTCCTTCGTGGGGAAATCTATGCCGACTCCGCAAATGGCCATAGAAGCTACTGCGTACGAAGCGCTTGCTCGTTTTTGATTCGCGGTACCCTATGCCAGCGAACGAGGGTATTATTACTCCCCGAGTCGTGCAGCACCCAGAGAAGTAGCATATTTTCCCGGTGGACGAATTGAGAGAGACCCAGTACTAGCCAACCTTGCCAAGTATGTCATCGCTCAAGAGAGTTTGACCCAGCGAGTAATGGGTTATCTCCAGAGCCTCGCTAATTTAAATCCTCAGATCGCCATTGGCAGACCACTGAGGCCCGACTAGGAGAGACGTGCTCTTCGACAAGTCAATCCGCTTCCCCTGATAGAAGAAGATTGTGCATCAGTGCCGGAGGCATTTTCTCAGGACCCTATCTATTTTCCATTATAAACGTCATTGCTATGGTTGTTATCCTACAATTTATTTATGTGTTGCAGATTATGCGTTGTATCCTAAGTTTGCGCGATAAATTAAATGTTTGGTTTCAATTAATGTGAGTAGTTTTTACTGGTGATAATTTGGTTTAACTGTTTTCGCTCTCGGTAAAATCTAATGTGGGTTTTTCCTTGAATTATTGCAACAAATATTTCTCCATGACATGAATTTTAATTCACGCAGCACCAGTGCGTCCACTAATGTTGCACCAATTATTTGCCCTCTCCCAGTAACCTTAGTGTATTGCATGACTAGAATATTCATTTCTTTCGAATTAGTACTTTATGGTAATAGGATTGATCTTTTTTATATCGCTCTTAGCAAATCTCGAGGACGAGATTTATCTTAAGGGGGGTAGTGTTGTAACACCCCGAAATTTTAACCATGATTTATTTATTAAAATTTTGCCAGGAAATTAAAATTTTATATTCTAGATTTATCATTTGATTTCAGAACCACTCTTTTCTTTGAAATTGTGGAGTTTTTCCCTCAAAAAGAAAACCTTTCAAAAATATTGTTGGACTTGTATACCTTCTCAAGAAACATTCCTTTTATCAGTAGAATTATTTCTATAATTATTTTCCTAAGATATATTTCTTTTTAAATGGTTTCTCATAAGTTTCAGAGTCCCATTTGCACTACAACCTATTTAAATATTTCTTGAATAATTCTATAAAAAATTGGAGATGTTAGTAAAAGTACATAATTCATTTCTATGCAAAAACCCTTTGGTGTTCTTTGGAAAATTTGAGCAAACCATCCTCATCTTCATTCTGGTCCAGTTTGGTGATTTGTACTACAACCATATTTTGTTTTGCTCTAGTGCCCATGATATTTTTCCTACTTATAGACCACTCTACCAAACCCTTAAGTCCAGGAGATTCGACCCATTGGAATATTTTTGGTCCATGTAATAATAGCCTTTATTTTCTGTCCAGAAATATAGTTTTGCAAAACTTGCACTAGCAAGTTTCTGGTTTTGCCCAACTAGCTTTGCCATCATCACCTGCACCTAAAGAGACTCCAACCTAGAGACTTTGGCCACCAGAAGGGATGCCTAGATACCCTTGGCATTTCATCAAGCAGTTTAGGAGCATGGCCAGATTTGGCATGCTTTTAGACTTGCATTAGGAAGTTTCTCTAATGACCTTACCAGCATGTATATTAGCTCTCATATAATCATTAGCCTAGTCCTGTTTAGTTTGAGAGGTATAAGAGAGGCCTAGAAAACGTTGGAATTTTGTCGAACGCCTGGCGTGCGTACTCTGGGCGCGGCCAGAACGCGCGTTTTGCTCGTGCATGCGCCCGAGTCGCCGCCTCTCGTTGCCGCCTCCCCCGCCCATCCTAATCCTCTCCCCTGTCCCCTAGTGCGGCCCCGACTCGCCCTGCTCCTCTCAGAGTGGTAGCATTTGTGCTTTGGCGGCACACCGGCGCCCGTGACCGGCTCTGCCATGGACGGCACCGCCCGAGCCACTCTCGCTCGCCAGCTCGCCCCTGGAGCAGTGCCCGCTCGTCAGCTAGCTTCTGTCGCCATCCCCAGCCTCGGCACATCGCGCTACAAGCTACAGCAGGGCGGTTCACCGATCTTATCCTCGGCCGCCGCTGTTCTTATCATCGGAGCTGCGAAACCAACCTTCTGGCGCTATAAAAGGAGATCCCGAGCTCTAACAGACCCTCAGGAGACCTCATGCCATCTCTCTAGAGCTCCCGTAGCCAGCAATCGACGGAGGGAGGCTGTCTTCCTCGTCTCCGGGTGGTTCGGCTGCCGCCACGCTCCGGTGTCATACATCGCGAGCAGGGCCTCCCCAGTCCATCTAGTGCCACCGTCCGACTCTCCTTGACCTTGCGGAGCCACCCCACCTCTCAAACCCGATTGAGAGCCACCATAGCTCGAGACCCTGATCCACCAGAAGCCACCGTCCACCGCAGAGCTTGCCGCCGGCGACCCCCTTTGTCCCCGCGATCCTCTCGACCATTGGGAGGACCGCCCTGGACTGGCGGATCCACCCCCCTCAAAAACCCGTGGGGAGCCGCCGTTCGTCGGTGACAATCGCCGGAGCTCCGCCTCCGCTCGGCCAGAGGAGAAAGAAGACGCGGGCGATTGGTCAAACCTGACCAGTGGTCCCCATGGACCCACTATCAGTGACCCAGTGCCGGCACGCTCTGGTTTAAGTGAAAACGTATTCCCCCGGAATACGCTTACATCAATGGGAAGCATAAGCTCCCAAACCATTTTCTTTTTTCGATTTTTATTAAAAATAGGGTTTGACCGAAACTTTGACCGGCTATAACTTTTAAAATACAACTCTGTTTGACTTGATTATTTTTCTGTTGTTCTCCAAATTCCATCTAGTTTTTTGTCATATTTATTTGAAAATTTTCCAAACAACTTTTTTGTACTGTTTTTGGATTATGTGTTAATTAAAATATTTTCAAATTAGGAAATGGAGAAAGAAGGAAAACTTTCAAAAGTTTTGGAATGCACCCTGCCTCTCCACAACTTGAAGGCAAGCATTCTGAACCCCGGCATAATATTTGTTGTGTTTCATTTGATGCAAATACGAAACCACCTTGACACGAAGTGTTCGGTATTTTATGTGATGATACGATCATATTCATGAGTGCATAATGATGATTCGTTGCTGTTGGAATTTGATATGCTTGGGATAGTAATCACCCTCGTATGCCTTTCATGCCTACTGGAAGGAATCCGGAAAAGTCTCTGTCTTGGGTAGACACGAGCTTGTCTCTAATATTTCGTTGAGACGGTTAGATTCGGTAAGGCATGATGAGGTATGATGAGTGGTGGTTTTGTTTGTTGGTGTAAAATATATTTGTTATGCTAATCATGCAGGGAATGCTTTAACCTCCTGAGTTGACCGTAGATCGAGTATTGTTCCAGTAACCCCCATACTTGTTTCGTACTACCACTTGTCCCTGCCACAGGTAGGGTACGGTTCAGTAAGTTGTCAACCCCTTTCTTAGCACACACCGTACAGAGAGGCCATGGTGGAAGATAATGGCTGCATCCGGTAGACATGCCACCTGGTCCGGGGCATGGGTGTTTCCGGTTGGAGCCGAGGGCGTAGGTCCCCTAGATTGCGCGCGTTATAAATTTTATGATCCCGTGCTAGTCGAGGTTGTAGCCTCCCCACTTAGAGTTTGGCTTAACGGGTGTCATGGGTGATTCCAGACACCGGTAAGTTAAGCTGGTGTGTGCGGGTCAGGTGTGTTTTCAATTAAAAGACCATAAACGGAATTAGTCTCGATGGACTGAAGGAATCCGTTACTCGTGGGTAAAGAGTACACCCTCTGCAGAGGTTATATCTATTCGAATAGCCATGTCCATGGTTAAGGACTATAATCTGGGATGGGTCAAGTGTCGGTCTTAGTGTCGGTCTTCGGAGGAAAAACTACTATACCAGAACATTGATCATGACTTGTGACATAGGATGATTATGATTATTATTATTATGAACTAACCATTTGTATTATTTGAATTATTGAGTATCCCTAGGACGGCTCTACCTCCTGGATATTCACTGTGATTATTCTCATATAAGTCCTTTATGTGGTGTCGCTCAGACGCCCGACTTTGGCATGCTTGTTATTTATTTTCTTTATAAGCCCTTTATGTGGTGTCGCTCAGACGCCCGTCTGTGGCATGCTTGTTTTTTATTTACTTTATAAGCCCTTTATGTGGTGTCGCACAGATGCCTGACTGTGGCATGTTTGTTATTTATTTTCTTTATAAGCCCTTTATGTGATGTCGCTCAGACGCCCGACTGAGGCATGCTTTATATTATTATCCTTTCGAGGCGTCGCTTCAGACACTCGATCGGTGCATTTTATTTCTATTCCCTGATTGCTTATTCATGTTTTATATGAATAACCTACTTGCGTGCATCATGAATTTTATTTCGTGACTGACGTAGTGATCATGGAATATTTCAGAGCATGATTATCATCTGTTATATTATACATGTGTTCATAATGTTTGCGAGTACATTCAAAGTACTCACTATCTTGTCCCTATCTATTGTCTTGGCCAGATTTCTTGCATGGAGAGGAGCGCTGCGATGACAGCCCCGGAACCTAGGCAATGACGATAGCAGCCTCGCGAAGATAGGAGTTAATGAGGTCAGTTGTTCCTGTGGGAAATGGAGTCCCATAGACGCCGATGAACCGCAAACCGCTTCCGCCATCAACCACTAGAAACCATTTGTTGTACTCATAGGCCAGAATGGTCTTATACTAGATATTTTATATTTTTCTTGGAATTTCTGTATCAATTTGGTGTCTCATCAGCTAACAATAATCCTGGGGCTGGTGAGCACAAGGGCCATTTTCTGGGAAATTATCCTGGAAAAACCGGTCCCGACAATAAATGCTGAGCCCTGTGTTACTTTCATTGTACCAGCTGCAACCAAAGAAAAGCGAGATGGATCCTGAGCTCGGAGAGGTCACAAAGGTGGAGGGGGATGCTGTCGATGTGATGGCTGCAGTAGCGGAGCAGAGGAGGAGGAGGAGGTGCAGGCGCAGGCAGATGACACGATGTGCCGTGGAGGATGAATTGGAAGCAGAGTTCAACAAACGCCTTGCGCACGAGGTGATGGATACTTTCAACTCCAATGAACTGGAGCTTCTTTTCCCAGGTGGTAGGGGAAGGCACTACATTCAGGTCATCCGTTGGGCTAGGGCGAGAGCAGCCACGGCTCCACATCCATCCACCAGGGCCAAATGGCGTCATCAGTTTGATCGTTATGACTGAAGTACTGAATATATGTTCTTAAGATTTGTGTTGTGAGAGAGAAGATGGTTGAATGAATAAATGAGTTGAACTGTCTACCTCTGAATGTGTTGTTTTATCTGCAAATGTTTGCTATGTCTACTTTTGAACCGCTATTTTATTTGAAGTTGAACTGATTTGCATGGCTTATAATAACTATTTCCTACCAGCTAGCTACCCAACTGCCTATTTATTATTTTTATAATCTACGAGTCTCCCTGGCTATAAATTCTATCAATCTATGTGTAGTGTGTGGCTCAGTCTCCCCCTCCTTTTTCTTCCTTCTTCCAGAATCAGATCTAGGTTCCTCCCTCTTCTCTTCGTTGTTTTATTCCCTGTTCTTGTGTGTTCCATGGAGGATTTTTCATGCGGATACCTGGCAAAGATGGCGCGCATAGCTGACGGCTGTGTGTACGAATCTGGTTTGGAGCTCACCCAGACTCAGTGCCATGGGCAACTTTCTTGTCAGTTGTACAACAACCATGTGTTTCGTGCACCCTATGTTTGTCGCCTGACGGTTGGTGACTTGAAGGAATCATGGGTATGTGTTTCTATTGGTTTTGTTTTCTACTTTTTTGTAGGTCTCTTTTTGAATTCCATGGAGTGAATCTATAGTTTAATTTTATGAATAGTTTGTCTATAATTTTTATTTGGTTTGGTCAGAATTTAACAGTAGGGATTTCTGTGTGTATTTGTTCATTACTTAACAATATTTTTATCCATTTTTGTATAATCCTTGATCTGTTTTTTGTCAGATGTTTTTACTGTAGGTGTATTGATATGTATATTTCTTCAGTTTGGTCAGTTCACATGACTAGTTAGTTTTGTGTTATTGTTTTGGTTTAGATTTTTTCTTTTCAGTTTGTTATGCAAATCTTACTATATCTGTGTAAAAGTTCAGTTATGTCAGGTGCTCACTGTTTTGTACTCCCATCCCCATTTGCAGAAAATGTCACCCAGGATCAGGATTGTTGCTCCTAGTTCCGCTGTTCTGAAGATGGAGACTTCAGACAAAAATGGGTATCAGTTGATGGAGGTTGCCTACCACATCGACTTTGATGGTTGCATCAACCTAACTACTGGGTGGAGGGAGTTTGTGGCAGAGTTTGGATTTGAGGATGGTGATGTGGTTATGTGTCACACCCTAGCTAGTTCAAGCATTAGAGTGTGCATCATGTTTAAATTTCTCTTAAATTTGAAATGGGGAAGGCAGAAACCCCCAACACCCCCTGGAAACAACTAGGGTTTACTAAAATTATTTTCAATGAACCTGAAATGCCCTTCTAAAAAGTTCACCCTCTTTGTCTTGGGTTAAAACCTCTGGCAAAATTGGTGCACATTTTTCTAGGTCAACAGAAGGTCATTGAATTAAATGATAAGTATTTGAATTTGGGCATTTAAATGCTATAAAATAATTTAAATGCTCAAATAATTCTGGAAATAAATGTTTGCTGTTGGAAATAATCTAAACAGAGCCCACAATTATTTCCAGGATTTTTGGAAACATTTAGTATTTTAATTAAAGCCCAACAGTTGCAGTTAAATAGAAAAACAGAAACAATTAGAAAAAAAGAGAGAGAGGGAAGCCCACCTGGGCCTTACCTGTGCTGGCCCAGCCCACCTGGCTCGGCCCAGCCGACTGGCTGCCAGTTGTCGTGCTCCTCGCGCCAGAAGGACGAGGAGCGCGTGGCCGGCGCCCGCGGCCACACGCCGGCCACCTCCTGCTTCTGCCGACGCATGGAGACGTCCAGGGGTGCCACGCGACCCCCACGTCCCCCTCTCATCCTCCCTCACTCTCCCCCTCGTCTCCCTCACCCTCTCCCGCACCACGGCCGACGAGCTTGTCGCTGTCTCACCGCCGTAGTCGCGCTCTCCGTCACCCCCTCGCCTCTCTGACCTATCCAGAAGCTCCGCCGCGACGCCCTCGCCCTCCCCACCGAGCCACGCTTCGCCGGAGGCCCTGCATCGCCGCCATCGGGCCGTCTTCAACCTCGGTACCCGCCGGACGCCGTTCATCGATTCGCCTCGCTCCGGTCGCCCCCGAGCCCACTGAGCTGCTCATCGACCTCCCTGTGAGCTCCGCCGCCTTTCCCCTCTTCTTTCGCACGCCTTTGCACCCTCTAGGCCATAGTTCCACCATGGCCGAAGCTCATCTCCACTCGAGCTCATCGCCGGTGTCGCTCCGGTGACCATTTGGTTATCCCGTGCTATGCAACGTGCTTGCCGCATCGCGTAGTGCCTCGCTAGCGCCTTAGTTTTCACGTTTGCACGCCGCAGCCCACACCCCGCACATGGCCGAACTCCGGCCGCCGCCTTGGAGCTCGTCGTCGTCGTCTCCGGCCACCGTAGGCCCGGCCTCCACCACCACTAGATGCGCGACTACAAGAGCTCTCCAACGAGCCCAAGAACGGCCTCGCCCGTGCCCTGTGGGCGTTTTCCGAGCCGCGCCACCGTCTCGGGCCTCGCCGGCGTCGAGTCGCCGGTGAGTTTGACCCAGTTTGACTCCTGGGTGGGCCCAGGTAGACCCCCCCTGAGTCTATGATAGGTGGGGCCGGTCTGCTAACTAATCTAGGATTAGTTTTAACTAATTTTAATTAAATCAGTCACTGACATGTGGGCCCAGGCCCCACTGACAGCTAATTAGTGTTAATCTAATCTTGTTAATTAGCTGAGAGGCTGATAGAAGGGCCCACCAGTCAGGTTTGACCTGGGCTGGCGCCTTTGACCTGCTGAGGTCAGCATGACGCAATGCTGATGCAGTAATGCATTTTCTGGATTTATTTTTATTCAGGAAATTTCAGAAATAGTCAAAACTTCTAAAAATCATAGAAATTCAACCGTAACTATGAATGAAATAATTTATATATGAAAAATTATCAAAAAAATTCAATCTATCCATATGTAATGGTTTCATGCATGACAAAACAAGTTTACCTTGCTGTTTAAGAAGAATAAGGTAATGCACCATTAAAGCCATGTTTAATAAGCTAATAATTGAATCTTTGATTCAAATAAGCACATTCCTTTCTGTTATAGCTTGAATTAGGCCAAGACACATTCGTATTGCCATGTCATAGCATGCATCATATTGTTGCATATCGTCATCTGTTGATTGTGTTCTGATTTGTTCTTCGTGGTAGGTTCTGCCTTTGAGGATATTCACGAGTATCCAACTGAAGGGTAGTATCCCACTACCACTCCATCAGGCAAGCAACCATTGATCATTCCGATACAAACCCATGTTCTCGCTTCTGCTCTTGTTTACTGCATTAAGACAACGCGATTCAAACTACTGTATGCTACGGTAGTTGAACCCTTATCCTTTGCATGACCTGTCATTGCCACAGTAACTAGATGAAACCCACTAGCATGTGTAGGAGTTGATTGAGCCATGTATGTGATTCCTACCTTGCTATGCCTGCTATGCTTAGAGTTGTGTCAGGTCTGGTTCATATGGGTGATGGGCTAGAGTGAAATGCTTATGTCGGTAATATGAGGGATGTGTTGAACATGTTTTGGTAAAGGAATCGATGAGAAGCCATGTAGGAGTACATGGTGGGTTGTTTCATTAAGACCGTCCCTAAGAATTGAGATCTGTATGTGTGATTTAAGATTCAGTTATTACCATGCATTGGGATCCTTAATTGACCCTCTCGGCTTCTTAATCACCCTAGTACTCTGTCCAGGAGTTGCAAATAGTTTCTGGTGTTTGTAGGTTATGTGTTGGCGGCCGTGCGTAGCGCTGACCCTAGGGGTGGGCTATGTTGCGGTAGATACACCGTGGCCGGGTATGCCGGGCGCTCGTTTGGCGTCTCGGGACCCTATTCACATCGTTCGGGGCCGTATGTGGAAACCTCGGCCGGACTCCCTGCGGATGGAACCTGGATAGGCGATAAACCTGTACTAGAGACTTAAGTGTTTAGGTAGGCCGTGGCCGACACCCTCGCTGGGCTTCCGCTTGAAGGTTGCCGAGTACATGTCGTGTAAACGGTGGTAAGTGGTGAAAGCGTGTATGAAGAAGTACACCCCTGCAGGGTATAAAACTATTCGAATAGCCGCGTCCGCGGTAAAGGACTACTTGGTTGCCTATATAGTTCATAGACAAGTTAATGGATACTACTAAAAGACTCAAGATAAGTGTGAGTACCGAGGATGGCCCTCTCGTAGGATGACGAGGGAGGATCCACGGTGGAGTATTGTGTTGGTGAGTAGTGGACTCGTGTGCGAAAACTATTTTACTGGTGAGTTCCGTAGGATAGCTTAGCCAAGAGTCAAAGCTGGCTTGCTGCATTAAACCCACCACCTTCTTGAGAATAAGCATGTATAGTAGGTTCTGATGTAAGACTTGCTGAGTACCTTTGTACTCATGTTTGCTTAATTATGTTTTCAGACGACAATACCGCCCCCTCCGATGGGTTCTACGTAGACCTTGACATCAACGAGTGACTAGCCACCCAGGTGGTGATCCTGGCCATGGAGGGCCCTATGTAGATAGACAGGCTTCGAGAAGCCTTCTTTCTTTCTAGAGTCTGTACTCAGACTAGTTGCTTCCGCATGTGCTTGTATGATTGTATGACTTGAGTGTTGGGTCATGTGACCCCTATCTGTATGAACATGTTATGTATGGCTCTCTGGAGCCTTTAAATAAAGTACTTGAGTTGTAGAGTTTTGTTGTGATGCCATGTTGTATGTACTCATATCGGGCATATTGTGTGTATGATTGAAATGCTTGGTATGAGTGGGATCCGACAATCTAGTTGTTTATCCTTGGCATCCTTTCTTATGGGGAAATGTAGTCTAGTGTTCCTCGAGCCATAGTAGTCCGCTACAGCCCAGTTCACCGGAGTCTTGCTAGCCCAGCACTACTGTTCAAGACACTTGACTGGCCGGCATGTGTTTCACTTCGTTCCTATGTCTGTCCCTTCGGGGAAATGTCACGCGGTGACTTCCGGAGTCCTGCCTAGCCTGCTACAGCCCGGGTTCCCTGGAGTCCTGTTAGCCTAGTGCTACAGCCCGGAATCACTCGCTGATGACCGACATGCTCGATGTGATTCATGTATGCGTGTCTCCATAGGTCTATGCCGCTTTGGGTTCACGACTAGCCATGTCGGCCCGGGTTCTCTGTCATATGGATGCTAGTGACACTATCATATACGTGAGCCAAAAGGCACAAACGGTCCCGGGCCATGGTAAGGCGACACCCGTGGGATACCGTGCGTGAGGCTGCAAAATGATATGAGGTGTTACCAGCTAGATCGATGTGGCTTGGAATCGGGGTCCTGACAGCGTTTGCCTCAGAGCCGGACTGCCTGTAGGTTCGTTGAGCCAAACTGGTCGATGTCGAGTCTAGAAATGCTTTAGTTATATGTAGGGGAATTGATTGTGGGAGGGAACGTAAGGCTCTTTTACTCCTTTACCCTATGCCTCTGATCTGAGTCATTCTCTTCTCATTCAACGTGGGTTAAGGACTAGGCTCTCTTCTTCTATCAGGTTCACGTGTTACTAATCCGTAGTAGCTTATAGGATTGTTGTTACAAGTCCCAGTTCAGTTTCTACTATTCTTAGTATGTTGCTAATTGGATCAGAACCTTGATATGATGTTGTTGAGTGGTATTGCGAACTGTTGTGGATGTCTCAAATCTTTTTTTGAGCATTTACAGCTGTTATGCTGTCCAATTTTCCCTAGAAATTCTGATGTCTTTGCATTGTGGTTGTGCTTTCAGATGGCCAACCGTGCTCAAAACCAAGTGGTTCGCCTGACCCGGTGCCTCGACGTGCCCGGTCATACTGCTATGTTAGTTCGGGTAATGATCGAGACGGGTTACCGCTGGTATCCCGAATACACCGTCGAAGAGCAATTCTGAGACTTTAATCAAAGCCAGTATCTCTGCACCGTCAGGATATTTCCTTCTTATCCTGGATCTACCGAGCCCCTTCACTGTTCCTATGGACTCGGGTTTACTGTTGAGATGGCTGTGCAGGATGCTGCCTATTCCATGATGACCATCTTGCGAGTCCGGACTGGCCTGCTTCGGAACACTGACTTCCGTTACATGCCAGCTTCACTTCCGGGAGCGCAAGGGTATCTTCAGGCTATCTATGCTGACTCCACTCAGGAGGACTCATTAACTCGTACCACTGCCGAGATGCTCGAAGATAAGGACCGAGAGAATCGGGCCTTGAGGCTGGAGCTTTTCAATACCCGTGCTGATCATTGGGCCACATTGACTCGGTTTGCACCTGCGGTGCAAGCTGGATGTATGGATACAAGGGATCTGTATCCTGTGAGATCAGCTCTGCCAGGCATGGTGGATTGGCGTGATGTGGGAGGTATCACCCCACCCCGTGGTCCCCGCAGGCCACCGTTTGTTGGTCCAAGACCTCATCCTAGCCCCTTTGGTCCACAGGCTCCTCAGGACCGTCTGTTCCCGGATGGTCACGTTGAACTTCCAGGCTATGGAGGTGACTTCTATGAGGACTACTACGGAGCTGTCTGAGTTAGTAGTAGTACCACTAGTATTGTAGTAGTTGTATCTCCACTGTCCTGCGAGACTTGTGGAATATGACTTAGTGTGTAATCAATTCCGGAGGTGTAGACAAATAATGTATAGGAGCTTGGAATGCCTCTGATGAGATGTAACGTCTTTCATCATAGTTGTACTGTAGCCTGGGCTTGTACTAAACTATGTATGATGTGTATGACTGTTGGTATATATATGGCAGTTTTATATTACCATGACATACGGATGAACATCTCTGCATTCCGTGTTATCCATTACATTCTGCACTTCCTTGCTAAGTTTGAGCCATCCTTATCTAAGCCATTGTCTTGTTTTCTCCTAGGATGGTCAACACCCGCAGCAACCCTGCTGCCTCGGAGCAGGGGGAAGCCAGTGCAGCTAGGGGTGAAAATCTGCCTCACCTGCCTTCTCTGGCCGAAGTAATGCTGGAGGCGGAAAGAAACAAGCGTGAGACTAACCGCCTGCTGGAGCGGATTGAGCAGAACAGTACACGCCACCCGCGAAATGACTTGGTGTCAATCAATGACTTTATCAAGCTGTATCCACCAAAGTTAAACCATTCCGTCGAACCCCTCGACGCGGATGACTGGCTTCGCAGCATCACCCACAAGCTACGTTCTGCCAATGTAGCCGAACCCGACAAGGTTACCTATGCTGCCTATCACCTCGAAGGCCCTGCTAGCCTCTGGTGGGAGAATTTTGAAGCTATGCGCCCGGTCGGCCAAATCACTACTTGGGCTGAATTCAGTGAGGCTTTCCGTGAGCATCACATTCCGGAAGGTCTCATGGATCGCAAGAGGGAGGAGTTCTGCAACTTCACCCAAGGAAGACTGACTGTGGATGCTTATAGTCATGAATTTGGGAATCTGGCACGCTATGCCCCTGAAGAGGTATCTACTGACACTAAGAAGTAGGCAAGGTTCCGCAAGGGACTTAGCCCTGAGCTTCGCCGCGATCTCCGTCTACACGAGTGCACATCCTTTCAGAAGTTGGTCAATAAAGCCATCAGTGCTGAGACAGGCCAGACTGATTATGACGCTTCACGTAAGCACTCCCGTGATTTTGGCTCTTCATCTGGCTCTGGAGCTCAGAAGCGCCGGGTGTGGATCCCAAGCACGGCACTGCCACCTAGGTTCATCCCGAGTCCATCCTTTGAGGCACCTCGTCCCAACCAGCAATTTGCACTGCCCAAGCCCTATTGTGGCCCCGCTGCTAACGCTGCTCCACGTTCCAATGTGGTGACATGCTTTAAGTGTGGAGAGCCGGTTCACTATAGCCGAGAGTATCCCCAGAACAACAACCCCAATCAAACTGGGAAGTCCGTTGGCCGTGATAAGCCCACGGGAAAGACATTCTACGCCAAGCCAGCCACCACTGCACGTGGCCATGTCAACTATGTTTCAGCCGAGGAGGCTCATGAAGATCCTAACGTCGTCCTTGGTACGCTCCTTGTTAACTGCCATCCGGCATCTGTTCTTTTCAATACTGGAGCATCTCATTCATTCATATCCGAGAACTATGCTCGATTGCATAACACGACATTCTGTGACATGCCCTCTACCATGGAAATTCAAACTCCTGGCTCTAGATGGCAAACTTCTAGAGTAAGCCATGGGAACAAAATTCTTGTCGATAAACTTGTCTTCCTTGCATCCTTAATAGCTCTCAAGTCCTCGGACATAAACATCATCTTGGGTATGGACTGGATGTCAGCTCATTATGCTAAGATTGATTGTGCCACTAGAACCGTTCAACTTACTCACCCATCGGGTAAGACAGTCAATGTCTTAACTCGAGTGGCCAAGCGCCAGCTTTACTCCTTAAATGCCAACCCCCTTCCAGACCTTGAAGATGTTCCGGTAGTCCGAGACTTTCCGGATGTCTTTCTAGAAGAACTGCCAGGTGTTCCACCTGACAGGGATGTCGAGTTTGTGATAGACCTTGTTCCAGGAACCGTTCCAATTTCTAGAAGACCCTACAAGATGGCACCCTTAGAACTAGCCGAGCTTAAGAACCAACTCGATGAATCCTTGAAAAAGGGTTTCATCCGTCCTAGTTCCTCTCCTTGGGCTTGCCCCGTCCTCTTCGTTAAGAAGAAGGATGGAACGGATCGAATGGTTGTGAATTACCGACCTGTCAACTTGGTCACCATCAAGAACAAATACCCGCTTCCCAGGATCAATGATCTGTATGATCAGCTCGCTGGATCCTCAGTCTTTTCCAAGATGGATTTGAGGCTGGGCTACCATCAAATCAAAATCAGAAATGGGGACATTCCCAAAACGGCCTTTGTTACTCGTTATGGACAATATGAGTACACCGTGATGTCCTTCGGTTTAACCAATGCCCCAGCCACCTTCTCTCGGTTAATGAACTCGGTTTTCATGGAGTACTTGGATAAATTCGTCGTAGTATACCTCGATGACATACTCATCTACTCCAAGAATGAAGAGGAACATGCCGAACATCTAAGGCTGGTATTGATGAAACTTCGAGAGCATCGCCTTTATGCCAAATTCTCCAAGTGTGAATTTTGGTTGCCAGAAGTGACCTATCTAGGCCATGTAATCTCTGGTAAGGGTATTGCTGTCAATCCCGAGCGAGTTCAAGCCGTCCTTGATTGGACTCCACCTGAGACGGTTAAGCAAGTTCAGAGCTTCCTTGGCTTAGTGAGCTATTGCCGCCGCTTCGTCAAGAATTTCTCCAAGGTTGCTAAGCCTCTAACTGAACTCCTCAAGAAAGATAAAAAGTTTGAGTGGACTCCACAATGCGAGTTCAGCTTTCAGGAACTGAAAAGACACCTGACATCTGCTCCTGTACTGGTACCACCAGATTTCTCCAAGGACTTTATTATCTATTGCGACGCCTCACGACAAGGACTAGGTTGCATACTCATGCAAGATCGTCAGGTAATTGCCTATGCCTCATGGCAATTACACCCACATGAGGAAAATTATCCCACACACGATCTAGAGCTTACAGTTGTAGTCCATGCACTTAAAACTTGGCGACATTACCTTCTCAGTAATCGTTGCGAGATCTTCACCGATCACCAAAGTTTGAAATATATCTTCACCCAACCAGATTTGAATCTCAGGAAAAGACGTTGGGTCGAGTTGATCTCGGATTACGACTTAGGAATAACTTACACCCCGGGCAAAGCCAATGTCATGGCTAATGCACTAAGACGTAAGTCCTATTGTAACAACCTGATGTTACAACAAAGTCAACCACTTCTCCATGAGGAATTTCGTAAGCTTAATCTTCACATTGTTCCTCGAGGATTCCTATCCACCCTGGTGGCAAAGCCTACCCTTATGGACCAAATCATAACCACCCAGCGGTATGATAAGGGCATATCCCGAATTAAGGAAAACATCACTAGCGGAGTTGCTAAATGTTTCTCCATGGATGAGCGAGGTGCTGTCTTCTTCGAGAACCGTTTGGTGGTCCCCGAGAAACAACATCTGCGCCAGTTGATCCTTAAGGAAGCTCATGAATCCCCTCTCACCATTCATCCTGGTAGTACGAAAATGTATCAAGACCTACGCCAGAGGTTTTGGTGGACTAGAATGAAGAGAGAAATCGCTCAATACATTGCTAATTGCGACGTTTGTCGTCGTGTTAAAGCAGAGCATCAACGGCCTGCTGACACCCTTCGACCTTTGGCTATTTCTGAATGGAAATGGGATAAAATCAGTATGGATTTCATCACTGGGTTTCCCAGGACCAAGAGAGGGAATAATGCCATCTTCGTCGTGATCGACCGACTTTCCAAAGTACCCACTTTCTACCTGTTCGTGAGAGTATCACCGCTAGCCAGCTAGCTGATTTATACATCTCCCGAATAGTGTCTCTTCATGGTGTTCCATTGGAAATTAACTCAGACCGTGGGAGTCTCTTCACCTCTCGATTTTGGGAAAGTTTCCAAAATGCTATGGGAACTCGTCTCTCTTTTAGTACCGCCTTCCATCCTCAATCAAGTGGTCAAGTAGAGAGAGTCAATCAAATTCTGGAAGATATGCTCCGAGCTTCTGTCATCTCGTTCGGAATGAGTTGGGAGAATTGCCTCCCATTCGCGGAGTTTGCTTATAACAATAGTTATCAAGCCAGCTTGGGCAAGGCTCCTTTCGAAGTTCTCTATGGAAGAAAATGTCGAACGCCTCTTAACTGGTCAGAAACCGGGGAAAGACAACTCTTTGGCCCGGATATGATTCAAGAAGCAGAAGAGCAGGTTCGCGTTATTCGTGAGAAATTGAAAACAGCCCAATCTCGTCAAAAGAGTCAATATGATCGTAAACATAAGCCTATGCCTTATGAAGTCGACGAGAAGGCTTACCTTCGGGTTACCCTGTTAAAGGGAACCCATCGTTTCGGTATCAAAGGCAAATTGGCTCCTCGTTACATTGGACCCTTTCGCATTCTTGCCAAACGAGGAGAAGTTTCCTACCAATTGGAACTACCTCCGCATCTTTCCAGAGTTCACGATGTCTTCCACGTTTCACAACTCAGGCGTTGCTTCGCGGATCCTATCCGTGGAGTGGACCACGAAACGCTTGATCTACAAGACAACCTCTCATATCGGGAATATCCCGTTCGTATCCTTGATCAAGCCGAGCGGACCACTCGACGTCATAATATCAAGTTTCTCAAGGTTCAATGGTCACACCATTCCGAGAAAGAAGCCACTTGGGAAAGGGAGGATCGTCTTCGACTCGAGTACCCCACCTTCTTTCCAGGGGATCCCAAATCTCGGGACGAGATTCTTTTGAGTGGGGGTGAGTTGTCACACCCTAGCTAGTTCAAGCATTAGAGTGTGCATCATGTTTAAATTTCTCTTAAATTTGAAATGGGGAAGGCAGAAACCCCCAACACCCGCTGGAAACAACTAGGGTTTACTAAAATTATTTTCAATGAACCTGAAATGCCCTTCTAAAAAGTTCACCCTCTTTGTCTTGGGTTAAAACCTCTGGCAAAATTGGTGCACATTTTTCTAGGTCAACAGAAGGTCATTGAATTAAATGATAAGTATTTGAATTTGGGCATTTAAATGCTATAAAATAATTTAAATGCTCAAATAATTCTGGAAATAAATGTTTGCTGTTGGAACTAATCTAAACAGAGCCCACAATTATTTCCAGGATTTTTGGAAACGTTTTAGTATTTTAATTAAAGCCCAACAGTTGCA
The DNA here is from genome assembly GCF_003073215.2 of Triticum urartu. Lineage (NCBI taxonomy): Eukaryota > Viridiplantae > Streptophyta > Magnoliopsida > Poales > Poaceae > Triticum > Triticum urartu. The sequence continues at coordinate 586,144,124 of NC_053026.1, forward strand.
GTTAAATAGAAAAATAGAAACAATTAGAAAAAAAGAGAGAGAGGGAAGCCCACCTGGGCCTTACCTATGCTGGCCCAGCCCACCTGGCTCGGCCCAGCCGACTGGCTGCCAGTCGTCGTCCTCCTCGCGCCAGAAGGACGAGGAGCGCGTGGCTGGCGCCCGCGGCCACACGCCGGCCACCTCCTGCTTCTGCCGACGCATGGAGACGTCCAGGGGTGCCACGCGACCCCCACGTCCCCCTCTCATCCTCCCTCACTCTCCCCCTCGTCTCCCTCACCCTCTCCCGCACCATGGCCGACGAGCTTGTCACCGTCTCACCGCCGTAGTCACGCTCTCCGTCACCCCCTCGCCTCTCTGACCTGTCCAGAAGCTCTGCCGCGACGCCCTCGCCCTTCCCACCAAGCCACGCTTCGCCGGAGGCCCTGCATCGCCGCCATCGGGCCGTCTTCAACCTCGGTTCCCGCCGGACGCCGTTCATCGATTCGCCACTGTAGGCCCGGCCTCCACCAGCACTAGATGCGCGAGTGCAAGAGCTCTCCAATGAGCCCAAGAACGGCCTCGCCCGTGCCCTGTGGGCGTTTTCTGAACCGCGCCACCGTCTCGGGCCTCGCCGGCGTCGAGTCACCGGCAAGTTTGACCCAGTTTGACTCCTGGGTGGGCCCAGGTAGACCCCCCTGAGTCTATGACAGGTGGGGCCGGTCTGCTAACTAATCTAGGATTAGTTTTAACTAATTTTAATTAAATCAGTCACTTACATGTGGGCTCAGGCCCCACTGACAGCTAATTAGTGTTAATCTAATCTTGTTAATTAGCTGATACGCTGACAGAAGGGCTCACCAGTCAGGTTTGACCTGGGCTGGCGCCTTTGACCTGCTGAGGTCAGCATGACGCAATGCTGACGCAGTAATGCCTTTTCTGGATTTATTTTTATTCAGGAAATTCCAGAAAATAGTCAAAACTTCTAAAAATCATAGAAATTCAACCGTAACTCCAAATGAAATAATTTATATATGAAAAATTATCAGAAAAATTCAATCTACCCATCTGTAATGGTTTCATGCATGACAAAACAAGTTTACCTTGCAGTTTAAGCAGAATAAGGTAATGCACCATTAAAGCCATGTTTAATAAGCTAATAATTGAATCTTTGATTCAAATAAGCACATTCCTTTCTGTTATAGCTTGCATTAGGCCAAGACACATTCATATTGCCATGTCATAGCATGCATCATATTGTTGCATATCGTCATGTGTTGATTGTGTTCCGATGTGTTCTTCGTGGTAGGTTCTGCCTCCGAGGATATTCACGAGTATCCAACTGAAGGGCAGTATCCCACTACCACTCCATCAGGCAAGCAACCATTGATCATTCCGATACAAACCCATGTTCTCACTTCTGCTCTTGTTTACTGCATTAAGACAACGCGATTCAAACTGCTGTGTGCTACGGTAGTTAAACCCTTATCCTCTACATGACCTGTCATTGCCACAGTAACTAGATGAAACCCACTAGCATGTGTAGGAGTTGATTGAGCCATGTATGTGATTCCTACCTTGCTATTCCTGCTATGCTTAGAGTTGTGTCAGGTCTGGTTCATCTGGGTGATGGGCTAGAGTGAAATGCTTATGTCGGTAATATGAGGGATGTGTTGAACATGTTTTGGTAAAGGAATCGATGAGAGGCCATGTAGGAGTACATGGTGGGTTGTTTCATTGAGGCCGTCCCTAAGAACTGAGATCTGTATGTGTGATTTAAGATTCAGCTACTACCATGCATTAGGATCCTTAATTGACCCTCTCGGCTTCTTAATCACCCTAGTACTCTGTCCAGGAGTTGCAAATAGTTTCTGGTGTTTGTAGGTTATGTGTTGGTGGCCGTGCGTAGCGCTGACCCTAGGGGTGGGCTATGTTGCGGTAGATACACCGTGGCCGGGTATGCCGGGCGGCCGTTTGGCGTCTCGGGACCCTGTTCACATTGTTCGGGGCCGTATGTGGAAAGCTCGGCTGGACTCCCTGCGGATGGAACCTGGATAGGCGATAAACCTGGACTAGAGACTTAAGTGTTTAGGTAGGCCGTGGCCGACACCCTCGCTGGGCTTCCGCTTGAAGGTTGCCGAGTACATGTCGTGTAAACGGCGGTAAGTGGTGAAAGCGTGTATGAAGAAGTACACCCCTGCAGGGTATAAAACTATTCGAATAGCCGCGTCCGCGGTAAAGAACTACTTGGTTGCCTATACAGTTCATAGACAAGTTAATGGATACTACTAAAAGACTCAAGATAAGTGTGAGTACCGAGGATGGCCCTCTCGTAGGATGACGAGGGAGGATCCACGGTGGAGTATTGTGTCGGTGAGTAGTGGACCCGTGTGCGAAAACTATTTTACTGGTGAGTTCCGTAGGATAGCTTAGCCAAGAGTCAAAGCTGGCTTGCTGCATTAAACCCACCACCTTCTTGAGAATAAGCATGTATAGTAGGTTTTGATGTAAGACTTGTTGAGTACCTTTGTACTCATGTTTGCTTAATTATGTTTTCAGACGACAATACCGCCCCCTCCGATGGGTTCTACGTAGACCATGACGTCGACGAGTGACTAGCCACCCAGGTGGTGATCCTGGCCATGGAGGGCCCTATGTAGATAGACAGGCTTCGAGAAGCCTTCTCTCTTTCTAGAGTCTGTACTCAGACTAGTTGCTTCCGCATGTGCTTGTATGATTGTATGACTTGAGTGTCGGGTCATGTGACCCCTATATGTATGAACATGTTATGTATGGCTCTCTGGAGCCTTTAAATAAAGTACTTGAGTTGTAGAGTTTTGTTGTGATGCCATGTTGTATGTACTCATATCGGGCATATTGTGTGTATGATTGAAATGCTTGGTATGAGTGGGATCCGACAATCTAGTTGTTTATCCTTGGCAACCTTTCTTATGGGGAAATGTAGTCTAGTGTTCCTCGAGCCATAGTAGTCCGCTACAGCCCGGTTCACCGGAGTCCTGCTAGCCCAGCACTACTGTTCAGGACACTTGACTGGCCGGCATATGTTTCACTTCGTTCCTATGTCTGTCCCTTCGGGGAAATGTCACGCGGTGACTTCCGGAGTCCTGCCTAGACTGCTACAGCCCGGGTTCCCCGGAGTCATGTTAGCCCAGTGCTACAGCCCGGAATCACTCGCTGATGACCGACATGCTCGATGTGATTCATGTATGCCTGTCTCCATAGGTCTGTGCCGCTTTGGGTTCACAACTAGCCATGTCGGCCCAGGTTCTCTGTCATATGGATGCTAGCGACACTATCATATACGTGAGCCAAAAGGCGCAAACGGTCCCGGGCCATGGTAAGGCGACACCCGTGGGATACCGTGCGTGAGGCCGCAAAGTGATATGAGGTGTTACCAGCTAGATCGATGTGGCATGGAATCGGGGTCCTGACATTATGGTTATGTTCTCCAGGGAAGATGACTCTCTGACATTCAGAATTTATGTGTTGTAGGTTTGAATGTGGCAAATGAAGCCGGTTGTGAGATTTGTGTGTGGTTGATTATGTTGCAGTATTTTTTCTTTAAAACATTTCAGTGTGAGATGGTTGTATTCTATTGTATTATCAGATGGTTTGGAACAAATTATGTAATGCTTTTCCTGTTGTTTTGCTCAAGTAGAACTGTTTTATTTATATATTCTTTATATTAGTACTGGAACAATTCTATAGTTGAACTGATGGGCATCTTTTGTTTTGACTGGTATATTTTCATGTACATAGCTCGCAGATGAAACTATACGCTGATGATGTTTGTAGAACCCCTTTTTGGGGTTTGAGTTTGCTGAACTTACATTTTGTTAAAGATAGTACTGAACTATTTTAGGTTGTCAATTACCAATCAAATTTGTTTATTGTATAACATTTTTTCTTACTTTTTTACATGATTTTTGGAGCACATTTTTTCTTTTTACAGTTGAATAATAATAGTTCTAGTATTTTTTTAAAATTAAAATTTTTTAATCTTTACTGCACAGTACTTTTTTAGTTGAACTTATGAATTGTAGTACTTGAAATTTTTATAAATTTGTTTCTGAATTTTTTATTTACAATATTCTATATTTAATTTTCAAAAAAAGTATTTTTTTTATTTTTTTAGTTCTTACAATTAAGATGTGTTTGAACTTTTTACATTATTTGTTTTTGGACTTATTTTCTTGTGAGGTTTTTTTAAATTATCTGAATTTTTTTGTCGTGTGTGATCAGCTGGAATTTTGTAATCGGGCTAAGTACTGTGTTGGGCCATCTGCCTGAGTCGTTGTTTTCGGCCCAGATAGCTCGTCCGCGCGGCTGTGCAGTGCGGCGTGCGCGTGCGTTGTGTGTTTATTCCCACCTTGCTAGTCAAGGGGGCTCTAGACCTGTTTATAAGCGTAGCCAAGGCTCACCAGTCGACCTCCACTGAACACTTACCTGAGCGCTTATACACGGCGCTCGATCTCTCTCATGACCTGTGGGCCCTGGTCGGCGGGCCCTGCGTTGTGCAGATTACTAGGGATTTGCCAACGGGCTCGACTTCAAGTATCTAGCAGCGACAGGGCCTACGCCTGACCTTGGGCGGTCAATTTTTTCTTTTCTTGTTTGTTTGAATCTAGTACTTGACTCCACCAGTAACTTGGACTGATACTTTTTTGTCCTTGGGTGGTCAATCTTTCCTATTTTGTTTTGTTGTTTGAATCTAGTACTTGACTGCACCAGTAACTTGGACTGATACTTTTTTGTTCTAGTTCTTGTGAGTTTTGTTCTAGGAACGAGCCGTAACATGACTTGCCCCCCACACCGCACTGCCCCTCGGTGCATAGTTGTACTGACACATCTTCCTTATATGGACTTGCCCCCGTTATCTATCTTAGGGGTGTGTGGGTGCGTGTGGGGAGGGACAGAATAGCCACATTGCGCCTGTCAAACGAGCGCACTGCCGCATTAGCGCGAGGCCAAGCCGGGGGGGAGGGGGGGTCGGGACCCCCCTCCCCCATCCCGGCGAGGCCGAGCTAGGAACGAGCCGTAGCAGGCGACGACGCGGCGTGCCGCGGCGTCGCATGCGGAGGCGAGTCCGTAACATGACTTGCCCCCGCACCGCACTGCCCCTCGGGTCATAGTTGTGCTGACACATCTTCCTTGTATGGACTTGCCCCCATTATCTATCTTAGGGGTGTGTGGGTGCGTGTGGGGGGGGGACATAATAGCCGCACTGCGCCTGTCAAATGAGCACACTGCCGCGTTAGCGTGAGGCCGAGCCGGGGGGGAGGGGGGGTCCGGACCCCCCTCCCCCATCTCGGTGAGGCCGAACCAGGAACGAGCCGTAGCAGGCGACGGCGCGGCGTGCCGCGGCGTCGCATGGGGAGGTGAGGCCGTAACAAGACTTGCCCCCACACCGCACCGAGGGGCATAGTTGTACTGACACATCTTCCTTGTATGGACTTAACCCCATTATCTATCTTTACGGGTGTGTTGGTGCGTGTGTGTGGGGGGGGATAGAATAACCGCACTGCCCCTCAGTGCATAGTTGTACTGACACATCTTCCTTGTATGGACTTGCCCCCATTATCTATGTTAGGGGTGTGTGGGTGCGTGTGGGGTGGAAACAGAATAACTGCACTGCGCCTGTCAAACGAGCGCACTGCCACGTTAGCTAGAGGCCGAGCTGGGGGGGAGGGGGAGGGACCCCCCTCCCCCATCCCGGCGAAGCCGAGCCAGGAACGAACTGTAGCAGGCAACGACGCGGCGTGCCGTGGCGTTGCATGCGTAGGCGAGTCCGTAACATGACTTGCCCCCGCACCGCACCAAGGGGCATAGTTGTACTGACACATCTTCCTTGTATGGACTTGCCCCCATTATCCATCTTTAGGGGTGTGTGGTGCGTGTGGGGGGGGGTACAGAATAACCGCACTGCCCCTCGGTGCATAGTTGTTGAGGGAGTCCTGGATTAGGGGGTGTTCGGATAGCCGAACTATACCTTCAGCCGGACTCCAGGACTATGAAGATACAGGATTGAAGACTCCGTCCCGTGTCCGGAAGGAACTTTCCTTGGCGTGGAAGGCAAGCTTGGCGATACGGATATTTAGATCTCCTACCATTGTAACCAACTCTGTGTAACCCGAACCCTCTTCGGTGTCTATATAAACCGGAGGGCTTTAGTCCGTAGAACAACAAACAATCATACCATAGGCTAGCTTCTAGGGTTTAGCCTCCTTGATCTCATGGTAGATCTACTCTTGTACTACCCATATCATCAATATTAATCAAGCAGGACGTACGGTTTTACCTCCATCAAGAGGGCCCGAGCCTGGGTAAAACATCGTGTCCCTTGTCTCCTGTTACCATCCGCCTAGACGCACAGTTCAGGACCCCCTACCCGAGATCCGCCGGTTTTGACACCGACATTGGTGCTTTCATTGAGAGCTCCTCTGTGTCGTCGCCATTAGGAAGGATGCCTCATCCCGTCTTTAAAGAGAGCGCCGTTGCTAAGGGAGCTTTGGCTGTCGGCCAAACTCTCCGGCTAGGTGGTTTTCTTATGACCGCATGTTCGGCTGCTGCGCCGATGATGACCTCTCGGGTCATCGAAAGCAATCTTCATGTCAGCTCGGAACTCACCGAGCAGTTAGATCCAATGGAGCTCTCTTCCATAAACGAGCTCTTGGATCACATCGCCGCCCTGGGAGTCGCTACGGATTACGACCAGATTGGGCCTAAACCCGATCTGGGAGAGATTCACTCTCCCCAAGTCACCCATCACGTCGCCGTGGTAGAGGGATAGTGCGGTGACCCTTATTCTATCTTAAGGACTAGCTACGTCCAGATTCCTGATCCCTCCAAGCTGGATACCCGCGGAGGGGAGGACATTACTCAAGACCTGAACTTAGAATCAGGCAACGGGCTGATTCATTGGACAACATCCAAGAATCCAAACTTCAGAGTTCGGAAACTTCATGGCCTATGAGTCTCATATTGGGTGAAGTTTCAGATTTAATTCCACCCACCCACCCGAACATAAGCGATCTATCCCAAATCAGGTAAAAGCCCGAAGAAACAGTACATCATTACTAGGCCAGATTCCTCCTGGTTATGAACAGGATAAAGGACTGCCGCGAGGAAGATGCAATCTCAATTTTCTGCAATAATTGCACGGACAAGGGAATCCTCAACGCCATAAGTCGTCATGATATTATACGCTCCGCTGACTTGGCATCCATAGTACAAAAGTACTATGCGATGGAAAGCGCCTGGAAAACCGAAATAAAATTTTGGGACAATCCGGCCCTGAATAGAAACCTCGTCCGGAATAAAAGGGTGTATCATCATTAGACACCCGGGTTAAACACCAAAAAACCAAAACTCTCTACAGGGCATGGAACCGTACTGGAAGGATGGCTTAATGGACCCTGTAAAATTCATAGTACAGAGGACGCCACACCAACTCACAGCCTTAGAGCATGTTGGATACTCCGGTAGGTGGCTAAAATTGACGAAGATCTCCTAATTTTGGAGGCCGCAGAAAGCCACCCCAGGGACACCAGTACAGTATTAACAGTCTTCGAGACTTTCGCATCAAATAATATGCGAAAAAGAACACTCCGCAGCCTTGCCGAAGTCTACCAAGTAGCAACAATAAACCCGTGGAGTGACACGGCTATTACTTTTAATGCCAGTGATGAACCTAAATTCCGAACAGCCTGAGCACCAGCCGCATTGGTCCTCAGTCCAATAGTGGACGGCTTTCGCCTCACCAAGGTACTCATGGATGGAGGCAGCGGATTGAACCTCACTTATGAGAAAACCCTTCAAAAAATGGAAATAGACTAGAACCGCATTGAGCGAAGCAGCACAATCTTTAGAGGAATAATCCCCTGTCAGGAAGCACGCTGTACAGGAAAAATCACACTAGATGTGGTGTTGGGCACGCCGGATAATTACAGGTCCGAAGAGGTCACGTTCCAGGTGGCCCCGTTCAGTAGCGGATACCACGCTCTGCTAGGGCGGGAAACATTTACAATCTTCCAAGCAATACCCCATTATGGGTACATGAAGCTCAAGATGCCCGAGCCAAACGGGATTATCTCTCTCGCTAGTAATCCGGACATAGCACTCCGCGCCGAAAATAAGACAGCCGCACTGGCCCTTGAGGCACTATCCGAAGCCCTAGCGGCTGAGGAACTGACTACGCTGCGCTTCAAGGTGAACAGGGACGATGTGATACTCGACAAAAGATCCAAGTCCACCTCCTTTAAACTAGCAGACGAAATAGTCAAATTCCAGGTCCATCCAACGGACCCCAACAAGATAGCTTCCATCGGGGCACAATTAAACCCTGATGTAGACGCCGACTGCGAGAATTCTTACGGGAGAACTGGGATATTTTTGCCTGGCACCCTTCAGACATGCCAGGAATCCCACGCAGGCTGGCCGAACACAGCTTAAATACCCTAAAAGGATTCAAACCTGTCAAACAGGCTCTTCGGCGTTTTTCCGAGCCCAAAAGACAGACCATGGGAGAGGAGCTAGCCAATCTATTGGAGGCCGGATTCATCAGAGATATAAAACATCCGGACTGGCTAGCAAACCTGGTGATGGTACCAAAGAAGGACAAATCCTGGCGCCTGTGTGTTGATTTTAAAGACCTTAACAAGGCTTGCCCAAAGGATCCCTTCCCCCTCCCCCGCATCAATAAAATTATTGATGCTACCATAGGACACGATTCATTGTGTTTCCTCGATGCATATTCAGGATACCATCAAATCAAGATGGCAGAGTCAGACCAAGCCGCAACGGCATTCATCACACCATACGACCCATTCTGCTTCAACACAATGCCCTTCGGGCTCAAAAACGCCGGCGCAACATATCAGCGCATGATTCAGACATGTCTGGCAAACCAGATCGGCAAAACAGTGGAGGCATACGTAGATGACGTGGTCGTAAAAACAAGACATGTCGAATCTCTAGTAGATGACTTGAGGCTCACATTTGATAACCTCCGAACATACGACATCGAGCTGAACCCGGAAAAATGCGTTTTCGGTGTTCCAGCCGGAAAGCTCTTGGGGTTCATTGTATCCGGTAGAGGAATTGAAGCAGATCCAGCCAAGATCCGAGCTCTGTCACAATTGGATATCCCAAAGGACCTCAAACAAATACAGAAATTAACTGGATGCGTGGCGGCTCTAAGCCGCTTTATCTCCCGCTTGGGAGAAAAGGCACTACCTCTCTACCGCCTCCTTCGGTGCACCGAACACTTCGAGTGGACGGATGCCGCCACGGCCAGACTCGATGAAATAAAAGCCATATTGGCAACAAACCCAGTCCTGGCCGCGCCCAATATTGGCGAACCAATGATATTGTACATTGCAGCAACCCATCAGGTTGTAAGCACAATGCTATTGTACAACCGCGACGCAACGGGCCAGATTGCAAAATGGGCCATTGAGCTCCTCCCGTGCGACATAACTTATAAGCCACGGCAAGCTATCAAATCGCAAGTTTTGGCCGACTTCGTCGCAGAATGGACGGAGACCGAACTCCATAAAGAGTACGACACATATTCAAACTGGATCATGCATTTCGACGGCTCCAAAATGTTGGCCGGTCTGGGGGCTGGCGTCGTTTTGACGTCCCCCATAGGAGACACGGTTCAATATGTGCTCCAGATTATGTACACAGACTCCAACAATGGAGCCGAATACGAGGCCCTCTTACATGGTCTCCGGATGGCAGTATCCATGGGTATTCAATGCCTAGAGGTGCGAGGGGATTCGAACCTTGCAATATCCCAAATAAATGGAGACTTCGATGCCAAGGATCCAAAAATGGCAGCTTATCGCAACGCCGTCCTAAAAATGTCAGCTCGGTTTGAAGGGCTCGAATTTCATCATATAGCCCGGGAAAACAATCAGGCGGCAGATGTCCTGGCACGCATCGGCACAAAACGCGACGCAGTCCCCCCCAACATCTTCTTGGAGAGGCTGTTCAAGCCATCCGTAGTATGGGAAGGGGAACCCGGCAATAACAGCCCGGACTCAACCGCACTGCCCGATGCCGAACAGTCTGACACAATTGGAGGCTCTGCCAATGAAATCACACCTTCAACCCACGTAATAATGGCCGTCATCGCCCCGTGGATAGAACCATTCCTAGCCTACCTTACTAGGCAGGAACTCCCAAAGGACCAAAACGAGGCACGCTGCATAGTGCGGCGATCTAAAGCCTATAAGGTCCATGAGGGAGAGCTTTATAAGAAAAGAACTACCGGAGTCCTTCAAAGGTGCATCTCCGAAGAGGAAGGGCGGAACCTTCTGGCTGAAATTCATGCCGGACTCGGTGGTCATCACGCTGCAGCTCGGTCCCTTGTAAGCAAGGCTTTCCGTACAGGCTTTTATTGGCCGACCGCCCGGGCAGACGCTTAGGACTTAGTCCAGCGATGCGTCGGTTGCCAGCTTTTTGAAAACCAAAGCCATATGCCACCCACCGCCCTCCAAACTATCCCCATCACTTGGCCCTTTGCGGTCTGGGGGCTTGACATGGTGGGACCCCTTAAAGGTGGAACCCACAAGAAAAAATACCTGCTGGTCATGGTGGATAAGTTCACCAAATGGATATAAGCCAAGCCTGTTAAAACGGCTGAATCCGGACCGGTGATAGACTTCATATCCGGGGTTGTACACCGTTATGGCGTCCCCCACAGCATCATCACTAATAACGGCATGAACTTTACGGCCGATGAGGTAAAACTCTGGTGCAAAAACATGGGCATCAAGCTCGATTATGCTTCCGTCTATCACCCACAAACTAATGGCCAAGTCAAACGCGCAAACGGTCTTATCATGAGCGGCATCAAACCCAGATTAGTGCAGTCCCTTAAGGAATCTAATACGCACTGGGTAGAGGAGCTCGACTCTGTACTCTGGGGGCTGCGGACCACGCCGAATCGCACCACCGGATACACACCATTCTTCATGCTGTACGGCGCAGAGGTAGTTTTGCCCTACGACATAATTCATGACTCACCTCGAGTGCGCATGTACGAAGAAAGAGAAGCCGAGCTCGATCGGCAGGACAGTTTGGACGCCTTGGAAGAGGAGCGTGACGTGGCAAAAGCCCGTTCTGCATTTTAGCAACAACAAGCTCGAAGATATCAAAGCAGAGAAGTACAGGCCAAAAATTATAACGTTGGCGAATTAGTTCTACGCCTGCCGGACAAGAAAAAGGACAAACTCAAGCCCAAGTGGGAAGGTCCCTTCATAATTGACCAAGTCCTGACTCGTGGAGCGTACCGCCTGCGAGATGCATCGGCTAACCGACTCGAGCCGAACCCATGGAACGCAGCCCGTCTGCGAAGATACTATGCCTAGCACCGGACTCCGTGTTCGTCTCCTTCCTCTGTCCATTTTTTATATATACTTTCTTTCTTACATTTCTCTCCTTCCCCCTTCCTTTCTTTCATAGCCTTTAAAGGCTCATCAAGTGATGCGCTATCCGCGCTCATTAAACCTGGGGGCTTCTTTAAACAGAAGCTTATTTATACGGGCTTCATGCCCAACACATGTGTCACACTTCCGCATGTACCCTTTATTCACCATTATATGCATCAATATGACTTAAGTTTTGGCCAAGCTGGTTTGCCTGGCTCCTGTGCTTACCCCTACGTTCCCGATTGTTCGGCTAGGTGGTAAAGGGAGCACCTCTGCGATTGTTACTGCCGGGTCAGCCGGATGTGTACCTCCAACTGGGTGAAGCCGAAAGCTAGCATTCTTAAGGGAATATTCGGTCGGTGAACTAAAGATGATTTTTCACTTATTTACTTACGTGCCCCCAGATGTTTTTTCGTGCGTCCCTTTTTCGCAGAATGGACATGCACTTTAGGGCATGCCTCCCAGGGAAAGGAACCCCTAACGGAACTATTCTCCCTGGAAGATGTTTCTTACTAACCATGTAATATAACATAACTAGTTGGGCACTTGTCTGTTCAAGCACTAATGACCCCTATGCCAGGTCTCCATGCATATCCCGGTTCTTATATAACCGCAAGGGTATTCGGACACACTCCGGACCATCAGGTCCCGAGGTCGAAGCGAAAAGGTCGGCCATGAAAAACGGTCTACAATCTGCCTAGAAGGCATTACACATGTCAATTAAAATTACATAGTCATTTTGACTGATTGTATTCCTCTTCAATACCATCTAACAGGCTATCTAGTTTACAGTCCTGTTGGGAATACTTTACGGCCAATTCTACTTGGCCGTATACTAAGCTTACAGGGATCTCCTTCCCATCAGGCCCCACAGGTCCGACCTCGACCATGTGATTTGGGTCAGCCTTCCTGTACCGCGTCTTCACCATGGCCCAGGCCTCCCTAGCGCCTTGATGGCACGCCGATATCTTCCACAATCGGAAGCGCCGCCGCGCTCCTTTCAGCTTCTCTTCAAGCTCTCCAAGGCCTTCGGGCATGGAGAAGGATGGCCACAAGGCCTGGATGACGCCTTGCATCACCTGCCGAACTCTCTCGTGTAGTTGCAAGAGCTCGGGGAGAAGGTCACCCGTAGAACCGGGCATCTCCTCTGCAGGATGACTTGTTAGCATACCTACAGACATTGCTCTGTTAGTCGACTTCTTCGCCGAACTCTTTTTTCAAAGTTCGTTTAAGCACTTACTAAATATGCCGCATCGAAGCCGCTGATTCTCCTTAGCAGAGTCCGACAGTTGGGGACAAACATCTTTCAGTTCAACGCTAGCTTGGTGTTGGCATCCTGAAGATCATTCTTCTCCCGCCTCACCTTTGTCAGCACGCTCTCACCAGCCTTTAGCTGGCATAGGAGTTGTTGCTTTTCCGGATCTAGTCCGGCGCCATCTGCAATTTCATTTGTCAGATTTACACATATGCCGCACTTCACACAATACTTATCTTTTTGAAGCATATATTACCAGCGGGGGTCTCCTTGGGCTCCCCTGTCGCGGCTAGTGCGGCCTCAAGTAGGGCTTTGCACTCTTCAAGCTCCTGGGACAGTTGGGTATTCTTCTCTGAAAGAACCTGCATATTACATGATCCTTAAATCAGTTATTTTAACTGCTTCAAGTCTCGGGGGCTACTGATATACATAACCGTCAAATCTTCTTACCCGTATGTCTTTCACATACTGCTCCATGGCTCTGGCTAGACCATTTTGAGCGGCACGGAGGTACGCGTCTCTCGAATTGAAGGCATCCAATGACTCCAGGGAGAAACAAGCGTCACGAAGAACTGTCTGGCGACGCCTGTGGTTCATGGCACTCTCCACCTCGGAATTGGTGGCAGACAGCCTATCCGCATCCTCCGTTGGAGAAGTGTCCGGTGCGCGCCTCGTGTTCGCCTCCGCCTCCAGACCAGGCTTTGGAGCCTGGCTGGTAGAGGCGCGATTGGCAGCCTCTCCGGATATAGTCCGGCGAGGTCTCTTTGTCCTGAAGAGAGCACGGGTGTTAACATGCCTTGAAGGAATAACATCAGGGGATGAGATGGCGCGTTGTACCTTTGCGCCGACGTCCCAGTCCGTACCGCACTCCTTTTCAGCCCCTGGGGCCTTGTGGCCCCTCATTGGCTGGTCGCCGCAGGCTCGGCCTCCCGCCTCAAGGAACTCCTCTGCAAAACGCGGTTGTTATACGGTCATCAAAAACACGCGAGGACGGGTCCCTTTTCGAAGTACTGGGATTTCGGTCTCAGTTACCTGGGAGGCTGGGAGTAGCCCTGGGTAATCGGCCGTAATGGCCACCAAGGCGTTGTCCTTGCTTAATTGATGGAATACCCCATCAATTAGCTCCACAGATATGTCCGGATCCTCTTGGGAGGCCGGGTCGAGGGACCGTCCCGGATCCTCGGGTTGTGGAGGGGGGCTATTTATTTCTTTAACAGCCTGGCGCAGTTCCTGCGTTGAAGTCGTCATACTATATATTTGACAATGGGAATACAGAACGGATGGGCAAGTGAAAGTGTCCACTTACCCAGCTTGGAGGATTATACATTAAAAATCCACCCTGAGGGTTTACACGGAGAAATTCCTCCTCTTCTCCCTTGTACAAAGTGGACAAGATCTTTATCAGAGCGGCAGCCGAGTCCGGCCCCTTACGGCCATGACGGGTGGCGTCGTCCTCCCCGTTGAAATCCCACATGGGGTGGCCTCTATATTGAAGCGGCTGCACCCCCCGCATGATGCATATGGCCATGACTCCGATCATGGTTAGTCCGGAATGAGCTAATAATCTTATCCGGCCCATCAGGTAAAGGACGTCCTTGTCACTTTCCCTCTAAGGGCTCCGTGGACGCCAGCTTAGGCGCTTCTTCAGGGGAGCATTGTCGAACTCAGGGAGGCCGATCCGAACAGGATCCGGCAGCGGGACATCCTCTATAAAAAACCATTCCGAAGGCCAATTCTCGGACGCCTTCTTTGGGGTTCCGGATAAATATCCGGTCCCGGCGATGCGCCACACTTCGGCTCCGCCCACTTGATATATTGACCCCTCCTGAGAACGGGGCACCAGGCAGAATAGCCTCTTCCACAGCGCGAAATGAGCCTCAACACCCAAAAACAGCTCGCAGAGGGCTACGAAGCCCGCGATGTGCAATATGGAGGCAGGCGTGAGGTTGTGCAGCTGGAGACCATAGAACTCCAGGAGCCCCCGGAGAAACGGATGAATTGGAAAACCGAGCCCTCTTATTAAATAAGGGACAAGGCATACCCGCTCTCCTTTGGAGGGATTGGGGGCGCTCTCCGCTTGCTCTCCGCCATTATAGGTGGCGAGTCCGGCTCGAACCGGGACCATATAGGCCGGGGGAGGAGTCCCTTGGTCTGAAGCGATGCTAGCTCGCTATGTTGGATGGAACACCTCTCCCAGTCTCCAGGCTTAGGACTGGAAGGGCGAGAGGAGGAGTTGCAACGGCTGGCCATGGTGGAATGGACCTTTGTTGGATGCACTCTGATGAATACTCGCGGAGGGGAGAAGATGTGGTTTGGATCTAAATCCCCATCCCTTTAAATAGGCGACTCATTTACGCGGCTAGGGGTGTGAATGTAAAAACACCCAGACTTTTCGTATTCGTTTGACACGTGAAAGACGGCCATTATTGGGCGTAGAAGCCAAGGAGCGCTACATTCACAAGAAATTGGACATTATTCAGCAGGTACACGAAATTTGGAGAAGAACCCGCCTTGCAATGCCGAAGACAATTTGTGCACCGGGCTCATCGTCATTGAAGCCTGGTTCGGGGGCTACTGAGGGAGTCCTGGATTAGGGGTTGATCGGATAGCCGGACTATACCTTCAGCCGGACTCCAGGACTATGAAGATACAAGATTGAAGACTCCGTCCCGTGTCCGGAAGGAACTTTCTTTGGCGTGAAAGGCAAGCTTGGCGATACGGATATTTAGATCTCCTACCATTGTAACCCTAACCCTCTCCGGTGTCTATATAAACCGGAGGGCTTTAGTCCGGAGAACAACAAACAATCATACCATAGGCTAGCTTCTAGGGTTTATCCTCCTTGATCTCGTGGTAGATCTACTCTGTACTACCCATATCATCAATATTAATCAAGCAGGACGTAGGGTTTTACCTCCATCAAGAGGGCCCGAACCTGGATAAAACATCGTGTCCCTTGTCTCCTGTTACCATCCGCCTAGACGCACAGTTCGGGACGCCCTACCCGAGATCCGCCGGTTTTGACACCGACAGTTGTACTGACACATCTTCCTTGTATGGACTTGCCCCCATTATCTATCTTAGGGGTGCGTGGGTGCGAGTGTGGGGGGGAACAGAATAATCGCACTGCGCCTGTCAAACGATTGCATTGCCGCGTTAGCGCGAGGCAGAGCCCGAGGGGGGGGAGGGTGGGTCGGGACCCCCCTCCCCCATCCCGGCGAGGCCGAGCTAGGAATGAGTCATAGCAGGCGACGACGCGGCGTGCCGCGGCGTTACATGCGGAGGCGTGTCTGTAGGACGACTTGCCCCCGCACCACACCGCACCGAGGGGCATAGTTGTACTGACACATCTTCCTTGTATGGACTTGCCCCCATTATCTATATTAGGGGTGTGTGGGTGCGTGTGGGGGGGGCACAGAATAACCGCACTGCGCCTGTCAAACGAGCGCACTGTCGCGTTAGCGCGAGGCCGAGCCAGGGGGGGAGGGGGTCGGGACCCCCCTCCCCCATCCCGGCGAGGCCGAGCCAGGAATGAGCCCTATCAGGCGACGTCAGGGCGTGCCGCGGCGTCGCATGAGGAGGCGAGTCCGTAACATGACTTGGCCCTGCACCGCACCGCACCGAGGGGCATAGTTGTACTGACACATCTTCCTTGTATGGACTTGCCCCCATTATCTATCTTTATGGGTGTGTGGGTGCTTGTGGGGGGGGGGCAGAATAACCACACTGCCCTCGATGCATAGTTGTACTGACACATCTTCCTTGTATGGACTTGCCGCCATTATCTATCTTAGGGGTGTGTGGGTGCGTGTGGGGGGAAACAGAATAACCGCACTGCGCCTGTCAAACAAGCGCACTGCCGCGTTAGCGCGAGGCCGAGCCGGGGGGAGGGGGTCGGGACCCCCCTCCCCCATCCCGGCGAGGCCGAACCAGGAATGAGCCGTAGCAGGCGACGACGCGGCGTGACGTGGCGTCGCATGCAGAGGCGACTCCGTAACATGACTTGCCCCGCACCGCAATGCCCTGAGGGGCATAGTTGTACTGACACATCTTCCTTGTATGGACTTTCCCCCATTATCTATCTTTAGGGGTGTGTGGGTGCGTGTGTGTGTGGGGGGGGGGGAACAGAATAACCGCACTGCCCCTCGGTGCATAGTTGTATAGACACATCTTCGTTGTATGGACTTTCCCCCATTATCTGTCTTAGTTATGTGTGGGTGCGTCGGGGAGGGGGACAGAATAACCGCACTGCGCCTGTCAAACGAGTGCACTGCCGCGTTAGCGCGAGGCCGAGCCAGGGAGGAGGGGGGACGGGACACCCCCTCCCCCATCCTGGCGAGGCCGAGCCAAAAACGAGCCGTAGCAGGCGATGACGCGGCGTGCCGTGGCGTCGCATGCGGAGGCGAGTCTGTAACATGATTTGCCCCCGCACCGCACTGAGGGGCATAGTTGTACCGACACATCTTCGTTGTATGGACTTGCCCCCATTATCTATCTTTAGGGGTGTGTGGGTGCGCGCGCGTGTGTGTGTGTGGGGGGGGGACAGAATAACTGCACTGCCCCTTGGTGCATAGTTGTATTGACACATCATCCTTGTATGGACTTGCCCCCATTATCTATCTTAAGGGTGTGTGGGTGCGTGTGGGGGGAAACAGAATAAACGCACTGCGCCTTTCAATCAAG
Source organism: Triticum urartu (assembly GCF_003073215.2). Taxonomy (NCBI): domain Eukaryota; kingdom Viridiplantae; phylum Streptophyta; class Magnoliopsida; order Poales; family Poaceae; genus Triticum; species Triticum urartu. Next base: position 586,161,497 of record NC_053026.1, read on the forward strand.
CGCACTGTCGCGTTAGCGCGAGGCCGAGCCGGGGGGTAGGGGGGTCGGGACCCCCCCTCCCCCATCCTGGCGAGGCCGAGCCAGGAATGAGCCGTAGCAGGCGACGACGCGGCGTGCCGCGGCGTCGCATGCGGACGCGAGTTCGTAACATGACTTACCCCGCACCGCACCGAGGGGCATAGCTGTACTGAAACATCTTCCTTGTATGGACTTGCCCCCATTATCTATCTTTAGGGGTGTGTGGGTGCCTGTGGGGGGGGACAGAATAACCGGACTGCCCCGCAGTGGATAGTTGTGCTGACACATCTTCCTTGTATGGACTTGCCCCCATTATCTGTCTTAGCTGTGTGTGGGTGCGTCTGGGGGGAAATAGAATAACCGCACTGCGCCTGTAAAACAAGCGCACTGCCGCGTTAGCGCGAGGCCGAGCCGGGGGGAGGGGGGACGGGACAGCCCCTCCCCCATCACGGCGAGGCCGAGCCAGGAACGAGCCATAGCAGGGGACGATGTGGCGTGCCTCGACGTCGCATGAGGAGGCGAGTCCGTAACATGACTTGCCCCCGCACCGCACCGCACCGAGGGGCATAGTTGTACTGACACATCTTCCTTGTATGGACTTGCCCCCATTATCTATCTTTAGGGGTGTGTGGGTGCTTGTGGGGGGGGGGGGCAGAATAACCACACTGCCCCTCGGTGCATAGTTGTACTGACACATCTTCCTTGTATGGACTTGCCGCCATTATCTATCTTAGGGGTGTGTGGGTGTGTGTGGGGGGAAACAGAATAACTGCACTGCGCCTGTCAAATAAGCGCACTGCCGCGTTAGCGCGAGGCTGAGCCGGGGGGAGGGGGTCGGGACCCCCTCCCCCATCTCGGCAAGGCCGAACCAGGAATGAGCCGTAGCAGGCGAAGACGCGGCGTGACGTGGCGTCGCATGCAGAGGCGACTCCGTAACATGACTTGCCCCGCACCGCAACGCACTGAGGGGCATAGTTGTACTGACACATCTTCCTTGTATGGACTTGCCCCCATTATCTATCTTTAGGGGTGTGTGGGTGCCTGTGGGGGGGGCAGAATAACCAGACTGCCCCTCAGTGGATAGTTGTACTGACACATCTTCCTTGTATGGACTTGCCCCCATTATCTGTCTTAGCTGTGTGTGGGTGCGTCGGGGAGGGGGACAGAATAACCGCACTACGCCTGTCAAACGAGCGCACTGCCGCGTTAGCGCGAGGCCGAGCCAGGGAGGCGGAGGGACGGGACACCCCCTCCCCCGTCCCGGCGAGGCCGAGCCAAGAACGAGCCATAGCAGGCGACGACGCGGCGTGCCGCGGCGTCGCATGCAGAGGCGAGTCCGTAACATGATTTGCCCCTGCACCGCACTGAGGGGCATAGTTGTACCGACACATCTTCCTTGTATGGACTTGCCCCCATTATCTATCTTTAGGGGGGGTGTGTGCGCATGTGTGTGTGGGGGGGGGGGACAGAATAACTGCACTGCCCCTCGGTGCATAGTTGTATTGACACATTATCCTTGTATGGACTTGCCCCCATTATCTATCTTAGGGGTGTGTGGGTGCGTGTGCGGGGAAACAGAATAAATGCACTGCGCCTTTCAAACAAACGCACTGTCGCGTTAGCGTGAGGCCGAGCCGGGAGGTAGGGGGGTCGGGACCCCCCTCCCCCATCCTGGCGAGGCCGAGCCAGGAATGAGCCATAGCAGGCGACGACGCGGCGTGCCGCGGCGTCGCATGCGGAGGCGAGTTCGTAACATGACTTACCCCGCACCGCACCGAGGGGCATAGTTGTACTGACACATCTTCCTTGTATGGACTTGCCCCCATTATCTATCTTTAGGGGTGTGTGGGTGTCTGTGGGGGGGGGACAGAATATCTGGACTGCCCCTCGGTGGATAGTTGTACTAACACATCTTCCTTGTATGGACTTGCCCCCATTATCTGTCTTAGCTGTATGTGGGTGCGTCTGGGGGGAAATAGAATAACCGCACTGCGCTTGTAAAACAAGCGCACTGCCGCGTTAGCGCGAGGCCGAGCCGGGGGGAGGGGGGACGGGACACCCCCCCCCCCATCACAGCGAGGCCGAGCCAGGAACGAGCCATTGCAGGCGACGATGTGGCGTGCCTCGACGTCGCATGAGGAGGCGAGTCCGTAACATGACTTGCCCCCGCACGGCACCGCACCGAGGGGCATAGTTGTACTGACACATCTTCCTTGTATGGACTTGCCCCCATTATCTATCTTTAGGGGTGTGTGGGTGCTTGTGGGGGGGGGGGCAGAATAACCACACTGCCCCTCGGTGCATAGTTGTACTGACACATCTTCCTTGTATGGACTTGCCCCCATTATCTATCTTAGGGGTGTCTGAGTGCGTGTGGGGGGAAACAGAATAACTGCACTGCGCCTGTCAAACAAGTGCACTGCCGCTTTAGCACGTGGCCGAGCCGGGGGGAGGGGGGTCGGGACCCCCCTCCCCCATCCCGGCGAGGCCGAACCAGGAATGAGCCATAGCAGGCGACGACGCGGCGTGACGTGGCGTCACATGCAGAGGCGACTCCGTAACATGACTTGCCCCGCAACGCAACGCATCGAGGGGCATAGTTGTACTGACACATCATCCTTGTATGGACTTTCCCCCATTATCTATCTTCAGGGGTGTGTGGGTGCGTCTGTGTGGGGGGGGAGGAACAGAATAACCGCACTGTCCCTTGGTGCATAGTTGTACAGACACATCTTCATTGTATGGACTTCCCCCATTATCTGTCTTAGCTGTGTGTGGGTGCGTCGGGGGGGGGGACAGAATAACCGCACTGCGCCTGTCAAACGAGCGCACTACCGCGTTAGCGCGAGGCCGAGCCGGGGGAGGGAGGGGGACGGGGCACCCCCTCCCCCATCCTGGTGAGGCCGAGCCAAGAACGAGCCGTAGCAGGCGACGATGCGGCGTGCCGCGGCGTCGCATGCGGAGGCAAGTCCGTAACATGACTTGCCCCCGCACCGCACCGAGGGGCATAGTTGTACTGACACATCTTCCTTGTATGGACTTTCCCCCATTATCTATCTTTAGGGGTGTGTGGGTGCGTGTGTGTGGGGTTGGAACAGAATAACCGCACTGCCACTCGGTCCATAGTTGTACTAACACATCTTCCGTGTATGGACTTGCCCCCATTATCTATCTTAGGGGTGTGTGGATGCGTGTGGGGGGAAACAGAATAACCGCACTGCGCCTGTCAAACGAGCGCACTGCCGCGTTAGCGTGAGGCCGAGCCGGGGGGGAGCCCCATCCCGGTGAGGCCAAGCCTGGAACGAGCCCTAGCAGGCGACGACACGCGTGCCACGGCGTCGCATGTGGAGGCGAGTCCGTAACATGACTTTGCCCCGCACCGCACCGCACCGAGGGGCATAGTTGTATTGACACATCTTCCTTGTATGGACTTTCCCCCATTATCTATCTTTAGGGGTGTGTGGGTGCGCGTGTGTGGGGGGAGGGGGGACAGAATAACCGCACTGCCCCTCGGTGCATAGCTGTACTGACACATCTTCCTTGTATGGACTTGCCCCCATTATCTATCTTAGGGGTGTGTGGGTGTGTGGGGGGGGGAACAGAATAACCGCATTGCGCCTGTCAAATGAGCGCACTACCGCGTTAGCGTGAGGCCGAGCCGTGGGGGAGGGGGGGGTCTGGACCCCCCCTCCCTTATCCCGGCGAGGCTGAGCCAGGAACGAGCCGTAGCAGGCGACGACGCGGCGTGCCGCGGCGTCGCATGCAGAGGAGAGACTGTATCATGACTTGCCCCCGCACCGCACCGCACCGAGGGGCATAGTTGTACGAACACATCTTCCTTGTATGGACTTGCCTCCGCACCGCACCGCACCGCACCGAGGGGGCATAGTTGTACATGATTTGCCCCCGTTATCTTATCTTTATTTTTTAGGGGAAAAACCAGCACCGTTATGAATTATTATTTCATTTGTACTTTTTGATAATTTTTACTGTACTGTTCTGAGTTATTATTTGTACTTTAGCCATTTGTTTTCTCCCTCTATATTAATTTTTTTATTGTATTTAATTTTTTATTGTATCTAATTTTTGCTATTATCTTTGGTGGGCTTCGCCACGGTTCTGGGCTTTATCCGTCGGTTTTTCCTACTCACCTTTTAACCTCCGCTCTCCCCCGTTCTGCTCTGCTCCACTCACCTTTTAACCTCTGCTCTCCCCCATTCCGCTCTGCTCCACTCACCTTTTAACCTCCGCTCTCCCCCGTTCCGCTCCGCTCCCCTCTCCAAATCGACTCCTTCTTTGTTCCCCTCTTCTCGCAGAGAAGTTGCTTCTCCTGTTTCGCCGCGAGAGCGTCGACCGGCGGGTCGAACCCCAGGGGTGGAGGTCTGGGTGCTCTATTTGCTCCATTTGGTCTGTGATTGACTTCTCTTGCATCCTCTTATGTACATATTTTCCCTCTTTTTCTAAGCTCTTGCTCTCTTGCTGTCTTAGGATGGATTCGCTAGGGTTCCTTTGCTCTTGAACGAGCGGTTGGCGACAGTGATACTCGATTCCGTGGAGTATTTTGAGTTTGCTGGTAAGAGTTTTGCTTTGCATGGCATGGTTCGTTTCTGAAATAGGTCAGAGCCCTAATTTTTGTTCATGTGTCTTGCAGATCTGGTTCGACAGATTTTAGGTCTGTAGATCTCAATGGGTACATCATCTAGTCTGGACAAGTTGAATGCAGGTGATTTTCCCTATAATTTAGATGGTGTTTTAACAGATCTGGTTTTTAGGTTGTATAGGTGTTGTCGTATCGACTTTATAAGTTGTATGTATTTTGATAGCTGTTAATTTTGCCCTGGATTGTGTGGTTTGTATAGTTTTGGCAGTTGATGTGACCTGTAGACATGTTGTAGTACTGATCACCATCTATAGTTCAAACCGCTATACTGGCATTTGAATAGGTTGTAGTAGTCAGTGAAGAACTGATATGATGTTGAAAGAGTTGTCATTCTGAAGTTTGTTGTGCCAGTGGTGGGTTCATATTGTTTTATTGGGTGCACTTGTAGTGTTCAAATAGTTGAACTGATTGCTTGTTCATGTACTTTTTTGCTAATTATGATGTTGTTGCAGATGTTGGAGTGCCGGTGCCTCCTAATTCTGAAAACTCAAAACGCTTTCAAGATCTTGTGAATGTTATTTTTGAGACACCAAATCCTCTAGAAGAACTTGCGAATGTTGCTGGTGTTTCCCTTATATTTGCTCTTTTTTTATCAGCCTTGTACATAAATATGCTTAGCTACATCAGTTGTTCCTTTTGTTTGTGTCTGATGCTATGTGCTTTATTTATCTTGTCTCTGCAATGTTAATTGTGTTTTGATTTTATATGTGCGTGCTTATGTTGTTGGTTTATGCAGTTAATGACAGCCATGGTGTTCCTGAGGACATCGCTGATGTTGTCAGAGATATTAATGATGGAATGTATTCTCTCAACGTTGATGATGTTGATGGTAGCTTGTAGTTGTCTGTTACTCAGTCACAGAGCGTTGATGGCACTGTGCCTGTTACTCAGGCTAAGGATGTTCCTATGCAGTTACAGCTTGAGGATGAAAGGATAAGAAAGAAGAAGTGTGATTTCCAAAGGAGAAAGGAGTTGGAACGGCGTCAAAAGGCTACCTGTGTTCAACGAAGTGATTGGGATGTTGCTCAAGCTCCTAAAGGTGTAGGTGATGAAGGTGGTGACGCGGCCTTTTCAACTGTTGATGCTGGATCTCATGGAGGTGACATGCCTGTGAAGACAAACCTGATGCAAACTCGTTTGACACAAGTGTTTACTCGTGATGCAGTTAAGGAGAAGAAAGCTGTTTTGAAGAGGAAGATGTCAGATCGAAATGCTGATGGCACACAGAGGCGTAGCCCACATGTGAAAGCTGGTTCCCAACCTGGTAATAGGAAAGCTGATGAGGATAGTGGCTCCCCTGTTCGTCGAAGTCCACGGGTTTTGACAAATAAGTAGCCTTCTTTGTCTCCTCTTCTAGAGCGCTCTTTGTTGAAAGAAAACAAGAAGCGTAAAGTTCCTCCTGCTAAGGTGAACAAATGTGTGAAGAAGCGTGCTCGTGTCGAAGCTGAAAATGTTGTATCTGAAGAAGATGATATTGAAGTTGATTCTGAAGATGAATTTGCAGTGGTACGTGCTTTGTACTGTATGTTACTAACTAGTTGTACTTGCAAGGATTTAATTGTGTCTGGTCTGGTATGCTCGCCAGGCGAGTCTAGTCATTGTTTGCATCAATTGAGGGTTATATTGATGTTGTTTTAAGAGTTGAACTTGTGCAATCTTTTCTTTTTTCTACTTGCCTTCATATGCTTGTTTTTTTCTATATTCATTTAATTAAGGTGTGGCTTCTTTATTTTCATTTACAGACTGTTAGCGTTATGAGTCCGGTCAAGCCGGTGGGAGGCAATGCCGGAAAAGTTGTCTTGGATGAAGGTTACCAATGGAAATTGAACTTAACTGTGCGATGTTCGTTGGGAGAGGTTGAAGCTTGTGCTAAATTTCTTGAGAGTCGGCATGTGGCTAGGGTTCATGCAGCTGGTTTTGGTTCTATCTTCAAATGGAGGGTGAAGTCTAACATTTCCCGCCCTCTAATGGGATATTTGTACCTGAGGATAGATCCTGATACGATGACTCTTGACATGGGCGATGGTATACAACAATTATTTGGGTTCCCTCGTGGTGGTCGTTCTGCGCCAAGGCCGTCAGAGGACGGATATGATGACGCTCTGATGAAGTTAAGATCAGAGCTTGACATTAGCAGGAACAAAGATATCAAGACAAAGGATTTGAGGAATAAGCTCAAGGTGCTCGTCAAGGATCCTAGCAAAGACGACCTTGCTCTGAAAGTGTTCGTTATTATTGTGTTTATGAAGGTTGTGTTGCCTGGTGCCGCCCCGCGTGTTTCCAGAGAGGCAGCAATGTTTGAGGGTCTCGTCTTTGAGGACATGGCTAATATGGACTATTGCCAGCTGATGGTTGATGAGCTTAGAAGGGCTGTTGCCAAGTACCAAGATGGTGTTACCATGGGGAAGGCAATCACAGGTTGTGCTATAGGGCCTGTACTAATGTACCTTGACTGCCTTATCCGTCCCAAGACCGCGGAGCCTGACATGCGAGTCCCCCGCATATGTTTCATGGATCCTGTCAAGCTTTCTGATCTGGTTGATGCATATTTGATAAAAAAAGTCAATGCAGATCCAAAGACTTGGGTGTTTGGGAAGCTTCCGGTGAGTTTTATTTCTTTCGTGTCTTGTAGACCTTTTTTTAGGTACAACTATTTTTGCTGGAGTGAACATGTGTCCCGCTGAGTTACATGTTTAGATTTTGTCATTTTTAAGCTTTGTGAGGTTTAGGTACGATTTTTTAGTACTGTTGTTTCATGTGTGGTTGAACTGAATATCTTTGTTCAACTGGCCTGTTGGTAAATACTAACAAATTGGCAATGACAGCTAAAGATTGATAGTGATGTTGATTTAAATCTGTTAATATCATGTTTTATTTTTCCCTATGTGTTGCATTGATTAATTAACTCTTTTTACCCCTTGTTTGTAGTGGAAAACTCAAGAGGAGGTTGTTTTTTCCGGGTGTATAAACGGCCAATCCTGGAGATGCCATCGTCTCAGGTTCCCAAGTTTTCATCTCTGCACGGTGAGTTGAGAGATGGCCATGGTGTTGAGGGTGCTGGTTATGTTCCCCCTGGCCCTAGTAATGCTAGTACTTCACAGAGGCAGGGTTTTGGTATTGATGTTGCTGTTTCAGCATTGGAGCACGCTGAGCATATTTTAAGTAATGTGTGTTCTGAGCTGCAAAAGGTCCCAATGACAGTTGAGTGTCTGAGCTGTATCAATGGTATCCTTCCTGAAGGTCATCAATTTAACGCTGAGGAAGCAGTGGACTATATTGAGATGGAGAGAATTTTTATTGGTGATATGCGTGACGGTGCTGCTGATCTAGTACAGAGCTCGGTTCGTCTGTTGAACAACATGAAGCGTTTCAAAACTATGAAAGACTCTCACTGCAAGCCATATGAAGAAAGTGCAAATGTTGTTATCAGGCAGATTGAGCAGGATAAGGCTACTGCCACCGACAGCAGGGCTGGTAATGGTACTGAGGCTAATGTTTCTGATCACGAAACGAATGATGTTGGCTTGGAGCACCCTGTTGTTGATGTGAATTAGTCGTCGGTGTTTGCAATTTTTACTATGTTGTTCTGCTGTGAGTATTGTAGTTGAACTTTCTCATCTTCATCTGTTTATTAATGTTTCTTCCATGCAGATTGAGCAGGATGAGGCTGCTGCCACCGACAGCAGGGCTGATGATGGTACTGAGGCTAATGTTTCTGATCACCATACAAACGATGTTGGCTTGGAGCACCCTGTTGTTGATGTGAGTTAGTCCTCGGTGTTTGTATGTTTTTATTATGTTGTCCTGTTGTCAGTATTGTAGTTGAACTTCCTGATCTTCATCTGTTTATTATTTTTTCTTTTGATGCAGGATACCAGTCATAATGTTGAGGCTGCTGTTGACCATGGAGTTAATGATCCATCTACTGATAAGTGCAAGGTTATATATATTCTTGAATTTTCATGCGCAGCAATGTGCCTTATGTGTTCATTTTTCTATACCACACCATTAAAAGTTTGTAGGTGATACCTATGTTTTTATACCTATCTTTTTGTTAGTGTGGTTTAATTCCTTGTGTTTATTGTTGGTAATAATATCTTTTTTTGCTCAGTACTATGAATCAGGGTCCTGTTGTTGGCGATGAGCCTTGTTCGACCATTGGTGATGTTCCTTTGAATGCTAGCAGCAGCAAGATCGATGATGTTGCCGTGAACGCTCCTAAGGTTTGTTTTTCTGTGCACCTCTTTACTAGCTTATTTTTTATTGTTAGTTTTGCTCATATTATTTACTTTTTCTGAATTTTTATTTTTTCAGATGACTGATGTTGAGCGTGAGGCTGCCGTTAGTGGTGGAGATGATGTTGGTACCAAAGTTGCTGATGAGGATGTTGGTGCTGCCAACATACTTGATGCTAACACGTCTGGTGTTGGTGTTGCTGGGAATGAAAATGTTTCTGATTGTGAAGATTTGCCGCGGGAAAACTTCCCGCCCGGAGGGCTTGATTATGGTGATGCATTGCAAGATGCCTATAGCGTGGAGGAGGTGCCATCCAAGGATGATGATTTACTTCTGTCGATTTCTTCTGGGCCCTTGACAAAGGAGGCGCTCCTGTCGTCCTAGGATTTTATTTCTTCAGACCCTGAAAGCGCAGCCATATTGGTGTCCTCACAAGATCTTCCATCGTCAAACCCTGAGACTGGAGGCATATTGGTGTCATCACAGGAACTCCCGTCGTCAAACATAGATAGTGCATGTAAGGACTTGTAAATGAGCCGTACTTATCATTTATGGCATTTTGGACATGTTCACTTGTAGTGCTTGAACTTATTATTTTTCCTTCTTTTTCTGCAAGTAGAAGGTGCTAATGTTGTTAAGGTTGACTTTTTTTCTTCGCTGTTACGAGGTTGCGCACGAACCGTGGGAAACGGTTAGTTTGGGATTTTGCACGTATTATTTTCTTCTCCTTTTCTTTCTCTTAAATTACTATTTGTTGTTATTCTAGTAGTTTTAATTCATGTCATCTTTTGTGTTTTCCTAGTGACAAGCCGATGTTTCAAAATAGAGAATGTAATGCCAGTGTTGATTCTATTGCTAAAGCGTTTGTCCCAACTGTCATGCTCAACTCGGACAGTGCTGATGTTGTTTTATATTCTCTACGTCAAAAGTACCGAGAAACTGAGAAGTTGATAGTTCCCAGATGGGTGACGGTCAGTATTTTGCTTTCTACATAGGATGATAAGTGATTTTTGCAATTTTCTTACTGTGGTTGTTCTTTTTGTACAACAGACCAAGATCCGTGATGGAAATATTGATGCCAATGTGCTACAGTGGTTCACGAGATCAGGGGCTGATCGTTTTGACCAAGTAGGTGAACTTGAACTTATTGTTCTCTTGAAACTGAACTGTCATGTTTTCTTGCAAGTTTGGGAGCGGGGAATGAACTTGAGTAGCCTGCTCTTTTTCCCCTGTACTTATGAATGATTTGTGCTTCCTTTTTTTAAAGCTGCACTTATTGTCGTAAGGAAATTGAACTGATATGTTTGTTGAAGTTCGGGCGGTGGATGTAAACTTGAGTAGTTTATTTTTTGTAGTGGGTTGCTTACTCAATTAGAACTTATGATTATCTAATTTTTGTTTGTACTTCTGAATTTGAATTTCTCTCTTTTATTTCATTGTTTGGAGGCTGAATTTTTTGTTTCATTTATGATTTGTCAAATTCATTTTTGCTCTATGATTTTTTGTCAGCTTCTTTTCCCTACTTTTGATGCGCCGTCATTGGTGTCCTCCATGAAACCTACTGATGTATTTGGGCATTGGTGCTTGATTGTTCTGAATTTGAGGTTCCGTCGTTTCGAGTGTCTTGATTCACTCTGCGATGAAACTTGGAGTGATGCAGTTAGATTCTTGAAGAATATGACAGATAACATAAAGAAGCTATGGAGGGAGTCCAGCATAGACAAGGACAAACCGTTCTCGCCGGCGCAAATTGATGGTTTCTCTTGTGAGTTAGTGCGGGTGCCGCAGCAGAAAAACACGTGAGTACCTATTTTTAATGATTTTTATTAGTTGTTTTTGTTGCTGGGAGGATGGTGTTCCTGTTTTTTCGGATTTGTGATGGACCGTTTTGTATTTTCTTTTGTTAACAGGCATGATTGTGGGTTCTTTATGCTACAAAACTGCAAGACCTATCATTGTCGGGAGGATGGTGTGATTGAGATGTTGGATTATAGCCATGAAGACATTCTTGACATTAGGAAGACTTTGCTGTACACTTGCGTAACTAGCGATGTTTTTGATGTTGACTTCTGGGGTTTGGTTGGCATCGAAGCCTGTATGTATGCATGACCTTTTGTAATTTTTTGAAGCTTGTACTTCTTGATTATTACTGTCATGAATTATGTATTTGAACTTACCCTTGATGCGGTCTTTTATTTTTTTTATTTTTACATGTGAGTGGCTGGATCTTGGTGAGCACAACTACAAGATCTTTGGCAGCCATTTCTCGGAGCTTGAGCGTGCATCTATTGATTTAAGCGAGTGATGTTCTTCCAAAAAGACGAGATCTGGTGTTATGAAGGGGCAGTTGGGAGCTCTGAAAGGTTCTGCGGCTGCTTGTGCAGAGAGCCCCTCTACACCCAAGAATCCCATTGTCGAATTGATAGACAACGATGATGATGCATTTGACAAGACTGCTGGTGTGGGAAGAGTCACCAGGAGCGCTGCTGCCAAGGGTTTGTCCCCCCTTGCTGGAATAGTGGCCCGTAGAGCTGGTGCTGCTAGGAAGGATCCTGCTTTGGATTCTGGCAATGTTACAAGCACGAAGCGTGCACCCAGAACTCCTATAATGTTTTGCTCCCTTGTGCAGCAGCTTCACCCTCATACATTCCCTCACCTGGACAAGGTTCGCAAGTTGTATAAACTGTTGCTTAGTGACGAAGGGCGTGAGAAGTATGCCGAGTGAGTATCTCTCATTATGTTTTCCTCTTCTTTTCCTCTTTTGTTTCTAACTGCTATATAAATATGACCTGAACTGTTCCTTTTTATACAACTTGAACTTCTATCAGTTCCTTATCTTGCTTGCTCTGCTTTTTGTTCTTTTGTGTGCTGCAGGAATACATTCTCATTGATACCTCAGCCAGATGGTAACGTAAGTAGCTTCAATGGGAAACGCATCTAGGAAGTTTTGCGCCTGGGAAAATGATGGAGGGTGATGTAATGGACTTCCTCATTGATGATTGGAAGCAAGATCCCGAGAGAAATGCTGATTTCACATCTGGAAAAAGGGTATTGCTGAGTCCATATTTCATCATGGTAATCAATCAAAAAGTTGTTTCTGTTAAAAAAGGCTGCCTATTTGTTTTTATGAGTTTTAATGATGTTTTTCTTGTTGATCCTTTCATTGTGTCTATTTCTTTTTGGCTTCTTGTAGGTTGTGCATGACTGTTCATTTTACGGTGATGAAAATAGAGAGTTTAATGTGGAGAGTGCATCGAGAGATTTCAAGAGCTATGCTAAAGCTGGGGAAGACTTCCTCGCTGCCGACCTTGTGAGATCTACTAGCTGATTTTTGGTTTTATTTTTTTGCTGTTATGCTGGTTTTTATTTTGAATATTTAATATCTCTTTTTTTGGTCATTTGTTTTTAGATCATGATGCCTCTATTCAAACCTATGGTTTTATCAAAGGAGAAGAAAGTGAACCACTTTTCCTTATATGTCATGAATCGGTACAGAAGTAGCGTCGACATCCTTGACTCTTCGCCTTATCCGAAGAACCATTGTCCTTCAAAGAACACATATCATAAAGACTGCGAGAAGATTGTGAGTGACATTTATTATCTGTACTGGATTAATTTTTCCGCATCTTTGTTTCTGCTTTTCTGACACTTGAAAATGTGTGGTTTCTTTTCTTTTTTTATAGATCTCCAGATTGGTCCAAGTAATGAAGGATGTGTATGGTGATGCTCAGTACAATGCAAGCATCAGCCCAAATGGGAGGTTTTTGCAAAGAAACCTATGTTTGTGAAGGTTCCACTTCAAGGGGAGAATAAATGTGGGCATTATACCCTAAAGTATGCGGGAACCTATGATGGTGAAAAGATCGTTGGGAACATTTGAAATAATGACGTGGGTCCTAGTTTAGCTTTTCACTTTCTTTGTTTGGCTGATCGTGTATTCTTTTTTATGTGTCATGATTTTTGATAATTTGCTTTATGGTTTTGCATCCTTGTATTGTTGATTGGAACACTGAGGACCTGTATTAAGTTGTGTTCCACCGGAATAATCAGGTTCTGGTGACGGAGCTTCCCAAGGAGGTTTAGCCTTTGGCTCCTGATGCATAGAAGAAAATGACCGGTCATCATTTGAGTAGTGAATGGTATACTTGTGTGATATATCTCTTGAAAGCATTGTAGGCTTTGATTGTAGTGTTTGGATGTCTAGTCAAGTACTATGTAATTACTGGTATATTTTGTGTTGTGTTTAAGTGTGGCACAATGTTAAACAATCTTTATTTCCATGATGATAGTGTGGTTGAATTGCTGTTTTCACTTGTGTATGTTTCATTGGGAATTTGTTTTGGTTATGTTCAATTTTTTGTACTAATTCTTGTAAACTAGTTGAACTGAAAATACCTTTTTCCAAGATCAGTACGAGTTGTTGCAGGAAAAGTGAGGTTTTTTTATTTTCATCTGTCCCAACCTAGGTTGGACCTTTATAGTTTGGGTACCCTCTTTTCTTGTACTTATAGTATAGTTCTGTTAGTACTGAATTGTAATGTCATTCAGCGTAAGGCTTTTAATATTTCGTGTCACGATAGCACTTCTGGATCTAGCGTGAGTGGAGTGACACTTCCTTGTTATGTAGAACTGATTTCATATAATGTATTAGAACTGAAAAAAAAATTGGGATTGAAATTATTTACGACCAAGTTGCTACATGATCTCTAGCTAGATTTTATTCAAGTATAAGAAATTTAGCAAAATTTGAGAGGCAAAATTTTGTTTGAACTTCTTGAATTTTAGTAGTTGAACTTCATAGTAAAAGTTAAAGCACCGGTTTAAATTAGCTACATTTAAGAGACGGCCGTATAAAGTTCATAATTACTTCACTAGTCAATGTGGGTTGATGCTTCTGTTGTTAGTTTTTTGTTAACTAGAAGCATGCACACGCATATTCAATGTAGGCAGAATGACGTGAACATTTGCGCAAATACTGATGCTTAATTTGACCCTAGGTAAAATTTTGAACAGAGGTCAAATGGTAAGTACAAACACATTTTAACAATCTATAAATTGTATGTATATATGGTAAGAATGCTAAAAACGTGTTGAATTCTAACTAAAGAGCTATATAAATTATATAAATTGTAGCTACAGTCATGTTAATATCCCCTCAAAATCATGATGAACATTTTGACTTTGTATAGGACTTGCAAACCTTCTACAATTTTCTGATATTTTTTTAAGACGCATAGCTCCAGGAATTCGTCATCATTATGCACTGCAACATGATCTATACATTTGGATGCAGCAACATTACAGGCTTATCACATGTCTCTACATAAAGTGAATAACATTACGAACAATTGTAGGAATTGTCTAAAGCAGGGTTTGCATATGAAGTGAAGGGAATAGGAAAGCCGAGCCATTCTTATACTGATATGATTCGCTTTTTCAAAATTGACGAAACTACCAATAATGAAGACAATTATATGATCTACCACTTGGATTGTTTGCATTCACTGGTAACATAGGAAACTCACACATTATTTTGAACTGCTATACTTAACACTTAAGTAGTGAATATCATGTTCTGACGTAGGAATTACAGTAAAATTAATCTTGTTAAGGTAACTCCTGTAGAATGAAGGTAATCCTGCCATAACTAAACAATATTCAATCTATAATCACATCATCACCTTAACTGGTAGCTAAAAAGGACACATATACTGTCCACTTAACCATATGCTCGTTATTATGGCCTGATTTATCCTTAAATCATAAAATCTACGCAAAGCAATTGGTCATTAATACATGAAATTGTATTCACTTCTTCTACATCGATTATTGGAAATAGTAAATTATCCCGGTATAATTCTTTCCGTATAATGTGTGAAAACTACATGGGAATTATGAGGTAGTTAGAGGGTTAGTGTAGGCGAACGAACAGGAGGTCACCGTGGATTGTCTATAGTCAACCCTGTCAGAAAATATCCGTATTAGTTCCTTAATTAACCTTATCGTTGGTGCCGCTTCCTCGTTCCAATCACCAGTGTATCCCCGCGTACTTCATGTCAACATGTTCGTTTTTGAGCCCTATTAATTTCTCAAGGTGCAATACATACAGGTGCAAATCTAGCCAAGAGAAACGTCAATTTATGTCTCCAGCAGCTTGTGGCCTGTTGTGATAGCGAAAGGTTATCACGATGTTTAGGAGAGAGCCGCTAAGAGAAATGACCAGTCACGTATGGAGTCTACGGCAAGCTGCACATGTAGTGTCTACGGCAAGCTGCACACGTAATTCTTAACCTAGCTGATCTCTTCGTCCATGTAATGGTTGAACTGCAAGCCAGGAACTACAGTACGCACGACTCATGATGTACGCAGTACGCACTGATGTGAGCTGCTAGGCTGCTACTTTCATATTCTTTTAGTGAGGTGCGAGCTGATAGTGCGTTGGTTGATCTTCATCCGTCCAGATGCAAACTCTGCCTATTGGCTTGCCTTCCCAATCACGTAGAAAAGAAAATACTCTACAGTCTCTACTTCAATCAAGCCTATTGCAAAAAATAATTTCTCTAGTCCAATCATGTATTGCATCGATCAGTCAGCAGCTTCATGCAAGGTAAACGGAGACACGCCCTTACAACTATATCTGGCATGCATGTCCGTTACATCGGGCAAGATGACTTCTGCTTTCACATATACCAGGTGATCGAGCAAGGTTATGAATATAAAGTCAATATGTGGGGAAGCTTCATATCAAATGAACCTGGCTCCTGCCGACAGCAAACCGTTGGTATATCTTGTAGCATGCCGCCATGTGCTGGAGCGTCTTCATGTGCGACAGGGCCGCCGGCTGATTTTCATGGGCACCAAATTTTGTAGATTAGGGGCGAGATTAGTTTCCAATTTTGATCGTCAGCTTCTACGCTGTTACCAATAAAACAAACTTAGAGGCTACCTCTAACAGGTCCCCATACCTGACCTTCCTCCATGACAATTTCTCGCCGGTCCTCTACCTGAGCAGCAAACATATTCCTTTTTGATTCTGGTTGAGATCCCATGATGAAGGCCTTGCTAGGAAGCAGATAGTGGATGACCCTAAACAATTTGGAAAAGAAGTCTGAGTATATTACCTCAGTTGCAGCGGATTGGCTTTGTGTACGTCTTGGATTGGCGCTCTTCCTTATGGCTAGGACATACGGGCCGCGGCCTCTTCCTTATGGCTAGGACGTATGTTGCCGAGGGCAAGAGCATGGCTGTGGAGAAGGGCGGCGGCAATCCTAATCATCCTAATTTTTTCTGTTTTCTTTTTTTCGTAAGGTTGCCACTGTATTCTTTTTAATAGGGTTTCTATATATTGCCTTAGCTTGGGCGTGGGACATAGGGTTTCTATATGCTGCCTTAGCTTTGGCGTGGGGGACAGGAGGAAATTGATTGGCTAGTGGTCGGATGTTTATAACCTTTATAATGGCAATGGTGAGTAATATGTTTATAACCTTTATAATGGCAATGGTGGGTAATTTTTTCACTTAATTCTAATCTAATGGCTATATAATTTTAGTCCAGAAAATAAACGGTTGGATGTTTTTGTTTTTTGTGGTAATTTCTAGATTATTTTCTTTTTTTGGTGAACCCATCAAATAATTTTTATATATGATAGATTTTTGTCCTTGGTTGAACTGTAATCTATTTGGTTGAGTCTTAGCCTTCTTTCTCAAGGCATTAATTGGTATCATCATAGCACTTATCGAATAAACTAAGTTGTACTGAGATTTCAATTGTGCTAGTATTTTGATCATTTTATTTTCTTGTGTTGTTTGAAACTAGTTCCTCACTGGTCAATGTGGGATGATGCTTTTGTTTTGTTTTCTTCTAATTTTTCTCCTTGGTCGAACTGATATCCGTCCTCTTGATTTAGTTTTGGCCTTCTTTTTTCTAGGCCGTGGTTCTTCTCACGACAATGTTTTGTATGATCATAGTACTCGCCTTATAGACTAAGTTGAACTGAGATTTCATTTGTACTATTACTGTTATTCTTTAGTGTGTCGATGTTCTATGGAATGCGAACTGAATCTTCCTGTTCCTTTTTATATTTTCTAAATGAATGTACCGTTTGTTCAAGTGTACCGGAACTCTTAGTCGTAGCATGCTAGTGACTAGGAAATACGTACTGATTGTTCTTTGCTTTTCCTGTTGCAGTACTCAGAAAATTTCTAAATACTATTAGCACGATGCTGTTAGTAGTGAATGTTGTCCTCGGCTGAAACTTAGTCTTTTTAGTGTTCTTCTGAAACTAAAAACTGATTTCTTAGTGTGATAGTACTACCGTAAATGTCTAAGCTGTACTGAGCGTCCAAGTCTACTATTTGTTGTTGTCCTTTGTTAGTCTGCCACTATTTATTGTTTTTTTGTGAAAATATCCATGTGTGGTTTTTGTTTCTGCATGACTAGTGTTGTGTGGCAGCCATCAAGTTTCAACTTCAACCTACTTCAACTTCAAACACTACTAGGAAAAGGGCTACTAATGGCGCACCAGTTTTGCCTACTAATGGCGCATCACTAGTGCGCCATTAGTATCACGCCACTAGTATTTTTTACTAATGGCGCACCACTGGTGCGCCATTAGTATCTGGTATACTAATGGCGCACCACTGGTGCGCCATTAGTATAGGCCACGGTGCGCCATTAGTATAGGCCAGTGGTGCGCCATTAGTATAGGCCACGGTGTGCCATTAGTATTTTTGAAATTTGAAGGCGGGAAAATAGTAATGGCGCACCGTCTAACCCCCACCGTGCGCCATTGCTATTTTTGAATTTTGAATTTGGATCTGGATCATGATTTTTTTCCCATTTTTTGCTCGTTTTTTTGCTCGTTTTTTGGCACGATATTATTTCAAATTTTGTTCCTATTTTTGGATCTTGTACGTTCTTTTACCGTGTTCTTTTGCCGGAGAGGAGTTCACCGGAGAGGAGGAGGAGGTCACTGGAGAGGCGCTCGCCTACATCGCCGGAGAGGAGGAGGAGGAGGTCGCCGGAGAGGAGGAGGAGGAGGTCGCCGGAGAGGAGTTCAACGGAGCATCGGGGAGGAGGAAGGAGAAACCATGAGGGGATGGGAGGAGAGGAGGGAGGAGGAGCTCACCGGAGAGGAGGGAGGAGGAGCTCACCGGAGAGGAGGGAGGAGAAACCGTGAGGGGAGGGGAGGGGAGGAGAGGAGGGAGGAGGAGGTCGCCGGAGAGGAGGAGGAGGAGGTCGCCGCAGAGGAGGAGGAGGAGGTCGCCGGAGAGGAGGAGGAGGAGGAGGTCGCCGGAGAGGAGGAGGGTAGTATGGTGGAGGAGAGAAGGGAAGATGGAGTGGAGGAGAGGAGGAGATGGAGTGGAGGAGAGGTGGAGTGGAGGAGAAAAATGAAGGAGGAGAGGACCACGCCCAGCCATATATATGGCATAGTAATGGCGCACCGCGGGCAGGTTCGCCATTACTAACTTTTATTTTTATTTTTTTGATTTATTTTGAATATTGAAGGCGGGAAGATACTAATGGCGCACCATGGGCAGGTGCGCCATTAGTAACTTTTTTTTTATTTTTTTGAGTTATTTTGAATTTTGAAGGCGGGAAGATAGTAATGGCGCACCATGGGTAGGTGCGCCATTAGTAAGTTTGATTTTTTTTTTGAATTTTTTTGCCTCTCCAGATCTTAAAAGCCCCGTATCTTTTTTTCTGTTAGGTTTTTGAGGATTTTGAAAATGTTTAACGGGGTTCCCCGGATTAAATTCGGATGTAACTTTTTGAGTAGATGATTTTTCATATAAAAGCTTTTTCATCCGAGTTTGTATGCAAAAGTTATGCCCATTTTACAAATTCTCGAGAGATTTCGCAAATAAAGTCGAAATTCATATTTGTAAATTTTTACAACAACTAGACCACATATCACATGGGAAACTTATTTTCTTTTATTTTTTTGACATTTCCATCATTTTTGTTTATTTTTTTAAACTGAAAAGGTGGTCCCCGGGGGGGGGGGGGGTGCATTCGGTGGAAGTGGTGGCCAAGTTACTAATGGTGCACTAGCAATGGCGCACCACTCCCACGGTGCGCCATTCGTAGTTTTGATGAACTTTTTTTTTAATTTTTTTTACTAATGGCGCACCGTGGGAGTGGTGGCCATTACTAGTGCACTAGCAATGGCGCACCACTCCCACGGTGCGCCATTAGTAGTTTTGATGAACTTTTTTTTTAATTTTTTTTACTAATGGCGCACCGTGGATGTGGTGCGCCATTAGTATTTGCACGCTAATGGCGCACCAACACATGGTGCGCCATTAGTATATAGTAATGGAGCACCACATGTCTGGTGCGCCATTAGTGTCAATTCCATCTATAGCCCTTTTCCTAGTAGTGAAATGATGGATGAACAAAATAGGAAGCTAGCAAGCTTACTGAACGACATAAGCAAACGATGTACATGATAGACATAGGCAAACTTGTTCAAACCCTGACACACATAACATAAGGTAGCTGGTTCAACATAACGAAAGTAAACTACAAATCTGAAACAACAATATTAAGGACAGGCAGAAGTTCGAGCAACACGAATGCAGACTTTCATGCATCTTCATCCCGTGAGGTTGCAGTGGTAGTAGGGGTCATTCTCCTGCTCTTTTGAAATATCCCAACCTGTCACGATGTTGTCGATTGTCTTCCATGAATTGTACATGGCGTACGCATCTATTCCTGCATACGTGATGAGGTTGTCTGGCAGCGAGCTGGTCCCCCACAGTTTGTGGTCTTCCCTTTCCATCTTCTTCTTCATGCCGCTGTAGAATGGGTGGATTACGCCGCCTGCAACATCAGCCAAGGAGTCGTAGTATTTGTCAGTCTTTGGATCTTTCCACTTGCCCTGCATGTCGATGAAGTTGTTGGGGTTGATCTCCAAACCAGACTTGGTTAGCATCCGCTTGTCACCTCCAATGCTGAAACCGACAAATGTGTGCAATTTCTCCTCCTGCAGGAAGTCTCTGAGGCACTTGGGCCTGCAAGGGGGGAGACACACATTTAAAAGTTAGTCTTCTTTTTTGAAAATTTAATTCTTCTACTGTTTGGTTCTACAAGTGATAATCCATGAGGTAGATGCTTATATAGTATAAGTCATGGATGAAAGTAGTTCAGAAACTAGTACACAAAGTCCTGAAATTAAATTCGACTACACCATGTTATTTTTATTTTTTGCTATCTTTAGTGCTTCACCAAATGCTTCACCAAATTCAAGAATCATTTTACCAGTGAGGGAGTCCTGGATTAGGGGGTATCCGGACAGCCGGATTATATTCTTTGGCCGGACTGTTGGACAATGAAGATACAAGATTGAAGACTTCGTCGCGTGTCCGGATGGGACTTTCCTTGGCGTGGAAGGCAAGCTTGGCAATACGGATATGTAGATCTCCTTCCTTGTAACTGACTCTATGTAACCCTAGCCCCCTCCGGTGTCTATATAAACCGGAGGGTTTAGTCCGTAGGACATATACAACAATCATACCATAGGATAGCTTCTAGGGTTTAGCCTCTCCGATCTCATGGTAGATCAACTCTTGTACTACCCATATCATCAATATTAATCAAGCAGGAGTAGGATTTTACCTCCATCGAGAGGGCCCGAACCTAGGTAAAAACATCGTGTCCCTTGTCTCCTGTTACCATCCGCCTAGACGCACAGTTCGGGATCCCCTACCCGAGATCCGCCGGTTTTGACACCGACATTGGTGCTTTCATTGAGAGTTCCTCTGTGTCGTCATCATTAGGCTTGATGGCTCCTTCGATCATCATTAGCGATGCAGTCCAGGGTGAGACTTTTCTCCCCGGACAGACTTTTGTGTTCGCTTTGCACTGCAGGCCAATTTGCTTCGCCATCTAGAGCAGATCGAAAGTTACGCCCCTAGCCATCAGGTCAAGTTTGGAAGTTTAAACTACACGGCCGATATTCGCGGAAACTCGATCTTCACCGGATTCGAGCCCCTGCCGAGTGTGCCGCACTGTCACGATGGGCATGATTTAGCTCTGCCACCAGACAATGTTCAAGAGATCGCACCTACAACCGCTCCATGGACGGGTGGTTGGACCCCGCCATGGAGGCCGCAGCCTCAACGGCGATCGAGCCGAATACCAGCGTTACCCTTTGCGAGGCCCATGACTCCAGACCGCTAGACACTACTCCGGATTCCGAGCCACCCGCGCCCCTACCAATCAAATCCGATTGGGCGCCGGTCATGGAGTTCACTGCCATGGATATCTTTCAGCACTCGCCCTTCGGCGACATACTAAACTCGCTGAGATCTCTCTCCTTGTCAGGAGAGTCCTGGCCGGATTATGACCGATAGGATTGGGATGCGGATGACAAAGAAATTCGATGCCCACCCACCACCCACTTCGTAGCCAAAGTCGATGATTGGACCGACATGCTCGACTTCGACTCCGAAGACAACGAAGGTATGGACGACGATGCAGGAGACGAACAAGAACCACTGCCTGCAAAGCACTGGACTGCTACCTCATCCCACGACGTATACATGGTGGACACACCCAAAGGAAGCGACGACGAGGAACGGAGGGACACAACGAAGGATCATTCCCTCGAAAAACAGACAAAGTGGTGGCATAAGCGCCACTCCAAACCCCGCCTCAATAGAAACAACGGTCATACAGACCCAGCGATAGAGCAGGGTGAGCCAGCGGACGACGAACATGGCATTGAACAACCGTCCAACCAGGGCAACACGGATAATTAATCCGAACAACCCATCCCCGGAGAAAGTAATAGTCTGGATGACCTCATGCCGGATAAGCGCCTAGAGCAGAAGAACCTCCATAAAAGGCTCGTCGCCACTGCGCGTAGCCTGAAAAAGCAGAAGCGGAAGCTCAAGACCGCGGAGGATGCACTTAGAATGAGATGGATTAAAGTGCTCAACACCGCAGATAAATACGGCGTCAGTCGCCACACAAAGAGAACCCGAAGAGAAAGCTACTGCCTGAATTTGATGAGGAGGCCTTACAGCCCCCCCCCCCAATCAAAAAACAAAGTAGCCATCCGGTCGGATAGACGACCTCATGGCCAAATAGAGCGCCAAGCGACGCCACACATAAGGCAACACACGATCCACACGAGGACTCGTATCAAAAGGACGGCCCAGTCAAATCTATCTACGGGCCAAGAAAGAGCGCTCAAACAGGCAATACAATACACCAAAATTCCAAACACCACGGCACACCCAAGTACAGGGGCGCCGCACAGCCCCTATGTTTCACCGATGAGGTGCTGGACCATGA
The DNA here is from genome assembly GCF_003073215.2 of Triticum urartu. Taxonomy (NCBI): domain Eukaryota; kingdom Viridiplantae; phylum Streptophyta; class Magnoliopsida; order Poales; family Poaceae; genus Triticum; species Triticum urartu. The sequence goes on from NC_053026.1 coordinate 586,183,713, forward strand.
ATTTCGAGAGGGATTCAAACCCGTAAACATAGAGGCATACGACGGAACGACAGACCCTGGGGTCTGGATTGAGGACTATATCCTCCATATCCACATGGCCAGAGGAGACGATCTCCACACCATCAAGTACTTACTCCTCAAGCGCAAAGGGCCAGCCCGGCATTGGCTCAAAGGCCTTCCCGAAAACACCATTGGAAGTTGGGAAGAGCTCGAGGACGCCTTTCGGGCAAATTTTCAAGGGACTTATGTCCAGCCACCAGATGCAGACGATTTAAGTCATATAACTCAACAGCCCGGAGAGTCAGCCCGAAAGCTTTGGAATAGGTTTCTTACTAAAAAGAACCAAATAGTAGACTGCCCGGACGCTGAAGCCTTAGCAGCTTTCAGACACAGCGTTCGAGACGAGTGGCTCGCCAGGCATCTCGGCCAAGAAAAGCCGAGAACAATGGCTGCATTAACAAGCCTTATGACCTGCTTTTGCGCGGGCGAGGACAGCTGGTTGGGAACGCAGCACAGGTGACCCAAGTACATTTGAAGTCAGGGACGGGAACGGAAAGCCACGACGCAGCAAAAACCAGCACCAAAATAAAGAAGATAGCCCGAAGAGCACGGCGGTAAACGCCGGATTCAAAAGCTCTCGGCGGGATCAGCAAAAGCGGCCTCTCAAAGGCAGCAGGGACGAACTGTCCAGCCTAAACAAGATTTTAGACAAGATATGTCAAATCCACAGCAACCCTGGTAAACCAGCAAATCCTACCCATAGAGAATGTTGGGTCTTCAAGCAATCCGGCAAACTCAACGCCGAACACAAGGGGCTGGATACACCAAGTGAAGACGATGACGAACCCCGCAAACAAAGCACGGGGGAACAGAAGAAATTCCCACCAGAAGTTAAAACAGTAAATGTATTATACGTGACAAAGGGGAGAAACAAAGTGGCGCCCATAGAGATAAGTGCCCCAGGGCCTATCACAACGGAGTTCCGCCAGTGGTCATCCAAACCGATCACCTTCTACCATCGGGACTACTCTGCAAGTATCCGGCATGCAGGATGGACTGCCTTGGTGTTAGACCCAATAATTGACAGATACCACTTTACAGGAGTCCTAATCGACGGCTGCAGTAGTCTAAACCTGATATATCAGGATACAATCCGCAAAATGGGGATGGACCCAACAAAAATTAGCCATAGCAATACTTCCTTTAAAGGAGTAACGCCAGGCCCAGAAGCCCGTTGCACGGGCTCCCTCCTACTGGAAGTTATCTTCAGCTTCCCCGAAAACTTCTGTAGCAAAAAGCTGACCTTCCACATCGCTCCATTTGAAAGCGGTTATCAAGCACTACTGGGACGAGAAGCTTTCGCTCGCTTCAACGCAATACCGCATTATGCGTCTCTCATGCTCAAGATGCCCGGTCCACGATGCATCATTTCAGTAAAGGGAAATATTGAGCACTCCTTGCGCGCGGAAGACTGTGCGGCTGCCTTGGCAGCCACACACTAAACTACCTTACCAACCAGAGCACCTAACAAGTCGTTAAGACCACGGACACGGCTAGACGAGTCCGGCTTATATGTATAATTGATAAAAGCCTTATGGCTATACACCCCTATGCCAGGGGCTCCACGCATATAAACAAGCGGCAATAAGGCTCAATTTTACCCATCTTAAATTCTACTTTGTTTAATATAACATACATTTTTGCACGATTGCCTTTTCAACTAAGTTCTTCTCTTTTACAGATGAACATCGTGCTACACCCGTCCAGGATACGACACAACGGAGACACAGGCGCAGACGTGCAGCAGGGAGCCGCTCCAAGGATTCTTTTTAGATTAAGACCCTGCGTAAACCGTTTTTACTGTCTCTTGTTAATACACATCCCCCGAATTCTCAGCACAACTGAGAACGAGGATGGCGTCTTGGCATGTGGCCACGTCAGAATATTGCACGTACCCGGACACCAGGGGCTTATTACAAAGGGCACTGTTCAGCCCGTTTAAAATCATAAAGACCGAATACCTTAGGGAGTGTTTCGCGTCGCGAGTTTGGCCTTATATGCATCAGCTCCAAATCATGTCTTTGGTCAAATGTTGGGTTTGCTCGACTCCTGTGTTTTGCTGCCTTACGTTCCGCTGTATCGGCTAAGGCGGCACCAGGAGAACTACTGCGATTGTGCCTCGGTTGGCCAGGCGAGCACCTCAGTAGAGAAAGCCGAAAACTGACTGTCATGATATAGGGTGAGACTAGTCAACCACTCGATGACCTAGCGGAATCTTCGGGATTCCTCCACCTTAACGAAGGGCCGTTTCCCGGCCGGGCATGTACGCGCCCCGAATTCGGATGAGCGTGGAGCCACCAGGGTCTATATAGTAGCCCCACTGTCAAACTCCTATTGCTAAGTGAAAGTGATAAAGCATTATAGTCTGATTGCCTAGTTCACTCCACTGTCACCTCCTTAAAGGACCAAGACGTTGGGTAAAGTGTGAATATGCGTCTTCTGTGAACACCCCCACATTGTATGCGTGGGGGCTGAAGCCGACGACTGCCATCTTTCAGGTTATATACATATAAACATAAACGGCCGCACAGGAGGTATCATAATTCTTGCAGACACAAGTATAAAATAGCCCTTACATCTAAGCAAAAACATTGTTTTCAATGAGAATACATGTCATTAGAACATAATATTCTTCGAGCACTGCGTCTCTATCAAACGAGCGCCTTCAAGAACTTCTTGAAAGTAGTGCTCGGCAGGTACTCGGCTTCCGTCCGAATCTTGGGCTGCAACAACGGTGGGTTCCATCTCTGCCCAGTATGTCTTCACACGGGCAAGGGCCATCCGCGCACCCTCTACGCACGCCGACCTCTTCATCGCGTTGATATGAGGCACCGCACCAAGGAAGTGCTGCACCAAACTAAAGTAACTCTTCGGCTTTGGCCTTTCCGACCACAGGTGGTCCACAACATACTTCATGGCGAGTCAGGATAACCTATTTAGCTCGGCCCATTCGGCCAGCCGATCAGTCAATGGAAGCGCATGCTCGGGACGGTTAAACTGGGACCAGAATAGCTTCTCCACTTCACGATCTTCTTGATCTCAGAAGTGTTCGGCCGCATCGGCAGCACTCGCCGCCAAATCCAAATATGCGTCCGCAGAGCTCCACAGCCGGTCCAAAGGAGCATATTTAGGATCTCCAAACTTCATCCGTAGCATATAAGGCTTCCCAGCCGCGATATCTCCGGCTTGACGCAACTCCTCCTTCATCACTCTCATCGCAGAGCGGGTATCCTTGGCCACCACCATGGCCTTCTCCAGGTCTGTCTTCTTCGCTTGATCTTCCTTTTCAAGAAGCTGGTAACGGTCGGTTGCGTTTTTCAATTCCACAGCCATCTTGGCCATTTCCTCCTTTCTTTGGCAGTGAGCAGCCTGTTCGGCTTTCAGCTCCTCTATTGCCTTTCGGGCAGCCGCATCACTTTTTCTGGCTTGTTCCTTGCCTCGGGCAAGTTCTGCCTGCAGGTTCTCCACGGCCGCAGCTCCATCTGCATTAAACACACATGTTATAGATACTGGCATCATGCTTCTCTTACCATGTGTCTCCGTAGAAATCAAATACCTTGTGCCTCGTCAAGCCTCTTGTTGACAAGCATGATGTCGGCATCTGCCACGTCTAGTTGCCATTTTAACTCGGCAAATTCAGCAGTCCGGCTGGCCACCGGACACTTCGCCACATGTATATTAAGGCGGCAAAATTAAGCCTGGGACTATGATCCTCTGCGCGCCGTCGTTTCCGCTCGCACCCAGAGTCTCAAGGGCTACTATCTACATAGGGCGCATCTTAAAGTAAGCGGCACTGTCAAAATGGTACATCATTTCACATACCTCAAGGCCCGTCAGTAGAATCATGACAACTTCATGCAACCCGCTTTCCGCGGACGAAATCCTTTCAATTACCGCACCCATTAATGTGCGGTGCTCCTCTGAGATAACTGCTCGCTCTAGCAGATCCCTCAGTACGTCTGACTGCATACCAGGCGGTACCGGACTCTTCTGATTGCTCTCTTCAAAAGCCGGATACTGAGGGTTTTGGGCGGCCGCATGACTACCTTCTGGCCTTGCCGGATCAGGAGAAACCCTCCGCGACAACACCTCGGGGTCGCCCGCCTCATGAGGCGGTACGACAGGAGGAGGCGTTCCGCTCTCCATCATCTTCGGAAGAAGATCCCCCAAAGATGAGCTCTGCTAGGAAGGGCTAAGATCTGAACTTCAAAGATAAAGGCCTTAGTTATTTTCCTCAGACGTAAAGCAAGGTTCTTCCTTGTTATTAAGTACCCTTTTACTTACAGCTCGATAGAGGGCTGATTCCCATGAGGGAATGGTGCGGCCGGGGTGTCCCCCGGTGCAGGACCCTCTGGCGAAGATTTCTTCCCCCGTTTTGGGACCATTGTCTCCGGGTCCTCAGAGGCGTTCCTATTTTTTCCCTGGGGGGAGGAAGTTTCGATTCCTCCCTTCCAGTTAACCTCCTCCCCGGAGGCGCCAGCTTGCTTGTCTCCCCCTTTATCTTCGACCGAAAGCGTTGGATAAGGCGCGATCTCCAGCATCCTGGTTAACACAGGGTCTGGCAAAGTCTCAGGGAGGGGGGCCGAACACCTGATCAACTTTGCCTTCGCTATCCACTCCTGGTTAAAAGCGGCCCTTTTAAGGGCGATGTTGCAATAAATAAGCAGATAGGAGTATTCGGATGCAGGGCTACTTACTTGGGTATCCGGGCGATTGCAGCTCAGACCCGCGTCCTCGGTGGAGTCCGGACACATAACTTGTGATCCGAAGAGCAATCTGTACATCTCATCAGGCGTCATGCCGAGGAAGTGTTGAAGAACTCGCGGTCCCTCCGGATTGAACTCCCACAGGCGGAGCGGACGACGTTTGCACGGCAGGACTCAGCGAATTAGCATGACTTGCATCACAATGACCAGACTGATATCTCTCTCGAGGAGGTCTCGAATGCGGCCTTGCAGCGTGGGCACATCCTTTGCTGGCCCCCAGTCCAGCCCCTTGTTGACCCATGACAATAGTCGTGGTGGAGGACCCGAGCAAAAGACAGGTGGGGCCACCCACTTGGTACCTCGGGGAGCTATGATATAAAACCACTTTTGTTGCCATAAACTAGGCACCTCATGGAAAGAGCCCTCGGGCCATGGGGCATCGGAGATTCTGCTTATTACGGCGCCGCTGCACTCCACGTGCTGACCCTCGATCATCTTCGGTTCTACTTTGAAGGTTTTGAGCCATAGTCCGAAGTGAGGGGTAATCCGGAGGAAAGCTTCGCACACGACGATGAACGATGAGATGTGGAGGATGGAATCCAGAGCTAAATCGTGGAAGTCTAGCCCATAATAGAACATCAGTCCCCTCACGAAGGGATCTAGCATGAAGCCTAGCCCTCGGAGGAAGGGAGATACGAACACGACGCTCTCACCGGGCTTGGGAGTAGGGATAACTTGCCCTTGGGTAGGCAGCCTATGCGGGATTTCACCGATCAGGTACCTGGCCTCCCTTAGATTTACCACGTCTTCCTCCGTTACGGAGGAAGGCATCCATCGACCTTGGGGGTTGGATCCAGACATGATTCGAGGTCCGAAGCGCCTAAACCTAAGCTTTGGGTGTTGGTACTCGAGGCGGGAGGCGGATCTGATGAGGATCTAAAGAAAAATATGCCTCGGTCCCTTTATAAAGAGGTTGAATACCGAGAGCCCTCCTTGTGACCGTTTGGGGCTTACCTTCGATCGAGAGGACATACCAACAGGCATGATTGGGTTACCCACGTCCGTATTAATGAGAATCCCGTGATAAGGGGACACGATCTCTGCTTCGACAAGACGTGCCAAGGAAACCGCCTCGCGAAACACGCTGAGGTGGACTGCAAAAAACGATTCGAAAAAGGCTTGGCTGTGGTGTGATGTCACGCTACGGAATACGTCAGCAGATTAGATTTGTGAAAATATTATTCTCTCTACGGTGGTATGTGGAACTTGTTTTGCAAAGCCGGACACGACCCTCGCGTTCAAAATCTTCTATGAAGTATTCGGAGGAGGAACCCGCCTTGCAATGCCGAAGACAATCTGCGCGCCGGAGTGATCTTCATTGAAGCCTAGTTCAGGGCCTACTGAGAGAGTCCTGGATTAGGGGGAATCCGGACAGCCAGATTATATTCTCTGGCCGGACTGTTGGACTATGAAGATACAAGATTGAAGACTTTGTCCCGTGTCCGGATGGGACTTTCCTTGGCATGGAAGGCAAGCTTGGCAATATGGATATGTAGATCTCCTTCCTTGTAACCGACTCTGTGTAACCCTAGCCCCCTCTGGTGTCTATATAAACCGGAGGGTTTAGTCCGTAGGACATATACAACAATCATACCATAGGCTAGCTTCTAGGGTATAGCCTCTCCGATCTCGTGGTAGATCAACTCTTGTACTACCCATATCATCAATATTAATCAAGCAGGAGTAGGGTTTTACCTCCATCGAGAGGGCTCGAACCTGGGTAAAAAAATCGTGTCCCTTGTCTCCTGTTACCATCCGCCTAGACGCACAGTTCGGGACCCCCTACCCGAGGTCCGCCGGTTTTGACACCGACAACCAGATTCAATGATATATGTGCTCCTTGATTCAAGTTTAGTTTTATTTTTTGTTGAATAAAAGGCCTATACCAGTGCTTGATACATCCTTGTGCATCAATTCTATATCAAATTCAGAAATTAATTTGAGAAACATGTGCATCAAGATACGGACCTATACCCCTTCACCAAACAACTTTTAATACATCAATTCTATAAACTATACTAGTGCATCAAGATCAGAATCTATGCTAGTACATCAAGTTCAGAAATTAATTTGGTGCATCAAGTTCAGAATTCTATAAACATTTTTTAGATGCTAATCTGGTGAAACAATCCACTTCACAGTTTTAGAAATGCATGTAACTTGAGAAACATGTACTCATGCATCCACTTCAGAAACTATAGTAGTTCATCTAGTTGGGAAACTAGTTTAATGAAGTTTTTAGTGAGTAGTACTAGTACAATAGATGAATGAACAGTAGTATGGGTTACCATTTTGTGGCTTCTGCGATGTGGTACACCAAGCAGAGTTCCTCAATGCACAACTGCAGGACTGCCGCCATTTGTGGAGGTTCATCATCGCTGGTGTACTCCACATCAACTCCGATGAAGCTCGAATACAAGCTGCCGCCCTTCATCCTAAGCATGCTCATCACCTCGTCGTCCTTGTCTGATTCACTGGTGCAGACGATCTCCAGCGTCTCCTTGCTGTGGTGCTCAACCTCTGTGAGGGTTCTCGTGTACTCGCACTTCTTGCCGGGGACGTGAACGTCGACGAGGTTGCTTCTCTTGTCAGACAGCTCGACATGATGACGCTTGGCGGACGGTTCCTCCGCCATCGCCTTCCTCCGATGACTGTGGGCTTGGGAGAGAGAAGTTTTTGGTTTGTGTGCAGTGGAGATTGAAGCGGCAATGGTGGTTCTATGAATGAGGCAGAGATGGAAGACAATGGTGTTTTTTGTAGTGCGTTGACGGGGATGTGTGGGAGGTGGTTTGTTAGGGGCATGGGTGTGGTGGTCGTGGGGGTCCCCGTTTGCAGTCTCTTGCGGCAACCGCTCAGTGGGTGGCGCGGGTGGTGGCCTGGAAGAAACAACAATCCAAGTCAAAGGGTTTTACTGCTGCACTGACTAGTCTTGTCAAGCTGTACTTATGACCTGCTAAACCCCACTTGCACGTCTGAGGGGTTGTGATGATGGCATTTTGCACTATTTAGGTGACGTATGATTTGTGATGTTTTTCCGTGTCGATGTTAAGTATTGTTTTTCCACTAAAGTCTTATAGACTAGTTTATCTCAAAACATTTTTTCAGTGCCCTGGGTTATAGACTAGTTTATAGATTTGTTGCTCAAAACTGGTACTTATTTTATTTTCATCTGTACTAACCTAAGTTAGGCCTTTATAGTTTTTGTATTCTCATTTTAGTGCACTTAAGGTTTAGTGATGTGTGAACTGAAATGTAATTTCATACAGTGTGCGGTTTTGAAATTTGGTGTCACAGTGGTGTGAGTGGCCTCGCTGATCCTGCTTTTTTAGTACTGATGTCATATGTATGTTTGAACTGAGTTTTTTTGGTTTTTTGGGTGGGTTGGGGGATTGAGATTATTTTACAACCAGATCGTTCGTTTGAGGTGTGGACAAATTTTATATAAATAATAAATTTAGCAGAATTGACAAATAAATTCTATTTGAACTTCTATAAATAAGAAATTTAGCATAATTGACAAAATTGACAAACATTATATGTTTGAACTTCTTTTATTTTAGTAGTTGAACTTTTCAGACTTTATATAAATAAGGAATTTAGCATAATTGACAAACTTTATATGTTTGAACCTTTTGCATTTTAGTAGTTGAACTTGAAAGTAATATTTAATTCGGTTTTTTAAATTATGTACATTTAACAGATAGGCTATTAAGTTCTCTTCTTTTTAGAGGTTCATTGTTTTTGTATCATATTTTCTCCTCTTTTTTTATCATCCGTGGTGCAGAGCTAAAATTATTTTCATTTATATTTTTCGTATTTAAAGTTATTGCCTGCGAACTAGTATTTGAATTTATATATTTTCAGTTTTGAACATTTTTCTTGTAGTTTATATTTTTCTTTGCCCCGCCCTCTGGTTTGTTTAACTAGGCTTATTGTTGGGGTTGTAGTCGATGGAGGCTATTGGGCCGTTTTCCAGCCCAGATAGCTCGTCTGCGCGGCTGTGCAGTGCGGTGTGCGCATGCGCTCTGGGTTTAGTCCCACCTCACTAGTCGAGGGGGCTCCGGACCTGTTTATAAGCGCAGCCGAGGCTCACTGTTCGAACTCCTCTGAACACTTACCTGAGCGCTTATACACGGCGCTCGCTCTCTCTCATGACCTCTGGGCCCTGGTCGGTGGGCCCTGTGTTGTGCGGATTACTAGGGATTCGCCCATGGGCTCAAGTTCAAGTATCTAGAAGCGACAGGGCCTGCGCCTGACCTTGGGCGGTCAATTTTTTCTTTTTTTGTTTGTTTGAATCTAGTACTTGACTCCACGAGTAACTTGGACTGATAGTTTTTTGTTCTACTTCTTGTCAGTTTTGTGAAAGTGTAATATTTTTCATTTGAATTTTTTGCCTTCTGTTTTGTGTTTGTTTTTGTGATTATTCTCAAGGGTCTTCTGGTGTCATTTTCAGAACTATGGTACTTGCGTGTAGACTTAGTTGTACTGATAGTCCATTCATAGTAGCGCTTACGGACTGATGCTTCTTTGTACTTTTTATTGTAGTAAGTATGTATTGTCCGATCAAGTGTAGTAGTACTGTCATTCTTAATCTAAAAGCGACCAACATAAGTGTGTGCTGATGCTTCTTAACTTTTTCTGTTTGTAGTACTTGTTAATTTTCTAGCAGCTACATATGAATGAGAACACTACATGAAGTACTAAGAATCTTTGCTTCAACTTTTGAAGTGTTGTTAAGCAACTCAAATTGTGCTGATTATTTTCAACGTTATGTTTTCTATACAATACTGAATTGAAACTAGACATGGAACAACGTTGTGTGATCAGTTGCTTCATAACTAGTACTTTAGAGCAGCCACAAAGTTCCATTCAGAAGCAACTTTTTGAATTATGATGGATTAACAACATATGAAGCTACCAAACTTATATAATGAAACACGCAGAACATTGTACTTGATGACATAAGTAACTTGTTCAACGATGAAAAGCACGACAAAATCATACTGGTTCAACCCAACAAGAGCAAACTACCAATTCGAAACAACAAGATAAAAGTCAAGCACAAGCGGAAGGAAAACGAAGGCAGGCTCTGATGTATCTTCATCCCATAAAGGGGCAATAGTGGTGGTCGTAGAATTTCTCAGCCTCCCGCTCTTTTGCAAATTCCGAACCATCTGTGATGTAGTCGATTATGATCCATGACTTGTACGTGGTGTACGCATCTACTCCTGCGTACTCGATGAGGTTGTCTAGCAGTGGGCTGGTCCCCCACAGTTTGTGGTCTTCCTGCGTGTTGATGTTCTTCTTCATGCCTTTGTAGAATGGGTGGATGATGCTGGCTGCAACATCAGTCAAGGAGTCGTACTCTTTTCCGGTGTATGAAACTCTCCACTTGTGTTGAATGTCAATGAAGTTGTTGGGGTTAATCTCCAAACCGGACAACTTCAGCTTCTCATTGTCGCTTTCAATGCTGAAACCGGCAAATGTGAACAACGTCTCATGCTGCAGCATGTCGTTCAGGCGCTTGGGCCTGCAAGGGGAGAGACATTTTGAAAATTAGCATTACTTCGATGTTTGAATTATTCATTTTTGTTTTGTTTTACAACTGATGAATCCATGATGTAGTTGTCTATGTAGGATAAATAATGGATGAATGTACTTCAAAAACTAGTAAAAAAAGTTCTGAAATTAAATTCAAGTACATCATGTTATTTTTCTTTTTGAATTATACATAGTTTCAGTCAATGTTGTATGTTCTGCTTTGGTACTAGTTTAGTTAACTTTTGTTGATAAGACATAACCAGTGCTTCTCCAAGTCCTTAGTTTATTTTCTTATGAAAATAACATTAGATCAAATTCAGAAAATACTTCACTACACCAAGTTCAGAAACATCTTTTTAATACATCGAGTACAGAAACTACACTATTGGATCAAGTTCAGAAAATAAACTAGTCCATCAATTTTAGAAATTAATCTTCCGCAAGATTTTCCAAATAGTAATCCAGTGCATCAGGTTCAAAAATGCATTTATAGTGTATCTACTTGAGAAAATGCAGTAGTGCATCCACTTTTCACAAACCACACTAGTACATCTAGTTGGGAAACAAGTCTGATGAAATTTTTAGGAGACAGTACTAATAAAACAGATAAACCAAACAGGGCAAATGAGTAGGATGGCTCACCATTTTGTGGTCGCTGCGATGTGGTACACCAAGCAGAGCTCGTCTATGCACAACTGTAGGACTGCTGCCATTTGGGGAGGTTCATCTTTCCTGGTGTAGTGCACACCAACGTCGACGATCCTACGACGCTAGCTGCAAGCCTTTCTCCAGAGCTCGGAGATCACCTCATCGGCCTTGTCTGGTTTGCAGGTGCAGATGATCTCCAGCGTCTCCTTGCCGTGGAGCTCAACCCCTATGAGGGTTTTGGTGTACTCCCGCTTCTCGCTGGGGACGTGAACGTCGATGAGGTTGTTGCTCTTGTTCGACGGCTCACCTTGATGACCCTTGGCGGACGGTTCCTCCGCCATCGCCCTCCTCCGTCGGTTGTGGGCTTGGGAGAGATAAGTTTTTGGTTTGTGTGCAGTGGAGATGGAAGGGGCAATGGTGGTTTCTGGCAATGAGGCAGCACTACTAGGGAAAAGCCTAGCAGCAGCGAGGGTTTTGGGCCTCTCAGTAGCGCGGGTACTGGCACTACTAATAAGGCGCTACAGCTATTGCTTAGCAGTAACACGTGCCCGCACGCGCTACTGCTAGGACAAGTAGCTGCAGCGTTTGTTCAATCCCACGCTACTGCTAATGTAACTACTGGCAGCGCGTTTTCTATCCATCGCTACTAGTATTCTTTTTTTAGTGTATTTATGCGCCGTCATACAAATATTGGTACAATACCAGTTATGAGGTTTACATCATTACATCCATAACAGTGTGTCAAATGAAGGTGGATTAGTTTCAAGTGGAGGCAATATGTGGTGCATGTCAAAAGTATACTAGAAATCCAAACTTGATCTAGTTTGGACTAGTAGTACTTTCGATGTGCACCACATGTTGCCTCCACTTGAATCTAATCCGCCAACACAAGCTATTTAATCATCATCATAGTCATTACCACCAACATTAGCTATTTAATCATCATAGTCATAGTGTAGCACACATCATCGTCTTCAAACTCTCATTCTAGCTAGCTAATCACCACCAACACTAGCTAATAATAATCATCGTAGTCATTACCACCAACACTAGCTATTTTATCATCATAGTAATAGTGTAGCACATCATCATCCTCAATCTCATTTCTAGCTAGCTAATCACTCCTGCTGCTCTCTCTTAGGTAAAATAACATAAAACATGTGTAGCTCTCCTCCTTGATCAAGTTGGAGCATGCAGATGAACCTGTCTCCTAATTTTGGGTAGCACATCTGTTTGCTACCCCCTAGTACTTCTCTGCGCTCCCCCATCACATATTTGGTCCAGTCTTGCACTATTAAGCATTCATCGCTGATCTTGAATGCACTAAAGTAACATGTAGGATATCTTGGCCGTAAGCTAATAATACTCATGGTACCTTTAGTCTCGATCCCATAAGGCACAACATTCATCGGGAGTCCCTGTTGAAGAACATCGTATGGTAACATACTTAGTAATGAAGTTTAGCTTCACAAATAATGTATGGAAAAGATGCACTAAGGACAAATAGTAAAAATCTTACCATCCTTCCTAAATAGATGTGACCGTAGTTCATTACGAACACTATTGGTCGCACGTTTTCAGTACTAACATTTCTAAGTCCAGGAAGAAAATTTGTCTTGACAGTATCAAGATCCTCAAGCCATGAAACATAATGACTTAGCTCCTCGCAGTTTAGTTCAGCTCCAGGACAGTAGTAGGTCCTGTCTACCAAGGGCTGGACATGTTTGCTTGCACCGAAATAAGCTGACAATACAAATTAGTTGTCAACTATTTTTGAATAAACAATATCAAAGACATAAATATGGTTGAGAAACTTACATAATGGTGTAACTGGAGGCGTCTGCACATCAATCCAGATGTCGGTATTACCTTGAATATCATCTTCCGGACGAATATCAAAGGTGATAACCATATCAGGCTCAAATGCATAAGTCTTGCATAGTGCTCGCCATGTTTTGCATCCAAAATAGGTGTAGTCGTCTGAATTGTATAATTCTGCATGGAAAATATAACCATGCTCGGTCTTCAAGTAAACATTCTTTACCTCCATAGTATGACTGAAACCTATCTTATCCAATACAAAAATTCTTGCATGGCAGGGGATACGCTAGTAGAATAGTAAAAAAATATAAGTTGAAGCAAATGAAGCAGATGTCATTGTGACTTACTGTATCCACTTCGAAGTAATTGTCCAGCTTGATGCTGAAGCGCATATCATCATCTAAGAAGATTCCGTCGCACAAGCCGCGCTTGTCTTCGCAGTATTTGCAAATACCGAAATCCTTTTTGTCGTCAGACATTTCCTATGTTCATAGTTAAAACATTAATTGAAAATCGACAGAAGACAACTACCAGGATACTCAACACACAAATCTGGGGCACTCGATATTTCCTACATATTCTGGCAAAAGTCATGCTAAAATTCACGGAAAAATCCGGCATGACCTTTGCTAAAAAAGGACATACCGAGCGCCTGAAATTTGCTGGAACGAAAATGAATCAACACTCCGGCAAAACATAGGCCACTCGGAGGTGTAACCTGCAAACATGACCAGCCACTTGGATATTGTGCAACACAAGATATACATTTCAAAATATCTTATAGGACTCAAATTAGCATGCATTCAATAAGCAAAAGTAAATCATCTCATGCGTCCGTACATCGTCGAATATTATCACTAATACATCCCGAATAGTGTCATACATATAACATCACTAGTACAACTAAAACCCTAGCACAGGACGGGTATTGGCGCGGGCGGTGGACACCCACAGAGAAGGAACCATCACGGGATCATAGCTCCAGTGAGATCCCTGGAGAACCTGCCAGATATTAGAGAACATGTGCTCCAATGCAAACAAGTAACGACGGACGTGCGCGTCCTCCTCACTGACACGGTGACGCACCACCTCCGCGGAGTCCTCGAGCCTCTGGACCGTCACTGGCCCACGCGACCGCCACCAAAGAAGGTTCGGGTCAATGACAGGCTGGCTCCTCACCAACCTGCGCCCCCTGGTAGGTAGCGTCTCCCAGTACCACCCCGGCGGAGCCAGGTCCCGGACATGGCCCATCTGGTCAAGCAGGTGTCGTCCTCCGCCGACTCGATGATGAGGATGTGGGATAGGCATCGTCCACGTCGATGCGAGAAAATTGCTTTAACTAAAAAATAGCAACAAGTCCTTACTAACGAGTTCTATTAATTCAATTAGTTCTTACTAAAAATAAACTTACTATAAATAATACTCATGGTACCTAATACCTAATTAGTACCTAGTTTTTACTAACTAATTAGTACCTAGGAACTACTGCCCTAATTACCATATAAGTAATTAACTAACTAGCACTAAAAATAGCCTAGGGTTCATACTAACTAGCACTAAATAGCTAGGGTTCATACTAAGCAGAGAAGAGGGATCGGAAGGGGAGAGTGCTTACAGAGGGCGGGAGAGAGATGGGGTCGGGGGAGACGGCGGCACCGAGGCACGACGAGGCGGGGGTGGGGGAGACGGCGGTGAGGCAGGGTCGGGGGAGACGGTGGCGAGGCGGGGTCGGGGGAGACGGCAGCAAGGCGGGGTCGGGGGAGACGGCGGCGAGGCGGAGGCAAGGCGGGGGCGGGGGAGAAGGCGGCGAGGCGGGGTCGGGGAGACGGCGGCGAGGCGGAGGCGACGAGGAATAGTAGAGGAGAATTGGGGGAGGAAGCAGAGGAGAGGGAAGTCTGGCCGCGCGGGGGGTTAGGTGAAAACAGCTTTAACAGTAGCGTGGAGAGGCAAAACATGCTGCTGCTAAAATCCGTAGTAGTAGCGCTGTTTGTAGAAGGGCGCTACTACTATACCTAGCACGTCGGGAACGGTGTGGCAATTATAGTAGTAGCGCGTTCTGTCCCTGACGTGCTACTGCTAAGCCGGTAACAGTAGCGCCGTTCTAGCAGAAGCGCTACTGCTAAGTAGCAGTAGCGCCTCTTTTTAACAATCGCTACTGGTAACATTCTGTGTGTAAGGTTTTCCCTAGTAGTGCAGAGATGGAAGACAATGGGGTTTTTTGAAGTGCATTGACGGGGATGTGTGGGAGGCGGTTTGTGGGGGGCATGGGTGTGGTGGTCATGGGGGTCCCCGTTTGCAGTCTCTTGCGGCAATCGCTCAGTGGGTGGCGCGGGTGGTGGCCTGGAAGAAGCAACCATCCAAGTCAAAGGGTTTTTACTGCTGCACTGACTAGTCTTGTCAAGCTGTACTTATGACCTGCTAAACACCACTTGCATGTCTCAGGGGTGGTGATGATGGCATTTTACTGTAGCACAGATTCGTCTTGTCAAACTATACTTATCAGCTGCTTATCCCACTTGCACGTGTCAGGGTTGGTGATGATGGAGGTCTGTACTCCTCTACTGTGGTACTTGCACTGGTGATTGAAGTGTAATTGAACTTACCAAATACCAGTGAGACTATGTGTGATGCTAATGTGAGATAATCTCTGAGTATTTTTTACAGATAAATTAGATTTTCATCAGTACAGGATGTATTATATTTGCATTTTGCTTGAGGTAATTATTTTTATGTAATGATGGTCTTTCCGAATTGGGACTGGCAGAAGCAGACATAGCTTTGTTTTTTTAAAACATTGTTTTTTTGAGGTGTTCACGGGTGTGTTTGTTTTACTATGCATTTGCACTGACGACTGAGAATTATCAGTACTAATGTAGTATAAGAGTTTAAATTTTCCTTAACATATTTTTGCTGAGTTACTGGTCGACAGTAGTGTTTGTGTCAGATAAATCCAGATAAGTTTTTTCAAATGTATTTTTGACTGCATTCAAAAGGATTATCAAATGGTTTACATAATAATGTCACTGGTCCTGCGGGCACAAATCACAAATTATATCAGTACTGATGTGTACTCTGCCTTGTACTGACGACTCAGAATTATCAGTACTGATGTAGTATAAGAGTTTAAATTTTCCTTAACATATTTTTGCCGAGTTACTGGTCGACAGTAGTGTTTGCGTCAAATAAATCCAGATAAGTTTTTTCAAATGTATTTGTGACTGCATTCAAAAGGATTATCAAATGGTTTACATAATAATGTCACTGGTCCAGCGGGCACAAATCACAAATTATATCAGTACTGATGTGTACTCTGCCTTGTACTGATGATTGAGAATTATCAGTACTGATGTAGTACAAGAGTTTAAATTTTCCTTAACATATGTTTGCTGAGTTACTGGTCAACAGTAGTGTTTGTGTCAGATAAATCCAAATAAGCTTTTTCAAATGTATTTACGACTGCATTCAAAAGGATTATCAACTGGTTTACATAATAATGTCACTAGTCCAGCAGGCACAAATCACAAATTGTATGTTAACTATAGTACTGATCGAGAAATCGACGATAAAGCTAAATAAGTTTTGGTAAGAACACTGTTTCTGAAATGTTTCCACATTGTGTGTCGAGGCAGCTGAGACTACAAGCTTATTTTTTAGTTGACGCAGCAGCATAACCACTATGTATTGTTCAGTCTTGAGCTTCTCCGAATTGGCCCCGAATTTTGTGCCTTGCCGGCGCCCTTTCCTGGTTGAGCCTTGGCAGCTTCATTGTTAGTTTTAGTTTCCTCATCCCCGACACTGTCATCTTCATTGTCTTCATCTGATTGGTTGTCATTCTTGTGAAACTCTTCTTCTTCATCATCTTCATTTGATTTTTTGGAACTCTGCATCTTGCCCTATTTCTGTTCAGCACCACTGACCTCCTTGCCCACTTTGCATGTGCGAGCATTATGCCCATCAGTTCCCCCACACTTGCGGCAAGTGTAGCTGCTACATGTGTCGTCTCCATTGGTAGATACCTGGGCGGCTCCAATCTGCTTCTACAGCGTTTGCTTGTTGACAGTGGCATTTGTGCGGAGTGGGAATGTGCGGTAGTTATGGTTGGTCACGACATTGCAGAATCCGCATGCCCTTATCCTGAGAGGTCTGCCGTCCGGGACAAATTCCACGTGCCTGATGGGGCTTTTTGGCTGCTGCTTTCGCTGCTTTTGCTGCTTGCGTCTTACTCTTCCTCCCCTTTGAGTTTGAGAATATGTGTGGTTGAATCACCCTTTCTTGCTACTGCTGGTAGGATGTCCTGTTGTCATGTTATTCGCCTACAGCACCATCAAGCTCATGGTCTTGCATGTGAGCATGTTGGTGCTCTTGAGTGTGCACATGGGCAAGCTTTGGTTGCTGTTGCTCCGCTTCCTCGTTGTCGAACGGGTCAATAGCTCCCAGATAGTTCATCTCGGATAACGTTGTAGCAATATCCTGCTCAATGGCCTCATTGCCCGCGACACCTCCGTTTTCAGCAGAATGCATGGCGTCGAGTTCTTGTTCAAGTTTGTCCATGACGACCCGTGCCCTCGCCATTTGCTCTTGGCTTCTCAAGCTTTTTCTGTGCACCCTCATGTTCAGCGTCAGGAGTGAGCTTTCAATGCATTATTAGGATGCCTTGTTTGACGCTACTATCCTCAAGTCATTTCTGTTGAATGTTGGCTGGATGTTTGGGCGTTTGGTGTATCTCTTGAGGATGTATTTCTCTGGAACGCTGGCAGCCTTAGTTGTCTGCATCATGCACAGGACATGCACGCAGAAAAGACCTGTATTTTTTTGGGAGGAGGTGCATGTTTTTTTGTCATTTCTTTCGAACAAAAACTTTGCAAAGAAAGTAGTTTAGTATGTAACATCTTTTTTTAGTCCTTACATGTGTGGTTCCATAGCTTGGACTCGCACTCATATGTTTCTCCCACGGGGTCTGCAACCACCTGGAACGCGTGCTGAACCCACACATATAGTTTTTGCGGGTTGTTGTAGCGCACGAGGTACTTTGTGGGCTTTTTCGTCTCTGTCGCCGTGAAGAGAGTGCTCAGTTTTAGCCTATTTCTGATCTCGTTGTACACAGCTCGTGAGTAAAGCTTTGCCATCTGGGTGTCAAACCCATAGAAGGTCAGTGTGTTTTGTTCCTTCTGCACATGCAAGAGTGATGACCAAATTATTAGTTTTCTCGAATCAAAAACTTGTCTAACTAATAAAGTTCTACTTTAGTAAGCATGTTATTTTGTCTAATGAGAGGTGATAGAGCTATACCCGATTACCCATTGTCTCCTGGTTCTCCGTTTGCCTCCTGGTTTTGACACAGGAGTTTACCTGGCTGACAAACTGGTGGAGGTTTTGTCTCTCACTTATGAAGTTCTTCTTGAGCACATAGTTCATGCTCTCACTTCGTTGTGTGGACGTGATTTTGGCGCAGAAAATTTCTTTGAAGTAGGATGATATCCATCTCTCACGCTCGTTCCACATGCCCACCATCGTGGCATTATCATGGAGGTTGTACTTCTCCATGAGTCCTTTCCAGGCAGCCTCAAACTCAGTTGGCATGAGGGGCTAGTTGAGCATTGATGTGAATTCATCCTTAAAATCTTCATGGAGGTTGTACAGGTATGCGAGGTGTTCCCTGTACTTCTTAATAATGTGCCAGCGACACAACTTGTGTACCCTGTTCTTGAAAGCATATGGGATCGCCAAAGCCATTGTCGGGCACTGGTCTGGTAATGAGAAAAGAGACGTGGAGTGGTCAGCGGATGGTGGTGCATATGTACCAATAGAACTAAGTTTTGGGGGTGGTGGTTGGGGGTGGTTTTGGCGGTTGTACCTATGAGGATGCATGTAGGAGCCTTCCCTCTCATGCACCTTAAAAAAGTCTTGAACAACCATTTGAATCAACCTGCATCCTCTTCTCTTATCAGGGTGAAACCAAAGAATGTAGTCTGTAAGTGGTTGTTAGTACCCACCAACACCCCAAGTGGCATATGGTACTTGTTGGTCTTATATGTGGTGTCAAATGTTACGCAGTCACCAAAGTCCTAATACGCCCCTCGGCAGCTTGCATTCGCCCAGAATATGTTATTAACTCTGTCGGACTCATCAAGTTGCATGTCACAAAGGAATTCCCTGTTTATAGCTTTCATCTCCCTAAAGAAGTTGACAGTCTTTAGGACATCAGCCACATCATCCATCCTTGAATTCTTTGTTTTTCTGCATATTAAAGGTGAACAGTCATTAAAAATGCATGTTGAACTGGCGTCAGGTCATGCGTTGCGTAATATGTTTGTATTGACAGAGGAAACAAGACGGAGGGGGTTTATGGGGGGATAACAAGTTTGTACTTACAGGTTAATCAGGTCTTTGGCATTCATTTCGAGGAAGTAGCTACTGGGGTCATCGCCACCCAGTATGCTCATGATTTGCGCGTGCTCAACGCCTTTGAACTGCAGGTACTTGACGTACTCCAAAATTGTTTTTTCAAAGTTTTTGTGGGAGTGCAAGAAGACAAGCATTTGCGGGGAGAGTTGTAGCCTGTGGTTGTGTTCCCATGCTATCTCTTTTATGACAAGTGTTCCATCCTTTTCCGTCTTCAGCCTCATTTTAGCCCCGTAGTTAGTCCTGTCTGTTGTTTTGTTCCGCTGTCTATTTGCTTCTGACATCTTCAATTCATAGACTCCATAGCATGTGCAATAAAGGAAGACTCTGGTCTTAACCTTGGAGCCTTCCCTAACAGCAAAACCCATGTGCTTTGCATAGATGTTGTAGAAGTCCTTTGCTTATTTGAAAGTTTTAAAGCGCATCTCTAGCCTTGGCACAACGTAAGCTTCGATGTTAGGTGGCTGCACGCAACAGTGAACAAAACAAAAACACAGTTATTTTAATGTTAGGTGGGGTTGCCACAGTACCATGTTATGGACTGTTACTGTACGTTTTTGTTTTAAATTGATAGTTACACGTGTGTAGCTCTGTGCTGCCTCCGGTGTTTGCTATTCATCCTGGTGTATGGGCACGGGTGGTGTCACCCTTGGCACATGCAGCAATGCATCTCTTGGAGGGAGCAATGTGGACGAAGCTCCCCGTCTCTCATTGTATGTCTGTCTCCCCTCAGATTTGTTGTGAGGTTGCTCTTGTCTATACGGCTCATATCTTGTACTTTGGACCCTGCTAGAGTTGCCAAAATGTCTGTCTCTTTGGCTTGGCCTTCCGGTTGAAACAACTTTTGCAACACGGATGATTGATGTTGACGGAGCGACTGGTGGAAGCCTGTGTGTCCTTGCCTTTCTGCATGCGCTAGGGAATGAAAACATTTGTTGTTGGGGAAATTTTTGACCTTGTTGCAACCCAGTAGTGGAAAAGCTTGTATTCCCAGATATCGGTGTTTGCTGCATAGAAGAACTTGTCTGCGCTTCTGATGATTCAGGTGTAGCTTGAAATCTGCCTGTATTGTTGAAGTATCCAGGTGCTATTTCTGGTGTTGCCCAACTAGGCGGTGCCCCGTATCTTCTTGGCTCATCAACCCCTCGCTGCGTGTGTTGCCTTGCATATTTTTCCAATGACATTCAACAATTTTCGGATTAATCTTTTCTGCATTTTTGTCGTATACATGCTATGGGTAACATGTAATGCACTGAAGGCAATGTACATGTTGAACTTGCATCACTGGCCGTTATTAAACTTTTATCTCTAAACTGATGAATGTACATGTTCAGCACTGATGTACTGATCATCAGCACTGCTTCTAAACTGTAATTGAACTTCATCTGTTATGGAAAGTTTTTTATCTTTTCCCCTATAACTGATGCATCAACAGTTGGTGGAGTGCTTCCAAGTTGAACATTGAACTTCAGATATGTATGGATATGCATATATATAAAACGGATGCATCAACAATTGGTGGACTGCTTGCAAATTGAACATTGAACTTCAGATATGTATGGATATGCCTATATATAAAACTGATGCATGCCTTCTCTTTTTTCATCTATAACTCATGCATATTAGAGGTAGCATATTGGCTTGTACTGAAGCTAGCATGTTAGAGGTACTGACAGTAACCTCGACATCCAAATTGTGCATCAAGTGGTAGGGGTGTAATGAACTGATTGAAGCATTTGCAATGTACTATCAAGTTCTGCATCATAGGAACATGTGTCACTAATGCAGCACACATGTAGCACTGATGAATCTTGATAGTGTAACTTGGTAGGCAGAGCATAGTGTGTGCATTTTTTAAACTGAATATTGTCCATACACTACTAGGGAAAAGGCTAGCAGCAGCGCGTGTTGGAAATATGCCCTAGAGGCAATAATAAAATGGTTATTATTACATTTCCTTGTTCATGATAATTGTCTATTGTTCATGCTATAATTGTGTTATCCGGAAATCGTAATACATGTGTGAATACATAGACCACAACATGTCCCTAGTGAGCCTCTAGTTGACTAGCTCGTTGATCAGTAGATGGTTACGGTTTCTTGACCATGGACATTGGATGTCATTGATAACGGGATCACATCATTAGGAGAATGATGTGATGGACAAGACCCAATCCTAATCATAGCACAAGATCATGTAGTTCGTCTGCTAGAGCTTTTCTTATGTCAAGTATCAGTTCCTTAGACCATGAGATTGTGTAACTCCCGGATACCGTAGGAATGCTTTGGGTGTACCAAACGTCACAACATAACTGGGTGGCTATAAAGGTGCACTACGGGTATCTCCGAAAGTGTTTGTTGGGTTGACACGAATCGAGACTGGGATTTGTCACTCCGTGTGACGGAGAGGTACCTCTGGGCCCACTCGGTAGGACATCATCATAATGAGCTCAGTGTGATCAAGGAGTTGTTCACGGGATGATTTGTTATGGTAATGAGTAAAGAGACTTGCCGGTAATGAGATTGAACAAGGTATCGGGATACCGACGATCAAATCTCGGGCAAGTATCGTACCGATAGGCAAAGGGAATTGTATACGGGATTTATTGAATCCTCGACATCGTGGTTCATCCGATGAGATCATCAAGGAGCATGTGGGAGCCAACATGGGTATTCAGATCCCGTTGTTGGTTATTGACCGGAGAGTCGTCTCGGTCAGTTATGTGTGTCTCCCGAACCCGTAGGCTCTACACACTTAAGGTTTGATGACGCTAGGGTTATTAGGAAGACTTATATGTGATTACCGAATGTTGTTTGGAGTCCCGGATGAGATCCTGGACGTCACGAGGAGTTCCAGAATGGTCCAAAGGTAAAGATTTATATGTGGGAAGTTGTCATACGGTCACCGGAAAAGTTCGGGGGCATATCGGTATTGTACCGGGGCCACCGGAGGGCTTCCGGGGGTCCACCGGGAGGGGCCACCTCTCCCGGAGGGCCTTATGGGCTGTAGGTGGAAGGGAACCAGCCCCAAGTGGGCTGGGCGCATCCCCCCTTGGGCCCATGCGCCTAGGGTTTGGGGGGAAACCCTAGAGGGGGCGCCCCCCTTGCTTGGGGGGCAAGCCCCCTCCCCTTGGCCGCCGCCCCCCCTCTAGATCTCATCTAGAAGGGGCCGGCCCCCTTCCCCCTTCCCCTATAAATAGAGGGGCGAGGGGAGGGCTGCACACCACATCCAAGGCACAGCCCCTCCCCTCCCCAACACCTCCTCCTTCGTTAAGAGCTTGGCGAAGCCCTGCCGGAGTACTGCTGCTCCACCACCACCACGCCGTCGTGCTGCTATTGGAGCTCTCTTCCTCAACCTCTCCCTCCTCCTTGCTAGATCAAGGTACGGGAGACGTCCTCGCTCTGTACGTGTGTTGAATGCGGAGGTGCCGTCCGTTCGGCGCTAGGATCATCGGTGATTTGGATCACGTCGAGTACGACTCCATCAACCCCGTTCTCTTGAACGCTTCCGTGCGCGATGTACAAGGGTATGTAGATTCTCTCCTATCTCTCTCGTTGCTAGATGACTCCATAGATTGATCTTGGTGATGCGTAGAAAATGTTGTATTTCTGCTACGATCCCCAACAGTGGTATCAGAGCCAGGTTTATGCGTAGTTTCTATGCACGAGTAGAACACAAGTTGTTGTGAGCGTCGATTTTGTCAATTTACTTGTCGTTACTAGTCTTATCTTGATTCGGCGACATCGTGGGATGAAGCGACCCGGACCAACCTTACACGTACACTTACGTGAGACAGGTTCCACCAACTGACATGCACTAGTTGCATAAGGTGGCTAGCGGGTGTCTTTCTCTCCCACTTTAGTCGGATCGGATTCGATGAAAAGGGTCCTTATGAAGGGTAAATAGAAATTGGCATATCACGTTGTGGTTTTGGCGTAGGTAAGAAACGTTCTTGCTAAGAAACCTATAGCAGCCACGTAAAAATTTGCAACAACAATTAGAGGACGTCTAACTTGTTTTTGCAGCTTATGTCGTGTGATGTGATATGGCCAAAAGGATGTGATGAATGATATATTTGATGTATGAGATTAATCATGTTCTTGTAATAGGAATCACGACTTGCATGTCGATGAGTATGACAACCGGCAGGATCCATAGGAGTTGTCTTAATTTATTTATGACCTGCGTGTCAACATAAACATCATGTAATTACTTTACTTTATTGCTAAACCGTTAGCCATAGTAGTAGAAGTGATAGTTGACGAGACAACTTCATGAAGACACGATGATGGAGATCATGATGATGGAGATCATGGTGTCACGCCGGTGACGATGATGATCATGGTGCCCCGAAGATGGAGATCAAAAGGAGCAAAATGATATTGGCCATATCATGTCACTATTTGATTGCATGTGATGTTTATCATGTTTTACATCTTATTTTCTTAGAATGACGGTAGCTTAAATAAGTGTTCCCCCTAACTGTGCACCGTTGCGAAGGTTCGTTGTTTTGAATCACCACATGATGATCGGGTGTGATAGATTCTAACGTTTGAATACAACGGGTGTAAGCCAGATTTACACACGCAATACACTTAGGTTGACTTGACGAGCCTAGCATGTACAGACATGGCCTCGGAACACGGAAGACCGTAAGGTCGAACATGAGTCATATAGGAGATACGATCAACATGAAGATGTTCACCGATGATGACTAGTCCGTCTCACGTGATGATCGGACACGGCCTAGTTGACTTGGATCATGTATGACTTAGATGACTAGAGGGATGTCTGTCCGAGTGGGAGTTCATTAAATAATTTGATTAGATGAACTTAATTATCATGAACTCAGTCTAAAATCTTTACAATATGTCTTGTAGATCAAATGGCCCACGCTAATGTTGCCCTCAACTTCAATGCGTTCCTAGAGAAAACCAAGCTGAAAGATGATGGTAGCAACTATACGGACTGGGTCCGGAACTTGAGGATCATCCTCATAGCTTCCAAGAAAGCATATGCCCTTGAAGCACCGCTAGGTGATGCACCAGCCCCAGCAAACCAAGACGTTATGAATGCTTGGCAGACCCGTGTTGATGATTACTCCCTGGTTCAATGCGGCATGCTTTACAGCTTAGAACCGGGGCTCCAAAAGCGTTTCGAGCAGCACGGAGCATATGAGATGTTCCAAGAGCTGAAAATGGTTTTGCAAGCTCATGCCCGGGTCGAGAGATATGAAGTCTCCACCAAATTATACAGTTTTAAGATGGAGGAGAATAGTTCCTTCAGCAGCACATACTCAAAATGTCTGGGTTGCACAACTGCTTGACTCAGCTAGGAGTTAATCTCCCGGATGACGCGGTCATTAACAGAATCCTTCAGTCGCTCCCACCTAGCTACAAGAGCTTTGTTATGAACTTCAATATGCAGGGGATGGAAAAGACCATTCCTGAGGTATATTCAATGCTGAAATCAGCGGAGGTGGAGATCAAAAAGGAACATCAAGTGTTGATGGTGAATAAAACCACTAAGTTCAAGAAAGGCAAGGGTAAAAAGGGTTTCAAGAAAGACGGCAAGGGATTTGACGCGCCCAGCAAGCAAGCTGCCGGGAAGAAGCCAAAGAACAGACTGTCGGCATTCTGGGAACGGGGGTCCCCAGACTTGCCTGCCTGCGGCCTGCGGCGTGGCTCAAAGGGGGGCCCAGTACGGCCCATCTTCATCGACACAAGACTCAAGACCCTCACGAGGGGCCGAGCCTCGCGGGGCGGACGACACGGACCTTCCTCGGGCGCGGCCTCATCAGGCTGGCTCGCGAGGAGGCGGAGAGATCAAGGCAGGGTACCTCGCGAGGTGCCGTGACGCGAGCCATGACGACACGGGGTGCCAGGTGGGTGCCAGCCTGTGCAGCGTCCTCCTTTCCTCTTTGGTGCAAAGGGGGAAAGCGCAGCCGCGGAGTACCGAGGCATCAGGCAAAGGTTGCCATTTCGGTGCAACGAGACCAAGACCAGGAGGACTACAAGACGGAGGTCAGAGTGGAGCCCAAGACGGCGTCATCACCAGAGCTTTGCGCAGGCGAAGACTACTTTTGTCAGGATAGAAGATACTTGTTGTCCCCCTTCAAATTAGCCCGCCATTGTTGGCTCCCTTCCCGCTCAATATTGGGGAAGAGGACCAGGGCCTCTATAAATAGAACCAGCCACCCACATAGCAGGGGGTTCGGTTCTGATCGGTTCGATCGGTTGACTAGAGAGGCAGAGAAAGAGAGAAGGGTGGGTGAACTCCTCCTAGCAGTTCATCGCCCCTGTCAAGAACAGACCCTCGCGAGGTTGTTCTTCCTTGTATTGTTCATCATCATCAGCCCAAGAGGCAATCCACCCACCACAAACTAGAGTAGGGTATTACACCACCATGGTGGCCCGAACTAGTATAAACCTTGTGTCTCTTGCGCAGTTCTTTCAGTAGTTTAGATCTTTGAGAGACGGTGAGGTAGAAGGCGTAATCTCCACGCACACCCCAGTGTTCAAACCTTAAGGGTCTGCCGGAACTCGAAATCCGACATTTGGCGCGCCAGGTAGGGGTGCGCCGGAATTTGTCTTCCACCGCTCCGTGCCTCGTCGCGTCGTCATCACCATGCCCGGCGACCAGGAGGGCAACCCTGACCCATGGGCTGCGTGGCCCACCCGCGCGGAACCGCTCGCCTCGGGCGACCCCGTGCCCCAGGAAGCTCGCGGTCCGCAGGGCGCTGCGGGCGGCGGGCGACGCGGACAGACTTCAACAACTCTTACACCGCGGCAGGCACGGTCGGCAGCAAGGGCCTCCAACCACGCTGCGATCATGACACCGTACATCCGCCGGGAGCAGGCAAACTCAAGGGCCGCACTCACGGTGGCCCGAGAGCTGCTGCGATGCAGACTGCTGGAGGGCGGCCGCGACGTGCTGCTGGAGCGAGTGGCGGAAATCTTGGGCTTCGCCGCCTCGGGGGCTCACCCTTTCTCCACCCAGCTCCCATCTCAAGCCCAAGGCGACCCGCGCGGGGGCTCCACGCGCGCCAGCGGGCTCCAAGGCTACTCCGACGCCAGCGAAGCTGTCAGTGCCGGACCGGTGGCGGCGCTGCCCCCGCCCCCGGCCCGTGAAGGAGAAGGACTCAACGCGACCCGCGGCCCCAGTGGGCGGCCGCGTTGCCACCCCGCAGTGGGCGTGACAGGCGGGACCGTGTGGCATGCGGGGCATCACGGCATGGCGTTCGGGATGACGGCGCCGGAGGAGTACATGCCCCTCATGGTGGACCAAGGACACCCTCACGAGAGCGGACAAGGCTCGCTCCTCAGCCCAAGCTGGGGGGACGAGGCACTAGAAGCCGAGCCTTTCCAGGAGCCCCGGAACGGTCCCACTGGCCACGTTGGAGGCAACGATTATCGGGCACCGCTAATTCTTCAGGAGCAGGTATACGCTAACCATGGATCGCAGGAGGTGCAGGTCGCCACGGCAAGCAGCTGCCCTGCTCCCATGGTCTCCTACCCCTCGGGAGGAGGGCGCAGGGGGCTGCAGGAGAGGGGCCAAGATCTGACATCACCACCGCGGCGTTCGGAGCAAGGCGTTCTCAGGAGGTAGGCCCTCTGCTGGGGAGGTGCCTCAGGGCCTGCCCCTGGCGGAGGACCCGTGGTCGTCGGGGGAACCACTGGCGACCGCTTTACCCCATCGGGCGGCGTCCTGGGTTCTGGTCGTTGCTGATGGCACTAGAGTGTGGCGCAGGGCGGGGCCCTTGTCTGGCGATATGAAGCAAGGCCAGGACCTGTGAAGAAGGCCCAGTGCCTGTGAAGCTCGCCGCCCCGTGACACTCTCACGTAATAATGAGTGGGGCTGTACACGCCTCGGAGTCTCAGGGGTGCCGGCCTCAGGCCCTGGGGCTCCCTCCCACGCCCAGTGGCAGCACTTAGCTCCGCGCTGGTGAGAAGACGTCCAGGACTAGACTAGGTGCTGGACGCGGCCTTTTGTTTGCTTTTGTTGCCTTTCCCTTTGGTTGTATCTTTTCCCCTACTGGATTTAAGTTGGATTCGAATTTGAGATTTGCGTGTGTTCGGGGAAGGGGTGATTGTTCTCGTTCGAGCCATTTTTCGTGTTCGGGTTACCGCTTCGTCGCAGCTGCCTCCCCTCGTGAGCTCCTCGCGAGTCGGGTCAGGCCTGGCTCATGCGCAACCCGAACTGCCGCTGCTTCCCCCCTCGGGAGGATTTTCGGGAGCCTACGGAGGCTATCCTGTTTGGAAAAGGCCCAGAGCCTGTGAAGCAAGGCGAGTGCCTGTGAAGCTATCGCGTTTGGAAAAGGCCCAGAGCCTGTGAAGCAAGGCGAGTGCCTGTGAAGCTATCGCGTTTGGAAAAGGCCCAGAGCCTGTGAAGCAAGGCGAGTGCCTGTGAAGCTATCGCGTTTGGAAAAGGCCCAGAGCCTGTGAAGCAAGGCGAGTGCCTGTGAAGCTATCGCGTTTGGAAAAGGCCCAGAGCCTGTGAAGCAAGGCGAGTGCCTGTGAAGCTATCGCGTTTGGAAAAGGCCCAGAGCCTGTGAAGCAAGGCGAGTGCCTGTGAAGCTATCGCGTTTGGAAAAGGCCCAGAGCCTGTGAAGCAAGGCGAGTGCCTGTGAAGCTATCGCGTTTGGAAAAGGCCCAGAGCCTGTGAAGCAAGGCGAGTGCCTATGAAGCTATCACGTTTGGAAAAGGCCCAGAGCCTGTGAAGCAAGCCGAGTGCGTGTGAAGCTATCGCGTT
The DNA here is from genome assembly GCF_003073215.2 of Triticum urartu. Classification (NCBI taxonomy): domain Eukaryota; kingdom Viridiplantae; phylum Streptophyta; class Magnoliopsida; order Poales; family Poaceae; genus Triticum; species Triticum urartu. Next base: position 586,211,703 of record NC_053026.1, read on the forward strand.
TGGAAAAGTCCCAGAGCCTGTGAAGAAGGCCAACGCCTGTGAAGCTTCCCGCCGGCGACACTCATATCCTACGGATTCAGCTAAAGAACACCCAAGACGTCACGCCCTTCCACAGGCTGCTTCGGGGCTTGCGCGAAACAAAGGTAAACCAGCCAACCGCCAGGCGTGGGTGCTCGTGCAATATGACAATTGCCAATACGATGAACACATGTTTTGCATGAGGGGCTTCCCCTCCCAAAATGCTCTCACGGCCATCAGGTCAAAAACCTGAGTTCTACTCATGCAGGGTAAAAAAGACAGGAGCGATGCACACTCAGTCGGACCAATCCCCCAATGCGTCCTCGGGAGCACCCCCTGAGCCATCGCTGGCGTCACCGGACTCACCATCATCGGCTGCGTCGCCACCAACGGTGCCAGGGCTGTTCACCGCAACGCCCTCGTCAGCTGCCATGATCACGTCGTCATCATCCGAAGCGAAGGCCCTGACAAGGGCGTCCACGTTGTCTCCCACCCAGTTCGCCAGGTTGCCTCAGACGGCCCGGGGAACTGGGGCGATGACGGCGTCAAAATCGAAGTGGGGATCCATGTGAAGGAGATGGCTGAAGACATGGGAAAAGGCGCGCCCGAGCAGGGCGCGGCTCCTCTCTTCCACCAACCTGTCGGCCCTGGCTGACCGCGCCTCCAGCTGCGTCACCACGGCGGTGAAGAACAGAAGGTTGCCCGCATAGTTGGCCGTGTGCGGCTCACCAACAGCCGCCTCACAGATGTTGCCCAAGGCTGCACCAGCTCTCTCCCAGAGCGTGGCGAGCATGGGGGCGTGCACGTGCTCCAGGACCTGCCGCTAGCGTATCTCGTCCGCGTTCTAGCGTGCGACGCCCTCAGCCTCCTCCACCCGCTAGCGAAGACGGAGCATCTCGACCTAGGAGGCGGCTAACTCCCCTTGCGCTACCTCAAGGGCGGCGCGGGAGGCGTCGGCTAGCCGCGTCACCTCCTCCAGCTTGACCCTCAAGGCTGCGGTCCTTCCTTCAGCTTCGACCCGGATCAACTCCAGCCTCCCCTCGAACTCGCGCTCGAGGTCTTGGTGCGCCATCGCCGCCCGACGTCCGACTTCTTCCAGGACATGAGCTTCTCGTGCGGCAACCTCGTCTTCCGCCTGCGTCACCAAGCGCTCCCTCGTCTCCAGCTGCTCGTACTCGCGGGTGCGTTCGGCAGCTTCCAGAGTCAACGCTTCTTCACGCTTCAGGAGCTCAGCTGGGTCGCCGGAGGCCACCCGCATCGACGCAAGGGCCGACTCGCGCAGCTCCGCTTGCTCCTCTAGTGAGCGGCACTAGGCCAGAAGTTCCCGAGCCCGCTCCTCCGCCGCCTCTCGCCGCCAGTCAGCTCTCCGGGCCTCCTCGGCAGCCTGGGATCGGGCCACCCGGGCGGCCTCTAGCAACGCCTTCACCTCTTCATCATCAAGATCACGCTGACGGCGCACGAGGACGACGGCGGCCTCCAACTCGTGCCTCCCTGCAGCCAGGCGCAGGCCCTCGGCCTCCAGGCGTGCGTCTTCGTCAGCAAGTTCCTCCCCAAGCAGGTTCACCGCGTCAGTCGCCCTTCGAAGGAACCCTTGGCGGCGAGCGCGGCGCCCCCGGGTGCGCTCGAGCACATCTTCCACGCCATCATCTGCCCCAAGCAAGCGCCGTGAGCCGCGAATCATCGCTCCCCCTCCGGGCAGGGGGCTGGGGGCTGCCACCCTCGCAACGACCGGGCGCGCCGCACCAGAAGCCCAGCCTGGAGCCAGGCCTTCTCCAAATGAAGGGCGCAGGGGGCGCCTCAACCAGTCGCAATCCGCGACCAGGCGAGAAGCCCACGGCAGGCTAGCTATGCCTCGAAAGGGCCCGCGAAGGAAAATCGGGGGGACTGAAGGGCCGTGGTGCACCTTGGGATGGTCCACCCCTTCAGTCACCCTCACCACAAGGGCAGAGCTGTCCGGAGCACTTGAAGACGATAGAGGAGGCGAAGCCAAAGGAGGCGGCACCCCGGCTACTTCTGCGGGGTTGGCTGGAAGGGGCCTGCGGAGCAAGAATCAGTGAAAGCAACAAGAGGATCAGGAACCAGAAAGGGAGAAGACTCACTCGTCAGTGGCGAAGTACTTCCTGCGCTTCAGCACACGACAAGGGAAGTCGTCACCCAGGGCCTTCCTTTTCCTCCGGAGGGCCTCAAAATCCACGCAGAAGCGGCCCAAGAGAAGAGCGCAAGGATCAACCTGCAACGAAGACGGAGCATCGGAGCGATCCGCGTCAGGGGCGCTTGCCTGGCGCGTGCCGTCCATCACCTCGCCAGAAGGCGCGGCTGATGCCTCCGGAGCCTCAGCCCCAGACGCTGGGGGCGGCTGCATGCCACCCTCAGTTTCAGCGGCACCGGCCCGAGGAGTTGTCCCCTCGAGAGCGTCACACGGCGCTGTCACCTCATCGGGAGCCCCCTTGGCCTCCGACGCCTCCTGCCTCCCTGCTCCACGACTTGAGGAGGGGACGCCTTGGCCGATTGGAAGGGCAGTCACCACCACTGGATTCTCGCGAGGTCCCTAGAGGCCGGTGGGGCGCAGCCCCCACACATCGAAGACGGGCATCTGCTTCACGAAGTCGACCCTGCTATGGCAGGGATACAGCAAGGCCCCCCCTGCCGGACGCTGCCGGGGTTGGGGTCCCCGGGCAAGGCCAAGAGCACCGACTTCAGCACCTCAGGAGCCAGGTCCTCTTCTTGGAGCCTCAAGTTATCCTCGCGCCCACGGAAGGCCCACATCCGGCGAGAGTGGCGTTGAAGAGGAGCAACACGGCATAGCAGAAACTCCTTCACCACCTTGGGCGCTGTCACGCCGAGCTTCCTTAGGAGTGCGAAGCGGCTCTAGACGAAGCGTCTCCTGGCCCCAACCAGAATTGGGGACGGCAGGCGAGGTCGGCTCCGACAACAGGGGGCTGGGCACCCCTACGTCCACATACGTCCACCGCTCGCGGAACCCAGCCGCGGGCAGGGGAAGCTTGAAGTCAATCCCAGAGGCCGTAGTCTCAGGCTCGGCAGCGAAGCTCATGCACGCCCAGCGTTGGGTAGGGTCAACGAGATGCAGCGAGAAGAAGTGGCGTAGCAAGGCAACCGAAGGAGGGGGGAGATTCGAGATTGGATTGGAAGCAGGAGATGGCGTTCGAAGGAAGGAAGGACAGGGGACGCTCGAGCAACAGAAAGGGGAGCGGCTGTGTACAACTGCGAGTCCGCCAAGCAGGGCGCAGAATAAGGGGGCATGGGGGAACAGTGCTACCCACGCCCAATCAACCGCCACGCGGCGCCCAAGGCCGCAGGCTGTTAGGGCCCGCGGCGCTTCGCCCTCGCCCTTTCTCTCAGCACGGCCAAGTCCGGGCGCGCCTCGGGCCCGGGGGCTGCTGTCGGCATTCTGGGAACGGGGGTCCCCAGACTTGCCTGCCTGCGGCCTGCGGCGTGGCTCAAAGGGGGGCCCAGTACGGCCCATCTTCATCGACACAAGACTCAAGACCCTCGCGAGGGGCCGAGCCTCGCGGGGCGGATGACACGGACCTTCCTCGGGCGTGGCCTCGTCAGGCTGGCTCGCGAGGAGGCGGAGAGATCAAGGCAAGGTACCTCACGAGGTGCCGTGACGCGAGCCATGATGACACGGGGCGCCAGGCGGGTGCCAGCCCGCGCAGCGTCCTCCTTTCCTCTTTGGTGCAAAGGGGGCAAGCGCAGCCGCGGAGTACCGAGGCATCAGGCAAAGGTTGCCATTTCGGTACAACGAGACCAAGACTAGGAGGACTACAAGATGGAGGTCACAGTGGAGCCCAAGATGGCGTCATCACCAGAGCTTTGCGCAGGCGAAGACTGCTTTTGTCAGGATAGAAGATACTTGCTGTCCCCCTTCAAATTAGCCCGCCATTGTTGGCTCCCTTCCCGCTCAATATTTGGGAAGAGGACCAGGGCCTCTATAAATAGAACCAGCCACCCACATAGCAGGGGGTTCAGTTCTGATCGGTTTGATCGGTTGACTAGAGAGGCAGAGAAAGAGAGAAGGGTGGGTGAACTCCTCCTAGCAGTTCATCGCCCCAGTCAAGAACAGACCCTCGCGAGGCTCTTCTTCCTTGTATTGTTCATCATCATCAGCCCAAGAGGCAATCCACCCACCACAAACTAGAGTAGGGTATTACACCACCATGGTGGCCCGAACTAGTATAAACCTTGTGTCTCTTGCGCAGTTCTTTCAGTAGTTTAGATCTTTGAGAGATGGTGAGGTAGAAGGCGTAATCTCCACGCGCACCCCAGTGTTCGAACCTTAAGGGTCTGCCGGAACCCGAAATCTGACACGGACCCAAGCCTGAGACTGAGTGTTTCTATTGCAAGGGAAGTGGTCACTGGAAGCGGAACTGCCCCAAGTACTTAGCGGACAAGAAGGCCGGCAACACCAAAGGTATATGTGATATACATGTTATTGATGTGTACCTTACTAGTACTCGTAGTAGCTCTTGGGTATTTGATACCGGTGCGGTTGCTCATATTTGTAACTCGAAACAGGAGCTGCAGAATAAGTGGAGACTGGCGAAGGACGAGGTGACGATGCGCGTCGGGAATGGTTCCAAGGTCGATGTGATCCCGTCGGCACGCTACCTCTACATTTACCTACGGGATTAGTTTTGAACCTCAATAATTGTTATTTAGTGCCAGCTTTGAGCATGAACATTGTATCAGGATCTCGTTTAATACGAGATGGCTACTCATTTAAATCCAAGAATAATGGTTGTTCTATTTATATGAGAGATATGTTTTATGGTCATGCCCCGCTGGTCAATGGTTTATTCTTAATGAATCTCGAACGTGATGTTACACATATTCATAGTGTGAATGCCAAGAAATTTAAGGTTGACAATGATAGTCCCACATACTTGTGCCACTGCCACCTTGGTCACATTGGTATCAAGCGCATGAAGAAACTCCATGTAGATGGACTTTTGGAGTCTCTTGATTATGAATCATTTGACACATGCGAACCATGCCTCATGGGAAAAATGACCAAGACTCCATTCTCCGGAACAATGGAGCGAGCAACCAACTTATTGGAAATCATACATACTGATGTGTGTGGTCCAATGAGCGTTGAGGCTCGTGGTGGTTATCGTTATGTTCTCACCCTCACTGATGACTTGAGTAGATATGGGTATGTCTACTTAATGAAACACACTGAGACCTTTGAAAAGTTCAAGGAATTTCAGAGTGAGGTTGAGAATCAACGTGGCAAGAAAATCAAATTCTTACGATCAGATCGTGGGGGAGAATATTTGAGTCACGAATTTGGCACGCACTTAAGGAAATGTGGAATAGTTTCACAACTCATGCCGCCTAGAACACCTCAGCGTAATGGTCTGTCCGAACGTCGTGATCGCACTCTATTGGATATGGTACGATCTATGATGTCTCTTACCGATCTACCACTCTCATTTTGGGGCTATGCTTTAGAGACTACCGCATTCACTTTAAATAGGGCTCCGTCGAAATCCGTTGAGACGACACCGTATGAATTGTGGTTTGGTAAGAAACCTAAGCTGTCGTTTCTGAAAGTTTGGGGATGCGATGCTTATGTGAAGAAACTTCAACCTGAAAATCTCGAACCCAAATCGGAAAAATGCGTCTTCATAGGATACCCTAAAGAAACTATTGTGTATACCTTCTACCTCAGATCCGAAGGCAAGATCTTTGTTGCCAAGAATGGATCCTTTCTAGAGAAAGAGTTTCTCTCGAAAGAAGTAAGTGGGAGGAAAGTAGAACTTGATGAAGTATCGCCTCTTGAACTGGAGAGTGGCGCAGCTCAAGAAAATGTTCCTGAGGTGCCTACACCGACTAGAGAGGAAGTTAATGATGATGATCAAGGTACTTCGGATCAAGCTCCTACTGAACTTCGTAGGTCCACAAAGACACGTTCCGCACCAGAGTGGTATGGCAACCCTGTCCTGGAAATCATGTTGTTAGACAATGGTGAACCTTCGAACTATGAAGAAGCGATGGCGGGCCCAGATTCCGACAAATGGCTGGAAGCCATGAAATCTGAGATAAGATCCATGTATGAAAATGAAGTATGGACTTTGACTGACTTGCCCGATGATCGGCGAGCCATAGAAAATAAATGGATCTTTAAGAAGAAGACAGACGCGGATGGTAATGTTACCATCTATAAGGCTCGGCTTGTCGCTAAGGGTTATCGACAAATTCAATGGGTTGACTACGATGAGACTTTCTCACCCGTAGCAAAGCTGAAGTTCGTCCGAATCATGTTAGCAATTGCCACATTCTATGATTATGAGATATGGCAAATGGACGTGAAAACGGCATTCCTTAATAGTTTCCTTAAGGAAGAACTGTATATGATGCAGCCGGAAGGTTTTATCGATCCTAAGAATGCTGACAAGGTTTGCAAGCTCCAACGCTCGATCTATGGGCTGGTGCAAGCATCTCGGAGTTGCAACATTCGTTTTGATGAGATGATCAAAGCGTTTGGGTTTACGCAGACTTATGGAGAAGCCTGTGTTTACAAGAAAGTGAGTGGGAGCTCTGTAGCATTTCTCATATTATATGTGGATTACATACTATTGATGGGAAATGATATAGAATTCTTGGAAAGCATAAAGGCCTACTTGAACAAGTGTTTTTGAATGAAGGATCTTGGAGAAGATGCTGATATATTAGGCATCAAGATCTATAGAGACAGATCAAGACGCCTCATAGGTCTTTCGCAAAGCACAAACCTTCATAAGATATTGAAGAAGTTCAATTCGGATCAGTCCAAGAAGGGGTTCTTGCCTGTATTGCAAGGTGTGAGATTGAGCACAGCTCAATGCCAGACCACGGCAAAAGATATAGAAGGGATGAGTGTCATCCCTATGCCTCGGCCATAGAGTCTATTATGTATGCCATGCTGTGTACCAGACCTGATGTAAACCTTGCCATAAGTTTGGTAGGTAGGTATGAAAGTAATCCCGGCAAGGAACACTGGACAGCGGTCAAGAACATCCTGAAGTACCTGAAAAGGACCAAGCATATGTTTCTCGTTTATGGAGGTGACGAAGAGCTCGTCGTAAAGGGTTACGTCGATGCTAGCTTCGACACAGATCTGGATGACTCCAAGTCACAAACCGGATACGTGTATATTTTGAATGGTGGGGCAGTAAGCTGGTGCAGTTGCAAGCAAAGCATCGTGGTGGGATCTACATGTGAAGCGGAGTACATAGCAGCCTCGGAGGTAGCACATGAAGCAGTATGGATGAAGGAGTTCATCACCGACCTAGGAGTCATTCCCAATGCGTCGGGTCCATTGGCTCTCTTCTGTGACAACACTGGAGCTATTGCCCTTGCCAAGGAGCCCAGGTTTCACAAGAAGACCAGGCATATCAAGCGTCACTTCAAATCCATACTTGAACATGTTCAAGATGGAGACATAGATATTTGTAAAGTGCACATGGATTTGAATGTAGCAGATCCGTTGACTAAACCTCTTTCACGGGCAAAACATGATCAACACCAGAACTCTATGGGTGTTCGATTCATCACAATCTAACTAGATTATTGACTCTGCTGCAAGTGGGAGACTGTTGGAAATATACCCTAGAGGCAATAATAAAATGGTTATTATTATATTTCCTTGTTCATGATAATTGTCTATTGTTCATGCTATAATTGTTTTATCCGGAAATCATAATACATGTGTGAATACATAGACCACAACATGTCCCTAGTGAGCCTCTAGTTGACTAGCTCGTTGATCAATAGATGGTTACGGTTTCCTGACCATGGACATTGGATGTCGTTGATAACGGGATCACATCATTAGGAGAATGATGTGATGGACAAGACCCAATCCTAAGCATAGCACAAGATCATGTAGTTCGTCTGCTAGAGCTTTTCTTATGTCAAGTATCAATTCCTTAGACCATGAGATTGTGTAACTCCCGGATACCGTAGGAATGCTTTGGGTGTACCAAACGTCACAACGTAACTGGGTGGCTATAAAGGTGCACTACGGGTATCTCCGAAAGTGTCTGTTGGCTTGACAAGAATCGAGACTGGGAATCGTCACTCTGTGTGACGGAGAGGTACCTCTGGGCCCACTCGGTAGGACATCATCATAATGAGCTCAATGTGATCAAGGAGTTGTTCACGGGATGATGTTTTACGGTAACGAGTAAAGAGACTTGCCGGTAACAAGATTGAACAAGGTATCGGGATACCGACGATCAAATCTCGGGCAAGTATCGTACCGATAGGCAAAGGGAATTGTATACGGGATTGATTGAATCCTCGACATCGTGGTTCATCCAATGAGATCATCGAGGAGGATGTGGGAGCCAACATGGGTATCCAGATCCCGCTGTTGGTTATTGACCGGAGAGTCCTCTCGGTCATGTCTGCGTGTCTCCCGAACCCGTAGGGTCTACACACTTAAGGTTCGATGATGCTAGGGTTATTACGAAAACTTATATGTGATTACCGAATGTTGTTCGGAGTCCCGAATGAGATCCCGGACGTCACGAGGAGTTCCGGAATGGTCCGGAGGTAAAGATTTATATGTGGGAAGTTGTCATACGGTCACCGGAAAAGTTTGGGGCATATCGGTATTGTACCGGGGCCACCGGAGGGGTTCCGGGGGTCCACCGGGAGGGGCCACCTCTCTCGGGGGGCCTTATGGGCTGTAGGTGGAAGGGAACCAGCCCCAAGTGGGCTGGGCGCATCCCCCCCTTGGGCCCATGCGCCTAGGGTTTGGGGGGAACCCTAGAGGGGGCGCCCCCCTTGCTTGGGGGCAAGCCCCCTCCCCTTGGCCACCGCCCCCCCTCTAGATCTCATCTAGAGGGGGCCGGCCCCCTTCCCCCTTCCCCTATAAATAGAGGGGCGAGGGGAGGGCTGCACACCACATCCAAGGCGCAGCCCCTCCCCTCCCCAACACCTCTCCTCCTCCGTTAAGAGCTTGGCGAAGCCCTGTCGGAGTACTGCTGCTCCACCACCACCACGCTGTCGTGCTGCTATTGGAGCTCTCTTCCTCAACCTCTCCCTCCTCCTTGCTGGATCAAGGTGCGGGAGACGTCCTCGCTCCGTATGTGTGTTGAACGCGGAGGTGCTATCCGTTCGGCGCTAGGAACATCGGTGATTTGGATCACGTCGAGTACGACTCTATCAACCCCGTTCTCTTGAACGCTTCCGTGCGCGATCTACAAGGGTATGTAGATGTTCTCCTCTCTCTCTCGTTGCTAGATGACTCCATAGATTGATCTTGGTGATGCGTAGAAAATTTTAAATTTCTGCTATGATCCCCAACAGCGCGGGTTTTAGGTGTATTAGTAGCGCGGGGACTGGCGCTACTAATAAGGCGCTACAGCTAACACGTAGCAGTAGCCCATGCTCACCAGCGCTACTGCTACACAAGTGTAGCAGCAGCGCGCTTAATGGAAGCTCGCTCCTGCTAATAGCTATAGCGCGCTTCTCTTGTGCGCGCTACTGCTACTACCGCGCTGCTGCTAACTTTTCTCCACTCGCTACTGCTAATTTTAGTAGTTTTTTTGGCATATTTGTTTTGTATTTGAACAGGCTTTATAGAAGAATATTTAGCACATACAAATGTCATCATGATACACATACAAATGCCTGCGAGACCACAAATGTAATCATAGCATATACATACAAATAGTCTCATCATAATCATCATCCAACACAAAGTGGTATCTTGTCATCATCTCGAAAATAGCGATACATGCAAGTCTCAAATACTTGCAACTACAACGTCATGCATCTAAACAAAGGTATACGCGAGAAGAGCTATCACTACGAGTGAGAGCGGAACAATGCAGTACATGAGGTGGCGGTTACGACTCCTCTCTCGCGCTAGCGTGAACCTCAAGTAACTAGCTTCCCCTTCTTGTCTGCTTTTGAAGCCTTTATGGCTGGCGCCTGAGAACCCATTCACTTGCACCTGACACTCAAGCCACTCGTTGTACACCCCTGGAACCTTCCCTTTGTACACGACATAGCACTTCCATCTCGCCATCAAGAAACTAGGTACCTGTTAGAGATGCATGTTCATGAAGAGGATGTACAATCATATATATGCAACAAAATATACTAGAGCAACACCGAAAAAGAAAGGGTTAGCAACTAGATGCAACATACAGTACACAAATTAATTAACTAGAGGTACGCAGGTTATTGTACGCAAACTAACAAAGTAGCGTTACGCAAGTTCGGCACAGACCATGGCCATCACAAAGTTTCATCGCTACAAAAAGTATACAAGTTCAACCCATCATCATCGGCATCATAAATCACTAGAAGTTCCATCCTTCCATATCATCGAGGATGGACCCTAGCTTCTTGAATGGTGTGAGGTCTAGACGTTGCATGCCTATGCAAGTTCGGACTTCAGCTCGCGATATAGGACCGTGGTGGAACATCCACTACTAGGGAAAAGCCTAGCAGTAGCGCTGGTTTTTGGCCTATCAGTAGCGCGGGTAGGCGCACTACTGATAAGGCACTACAGCTAATCCTTAGCAGTAGCGCCTACAGGCACTCGCTACTGCTATATCTACTTAGTAGTAGCGCCTGCCTAGTCAAGCGCTACTGCTAATTACTAGCAGCGCTTTTGAAAACAATCGCTACTACTATCATTCCCTATTCCATTTCTCTTGAATTTTAGGCCGTATTCATATACCTGTATACAATTTTTCATACAGTAGCAATTTAGAGATTGTTATATCATAATGAGTTATTAAATCACTAGGTGAAAGATCCTTGGATTAGTTTCAAGTGCATGGATCCAAAGTAACCAATGGTCACTTTGGATCCATCCATTTGAAACTAATCCGTGGTTCTTTCACCCAATGATATAATAAATATCATCATCATCATCATATCATTAACAACTTATATATCATCATCATCATCATCATATCATTGGTCACTAGTTGTAATCACAAGTACTCCTCACATCTTCAACTCTAACACATTGTATTACATAATAAACATATTGTACCTCATAGGACCTACTACATTCTCTTAGGACCTACTATATTCTCTAAGGTAAAATAGCAAAAAACAAGATAGCCCCTGGCTCTCCATTATGGAGAATGCAGATTATCTTGTCTCCAATTCTTTCCTTTTGCTTAATGTTGCTTCCAAGAACCTCCTTACAAATGTCCAAACATTTTTTCCACTCTTTGATTAGCATGTGTTCACCGGTTTCAGAAATTCGATATGCACAGGTGAGATCCGTAGGATGACCTGGCTATAGGTTCAGAACTTCAAGGCGACCATTGTAATACATCAGATGAGGCACACACTCCATCGGGATTTTCTGTTGAAAAACATAGTAATAACTTCGTAGTTACCAATGATGTACTAGTTTTAGAAGAATGCAAAAGATGCACGGATGTCGTAATAGTAAAATATCTTACCAGGGTATCTCCGTAGAAGTTATCGTGGTTCAACACGTGCACTAGTGGCACGTATTCACCATAGTTTGGAGGAGTTCGATAATAGGTATTGTAATTCTCAAAAAAAGTACAATAAGCAATCAAATGATTTTTCTCCTTATAAGTTAATTCGGAGCCATCAGTGTAGTGGGTTTTGTCTACCATCTTCTGCACATTCTTTGAAGATTCAAAATAAGCTGTCAATGGAAATAAGCTATCAACTATTTTGAAATAAACAATATAAATTAGTTAATAACTATGTTTGAGAAACTCACATTGCGGTAGAATCGGAAGCGTATCAACAAGGACCCAAATGTCCATATTGTCCTGCTCGATGTCAGGATCACCAAGATCCATGGTGACAAACATACCCTCATAAAAACCATACATTTTGCAAAGTGCTTCCCAATTTTGGCAACCAAAATGGGTTACGCTCTAAGAATTGTACAGATTTACTTCAAAATCGATATCATGATGGGTCCTTAGGTGTATTTTCTTTGTTTGAAAATTTTCATGGTCTTCAAAACCCATCCTCTCCAGGACATAGCGTCTTCCATGGCATGAGATAAGCTAGTCGAATTGTAAAAGATGAAAATTAGACGTTGAAATAGTTGAAGTCATGCTTAATTACGAAAAAAACACTTGTCGTTGTTGCGTACCGTTTCAACATCGAAGGTCTCCTCGAGCTTAATGCTGAAGCACCGATCTCCATCCAGCTCAACGAACCTGTCGCACATACCTCGATCATCGTGGCACCAGCTGCACTCCCCCGGGAGACTGTCGTCGTCCGAGTACGACATTACCTACGTTCATAATTCAAAGATTAAACTTGTACATATTCTAGCACAAGTCATGTCAGAATTCATGGAAAAATCCGGCATGACCTTTGCTAAAAAAGGACATATCGAGCGCCTGAAATTTGCCGGAACGGAAATTAATCAACACTCCGGCAAAACATAGGACACTCGGAGGTGTAACCAAAACATGAAATAATTGCTTAAACTAAAAAATAACAACAAATATGGCATGTTCAACTAGTTCTATTAATTCAACTAGTTCTTACTATACTAGTTATTAATTTACTTACTATACTAGTTATTAATTTACTTACTATACTAGTTCAACTAAAACTTAACTAGTTCAACTAAAACTAAACTAGTTCTATTAATTCAACTAGTTCTTACTAAATATAAACTTACTATAAATAGAAAGAAACTAGTTCTTTCTAAAAATGAAGTAGTTCAACTAGTTATTAATTTACTTACTGTACTAGTTCAACTAAAACTTAACTAGTTCAACTAAAACTAAACTAGTTCTATTAATTCAACTCGTTCTTACTAAATATAAACTTACTATAAATAGAAAGAAACTAGCACATCTACTACTACTAATTAACATCTAACTACTACATCTACTACTAATTAACATCTACTACTGCTAATTATACAACTAGTTTACTATCACTACTAGTAATTAATATCCACTACTTCTAAAAATCATTATCTATGAACCCTAAATTAACATCTACTACTACTAAAATCATCTACTAACTAAGCAAAGAGAGAGGGGGTGGGGGAGGGGT